>NW_020954625.1:5436290-5452388 GCF_900497805.2 Vombatus ursinus | reverse complement strand
AGTCAATTGCAGCTATCTTTAGCCATAAGACAGCTATGTTAGTTTCAGCTCTCTCCAGCCATGAGACAACTGGCCCAAGTTCAGAGTTAAGTGGCTTACTGTTTTGAGAAGTGTTTCATTTCTTTCCAAGAGCTTGTAAGGCTGGAACCTTAGGGAGAACTAGCCAGACCCTTAGAGTCAAACCAGTCCCAGGTGCTAAATATTTCAGGAACACTTCATGGCAGGTACTTTTTTGAATAAGATGAGAATCAGCCATTCTCCATCGATTGAGGGCCCTCTTTGGATGTGAACAGAAGATGCTAAAGAGGGTGAAGTTTCTATTATTTTTGGAGAGACACAGGGGGACAATGAGGTTGAAATGAGATAAGCCATAAAGTGCCATATAAATGCTAGCTATTATTAAATCAACGCCTCATTGTACTTATGAGGAAACAGGTCCAGGAGGAAGTATCTTGCTCTAGATATTAAGTGGCAGAGCTGGGATATGAACCCGGATCCTCTGATGGCCAATCTAACACTTTCCTCTCCTCACCATTTAGAGTATCTCAAAGAAGACCCTGGATGGGAGTCAGGAGACTTCCCATCCTGTTCTCTACTACCAGCTAACTGTAAGACCTTGGGCAAATTCCTTCTCTGGCTCATTTTGGTTTTTTATGCTAATCTCAGTATCAGAATGTGAAGGGGGGAGGGGTTGGGGGAAAACTAGACTGTTTAAGTTATCCATAAAATGAGAAGGTGGGACTTGATGATCTAATGCCTACTCTCCCTTTCCTGATCCTTAATTCTGTCCCACATTTTAGGGAGGCCAAAGGGTGTGAAATAGCTTTGGGATGCAGACTTAGTAAATCTTGATTAATTTTGAGTGCCACCCGATTTCAGGGTGACCCTGGGAAAATCACTTTACCTTTCAGGGCTTCACATAATGTAGTTGGAATAATGTTGATGACATCAATCTAAGATCTCTTCTGGGGATTTCTTGACCTCAAGTATTGGAGAGAAGGAGCAGTGTGTATATAAAGTGCTTTTGCAAGCTTTAAAAAAGTTGTTGTAGGAATATATCATCAGCTCTAATTTTAAAGAAGAATGACCTTCTGGAATGAAAACTAGAACTAAAACCTCACTTTTTCTCCTGAAATATTTTAATTTCTGTTACCTCTAGGACACATTTTGGTTGATTGGTAACCAAAGGAAAAATGTTCTTGGTAGTTTTGTACACTTTTATAAAATGGAAGCTCATCTATATTAACCAAAATGCCACATGAAAAAAAAAAAACCTTTTGAATTCATCAGGTTTTCTTTGATATTTCCTGTGTTCAAATAATCAGAAACATGTTTTGAGAACCATATTCCTCATCCTCAACATCTCTGAAGGAGACAAAATGGGAAGCTTATTATTCTTTCCATCTTGTGGCTAAAAGAAATGGAGGTCTAGACAGGTGAGGTTACCTTTCCCAAGGTAACTTCCTAGTAATGGCAGCCATCCAAGGCTTCTGAGGTTTCACTGAATGTACGGGCAGAACTTTCTTCTCTTTATATACTTGTGTTTGACAGAATCCCCCCCTCCCCCCATTCTTGTAGAATCTAAGTTCTTAAGGGCAGGGAGTACTTTTTTTTTGGTCTTTGGTCACTTATTTGTTGGGGAATGGCCCTCGTGTCAGTTTCTTATATGTCAGATATTAGACTTTTATCAGAGATGTTTGATGCAAAGATTTTTTTCCCACTCCATAGTTTCTTTTTATTCTAGCTGCATTGATTTAGTTTGTGCAGAAGGCTTTAAAATTTTCTGTAGTTCCATTGCTTAAGATAGTGTCTAATTCATAGTAGACATTTAGTAAATATGTGTTGAATTGAGTCCTAGGACTTGTGGATTTTCTTTTCTTGAGGTAGGTTGAACTTTACTGGAGAAACTTGAAAGTGTAGTAACTCATTGGTTGTTCAAAATATGTTCTGAAGTTGGAGAGAAATTTGGTATCTTCCCTATTTCCCTGCCTTTTGACTATTTTATTTTCATCTGGTAGTGGAACCTGTGTTTGGACCCCCCATCTCCCACTCCAGGAACTGACTCATCAATAATTTTGAGAATCTTCTCTTTTCATAGGGTCGTATGACTTAGAGTTGGCAGGGATCTAACCCCCATGGTCATCTGGTCTGACCTCGTCCTTTTCCATCATTGAAGCTCTAGGAGGTTAAGTTTGTAAGTGACTATAAAGTCAGTCCTTTGTACTCTTTCCTTTACGTGTGTTCATTCATGTTTCGGGCTCTGAGCTTGGTATAAAATTAGCCCAGGCCCTAATTTACCTTATCAAGCAGAGCTCTTGTTGGAAAGTATGACTGCATTAAGTTGACAGGGCCTATTATGAGAAACACCGATTCCATTGACTGCTGCTAATGAAATATTTATATAATCTTAGCTTTATGGATTAAAAAAAAATCTTAAAAAAAACTCTTAGTTTTATTTAGTAGAAGTACATTAAACTTTTTAGGGAATTAAAACAAGGACAAGGACCTATTGACTACTTCCTTGTCTCTATATTTCTTGCCTTAGGCCGGCTCTTATTCTGTGGCTTCTAGGCGTGTCTGTGTTCTGGGTAAGGAGTGGATGACTAAATTCAGAGGCAGGCTCAGCTGAAACATGAAATGTGCTGTACAACCTTTGAAAATAGAATCTGTCTCCCTAACCCTGGAGGAAGTGTACACACACCCACATTGTTATTTCCCTAGGCCCTTGAATGGGTAAAAAGCATTCTGCATTCCAAGGGAACGTCATGAACTATCAGTGTGACATTGGCCTAGACTATTTAACCTTGGTGAGGTTCAGAACTTTTGGGAAATGGTTGGACTCAGCCATCTTTAAGGGAAAAGTTCTTAATGTGTGTGTGTGTGGGGGGGGCCTCTATGAACTTTTAATATATATTTTTATAACTATTTTACTATAATTGGTTTCCTTTGTACTCCTATGTATTTTATATTATGCATTTGATAACATCCTGAGAAGAGACCTGCCAGCTTCACTTGACTGCCAGGGGGGCCCAGAACACCAAACAGGTTAAGACTCCCTTCTCTAAGGTCTCTTGGAGTCCATGATTTTACACACTTATCATTGCCATGTAAAAGCCAGGTCTCTTTTCCTGGCTCCTGGTCAGTTTGGATTGTCTGCTAGGATAGGCCAGCACCTTGGACTCTGAGGATCCATGGCACCTGTTTATTGACTGACTTTGGGTAAGACATTCCACCACTCCCTGACTAAATTGTGCCATTGACAAAATAAGCAGGAGTAATAGCTCTCTTTGCTCAGAGGGTTGGGCTTAGGATATTGTCATCAGAGAAAATTTTAAAATTAAAAAAAAAATAAAACAACACCTTTGTGGATGAATAAAATAATATGGAAAATGCTTTGAATTCCTTAGAGAACAAAGTATTAGACTGAAATGAATGGGAAGTCCCTTTGTATATCCAGCCTTCAGTATTCTGAATGCCTTTTTGCATAGAAATAATGTTATAAATGGAGAAGGCAGGGCAGGCCCCCAGGCCAGCCTATCAAGATTTATTGATTGCTGCCATTACATAGTGTGTCCCAAAAATCTTAGTGCAGTTTTAAAGTTTGAAACTAATAGTTTTCAAGTGCACGAAGTGCTTTGGACACCCTGTACAGTACTTGAAGATTTGCAAAATATTTTATAGCTATTATGCAGTTGACCCTCTTGACAACTCTGTTATGTAGGTGCTATAGGAAAATCAAGCAAGCATTTTTTTTCTTTTTAAAAAAATTTATTTTTAATTTATGGAATAAAACAAGCATTTCCATAACAGCATAATTTAAAAAAAAGATGATTGTACATGAAGCAGCAAAATATTTTGTACAACTTGCTACTCCTTTTAAATATATGTTCTAAAATATTTATAGCAGCTCTCTTTGTGGTGGCAAAGAGCTGGAAATTGTGGGGATGCCCATCAGTCTGGGAATGGCTGAATAAGTTGTGGTATGTGATTGTGATGGAAAACTACTGTGCTATAAGAAATGATGAGCTCAATGATCTTAGAAAAACAAGCATTTGTTAAGTGCTGTGATACTGTGAGTCGCACTGGGGATACAGAAAAGGGACAAAAACATTATTTCTGCCTTCAAGGAGCTCACATTCTAGTGGGGGAAGCAAAAATTCTTCCATAAAATACCTAAAGACAAAGATGATGTCTGTTCCCCCTGTCCCCCAAGTCTTCTCCTGGCCAAACATCCATCCTCAGATGACATGAACTCTAGGTCTTTCATTATCATGATTGGCTCCTCCAGGACACTCTTAATTTATCCTAAATCTTCCCAAAATGTGGTCCCCCAGTACTACGGGTATAGCAGGATCAGGGCCGAGATCATTGGTACCATCAGCCATAGTCCAAGACTCTGCGTGTGCCTCTTCTGCATACCTCATTATTGACTCACTGGGAGCTGTTGGCCAACTGGGCCTCCCCCACTTGTACTTGTCAAGTTGATTTTTTTTAGCCCAAGTGTAAGACTTTCCATTTATCCCTGGTAGGCTTTTTCTGACTCAGTTTGGCCCAGTGTTTCAGCCCTCCAAGATCTTTTTATATCCTGACTCTGTTGGGTTAGCAGTCTCTCCTCACTTTTGATAAACATGCCACTTCAGCCTTTATCCAAGTCACTGATAAAATGAGTAAAGAGCACAGGGCCAGTAATGATTAACATTTATGTAGCATTAAAAGATTTGCCAGGTACTCTTAACGTATATTATCTCACATCAACTCAATGGTATAGGGCTTCAAAAAATAATTAAATTTTGGGTGCAGATAAGTGATTTTATCTGTTTGGGCAACTTGAGGGACATGTATCAGAAACTGCTTACAGAGCCTCTTGGAGCAATGAGAGGGTATGTCACTTGGCTGTGTTTACACATAATTAAACTCCTACTATGTGTCGGGCCATGAGCTAAGCATTGGGCATGCAAAGAGAGGCAAAAAGTGGTCTCTGTCTTCCCAGAGCTCACAGTCTGATGAGGGAAGACAACATGTAAATGACTACATACAAGAAATACACACACACACACACACACACACACACACACACACATTATGCAGAAGGAAAGCCCTGAGATTAAGGAGGACCAAACAGAAACCAGAACTGAACCCAGGTCTTCCTAACTTCAGAGATCATTGGATCGTTGACTAGAACAGGAATGGACCTTAGAAACCATCCAGTACAATTCTTATAGCTGAGGAAGCAGGCCTAGGGATGCAAAAAAAATTGTCCAAGGTCACATTAGGGAGTGAGAGGAGACTGAGGCTAGGTTTTTTTTTTTTTTTTTTTTGGCAGTTGGGGTTAAGTGACTTGCCCAGGGTCACTCAGCTAGTAAGTGGTCTGAGCACCACCCACTGCCCCCTGAGGCTAGTTTTGAATTCAGGCTCTGTGACTCTAGTTCAGTGCTTTTCTTACTACGCCAAGCTGCCTCTATGGATAGGCATGACAGGTGTTATTATTCCCACTTGACAGATGAGGAAACTGAGGCTCAGAGAGATAATGTGAATTTTCCAGGGTCACACAGCTGGCAGGGGTCCAGTCTTCCTGATTCAAAGGCTGTTTCCACTGTGCTTCACCATCTCAGGCCAAGCACAGGTTCTGGGGGCTCCTTCTGTTTGTTGTCCTCAGTAGCAGCCGTGCTCACTCTTCATTCACTCACCTACTTGTCCATATTTGCCATTCATTGTGTCCTTTGTGAGAGGCATTGAGGGAAGAGAGGAGCACATCCACTGAGGAACATTGCCCTGCGGAAAGAATGGTCAGATGTAGGAGCTAAACCTGGAGGCAGCTGGGTGGTTCAGTGGCTAGAGCCTGCAAGACCTGAGTTCAGATCTAGCTCTGTGACAGTAGACAAGACATTTAACTGCTGTTTACCTCAACTTCCTCATCTATAAAATCAGGATGATAATAATACTGTTTCCCTCCCTTCCATGTTTCTGTGAGGATCCAATGAGACAGCACAATGCCTGGCACATACTAGGTGCTTTAAAAATATTTAATCTAGGTGGCGCAGTGGATAGAGCGCCAACCCTGAAGTCAGGAGGATCTGAGTTCAAATCCAGCCTCAGACCAAACACTTGACACTTATTAGCTGTGTGACCCTGGGCAAGTCATTTAACCCCAATTGCCTAAAAAAAAAAAATTTAAATCTAAAACAAGCAAAAAATCATCCCCTTGGAAAGGAAGCCACTTGACCGTAGCACCAATGAAGAGAGGACTGTAGGTAGGACATTTGTTAGTGACCTTTTGACTGGCCACAGATCAGACTGATTGTATCCTTGCCTGGGACAAGCCTGAAGGGATGTTGGATTCATGGGTGCCCATTGGGAGAGGGGATGAGGAAGGAGGCAAGAGTGCAGAGACTGGCAAGTAAGACCTTCCCATAGAGACATCATGAAGATGGAGAGTGTGCATAGAAAACCCTCAGTGGAAATGCCGTGGGCTTAGTGGGTTGTAATGGAAAGGGTGCCGAATTTGAAGTTGGGGAACCTAGGTCCATTGTGAGATTGGCATGGGATACTGGCTCATGGATTTAGAGCCGAAGGTAACCTTGAGCACTGACCTTGGGTGTCAGGACTCCTGGGCTTGAATCCAAGTTCTGTTGCCTTGAGGAGTTCAACAAACTCTCTTACACCTAAGTTTCCTCATCTGTGAAATGAGGACAGTAATACTTGGGATCCTAGAATTTTGATCTGTCAAAGACACCTTTGACATCAAGTCCAACCCTCTCATTTTGCAGATGAGAAAACTAATAAGGCCCAGGTGGGATGGCTTCTTTTGCTGAACTATTACTTATTACAAGAGAAGTTCTGTTGTTGAGGAGGAAGGGAGTGAGGAAGGGAAGTGAGAGTTATAGTTTTCAAACACCCATAAAGTGGTTGTTTAAACAACCTAGCATGACTGTAGCCAGGAGAGGGAGTGGGTTGCCCAAGGTCATATGAGGCAGTCAGTGCCAGAACCATATGGAGAGGCAGATCCTCTGGCTTGAAATCCCGTGCTCTTCACCCCATTGTAGGACATCGCCTCACCCAATTGTTGTGGCGACCATAGGTTCCTAGATCATCAGGGCTGGAAGGGGCCTCAGTTCTAGACCTCGTCCCTCAAGCTGAGACCCAGAGAGCTGAAGAGACCAAGGTCACTCAGGGGTCAAGTTAGCAGAGTATGAACTGAGGTTCTCTGACTCCAAATCCAATGCTTTCTGATGTCATAAGGATCAAATGATGTAATATTTGTAAAGTGCTTAGCCCAGTGCCTGGCGCACAGTAGACACTTAGTAAATACTTTTTCCTTCCTTCCTCCCTCCACTACTTTGTAAAATGAAAAGTGCTTTAGAAACAAGCACTGTCATGATTATCATCTTGGGCAAATCACTTGCCTTCCCTGACTCTCAGGTTCCCCATCTGTAAAATGAGGGCGGGGTTAGATTGGGTGGTCTCTGTGGTCCCTTCCAGCTAGCTGCACGGTTACCTTGAGCTATAGCTGAGCTATGACAAGAGGTCGAGTTACCTCTTGCCAAACAGATTTCTGGGATGCCTGCCTTCTGAAGGCATATATAGTTAAATAGTATATACCTGTATTTGTATATCTTGTCTCATTGCCTCTTCTACAAGAATGCAAGCTCTTTGAGGGCAGGGACAGTTTCATTTTTGTCTTTGCCTCTCTGGTGCCCGATACTATGCTCACTTGGCACATAGTAGGATTATAGGATTGCAGATTTAGGTCTGGAAGTGACCTTGGAGGCCCTCCTGCCTAACTCCCACCTCATTTTATAGATGAGGAAACAGAGGGGTTATAGACTCACGTAGTAAATGGCCTCGAGCTGGAAATGGAATCTGCATCCTCTGATGCTCAATCCATTTCTCTTTCCACTGTACCATATTGATCGATCAGAGGGCTCAAATCAGGCAGAGTATTTGTTATCCTTGTTTTTCCCAGTGGAAAAACACAGAAAGCTTGAAGTGACCTGTCCAAGGTCACGTTGCACATGTCAGTGCTATAGTAAATGCTACAATAAAGGTAAAGCTTTCCCTTCTGCACAATCCCCCTTTTCCCTCCCTGAGCCTGGAGTAGGCATGTGTGTTGCTTCAGTGGTTCCCTGGGTGCCGTCCACATGCCAGGACTCCTGTTCATCCTGCCGTACCACATTCCAGTGCTATTCACCCGAGCGATCAGTTGCCGCCTGTATTTTTAGCTGGCTCACTGTGACAGCTTTGTCCTAGGCCCTGGGCAAGGACCCCAGCAGTGGGAGGCTGCTGCCACCTGGGGTCAAGGCCGCTGAGAGGTCAGGGTAACCTGAGCTGCACGGTCTTGGACTTCAAACTTGAATTAACTCAAAGGGCTTCCCAGCCCCAAGCCCGGGCTTTGTAGAAAGGCCCGAGAAACCATGGATTAAGGCCAAAAATGTTGTCGAAGGAAAGGCTGATGGTACCAGTAAGATATACAAGACAAGAAAAGAGTGAAATTGCAGAATCTGAGAACTGGAAGGGACCTCATTGGTCAATCCAACCCATACACGAAGGGCATCCCCATAGTACCCCCCCCAGTGGTCTTCCATTCTCTGCTTGAAGGCCTCTGAGGAAGCAACCACCTCGTGAGTCAGCCCTTTCGTCATACTTTGGGACTGCTCAAATTGTTAAGAAGTTTTTCCTGATATCAAGCCTAAATTTTTCTCTTAGAGACTTCTCCCATTGCTGTTTGCTGTAATGAAGGGAAAAAAGCCAGCAATTCTTAGAAAGGGACTGTAGAAGTCATCCTTCTAAAGTCCCGGGTCCCATTTTGTCCGGATGTCCCTTCCTCCCAACCCCTAAGTGCTTTGAAGTTTGCAAAGCACTTGACTTCCATTATCTAGCTTAAGCCTCCTTGAAACTCTGTGAGATAAGTACCATGGGCATTTTTATTTTCATTTTACAGATGAAGAGACTGGGGCTTAGAGAGTATTAGTAGGGAGTGATACTGAAGTTCTTTGTTGTATATACCTGTCCATGTACACGTCATCTACCTAGATAGAATTGAAACTCTGTGAGGGCAGGGCTTGTTCACTTTTGTCTTTGTATCCCCAGTGCTACCATAGTGACCGGCACTAAATCCATGCCTAATAAATGCTGGTTGATTGATTGATCAGTAACTCCATGTTTCTTAAGGTGCTGGAGTATTAAGAATCCTGTTTTCCAATGAGTGCCCAAAGCCCCCCTCATAGGACTGAGAGCTGGAAGGGATCTTAGAACTCCTTTGATCCAACCCCGTCACTGTACGGAGGAGGAAACCGAGGCCCAAAGAGGCACAGGGATTGCCCCAAGATGACGCTGTAGTCAGTGTTGGTGTTGGGATTGGAACCCTTTTTGTCTCAGCTGTGGGACACAGGCGATTCCTGAGCTCCTGTTTTCAGGAAGGCTGGGTGCATCTGGAATCCTCTTGCTCAGTTTCCTCATCTGTGAAATGGGGCAGCTGGGTTTGGATTGGCTGACTTCTGAGGTTTCTTCCAGCGCTGGTTCTACGATGCCGGGGAATAGGGGCTGCAGTGAGGGGTTTTCTCATTGAGAGGCCCTCGGAGCCTGTCAGAGCTGGGCAGAGTGAGGAGGTTCCAGGTCTTATCTGAAAGAACAAGGCCTTCTGACAAGCCCGCCCTGTGGGAAGTCACCAAAGGGTTTCACGGTTGCTTTTTGCTCACACGCCCTGTTCAGGCATTTCTAGAACTGCTCCGGCACTCAGGGCCCCATGCTGGCTGGACAGAAGCGGCAGAGGCATGAGTTGGGGGCACAGGACACCTGCAGGTGACCGCTAGCAGATGCTTTTCCACGGCCCCTGTCCACGAAGGCAAGAGTAATTTAGCCAAACGGGGAGAATCTAGTGCAAGGGGGATGCGGAGGCGAGGAGTGACTGGAGTCAGGTGGGGCCAACCATGGAAGATGACGGCCTGGGGAAGGTGAGTCACGGGCTGGCTTTGGAAGGTAGTGAGCAGACCTTTCCTGCATGAGAGGGGAGATATTCCAGGCAGCTTGGGGAGTCGCAGGCGCCTCTGGGCTGGTCCTGTGGGAATGGGCAGATCGTGGGGTTTTTGGGCAGAAGCTCAAACCGCTGATGAGGCAGAATGGAGCCCCCAGGGGGAAGGGGCATGGTATCTGAGCAGTCTGAAGACCTGAGTGCAAATCCTGGCTCTGGTGCTTGGGCCAATCATTCCACCTTCTCTTGGCCTCCATGTCGACCGGGTGATCTCCAAAGTCCCTTATTTCTGATCCTGTGACCCCCTCCTCTCTGTACTAAGACTGATGTGAATGCAGTTAGAGTATTTGGGTTTAGGGGGTCTGTTTTTGTACTGGCCTATTCCACTCTTCAGAGAACTGGCAGCCTTCAGTCAGGGTTCCCTGTGCTGTTCCTAAAAAGAAAAAAAATACCCTGTTGATCTCTTTGGTTTTTATTTCTAAACATGCCCCTCCCCCTCCCCATCTGTCAAGTTACCTCTTGTAATACAAAATTTAAAAAGAGAAAATGAAAAAGTTTAACAAAACTGGGTGATGCCCCCCACCCCCAAGGGCCTCCCCTCCCCGGCAAAGACGCCTTCTGCTGTTCTGAGCAGAGATGGGAACAGGAGAGGAAGGAGCTTGTGTTTCAAGCAGGAAATGGGGTCAGGCCCTCGGTTAGGGAGAAGGGAGCCAGGCCAGTTGGAGGCTGTAGCGTGGCTCTAGCTGGGGGCCAGGGCCTTTAAAAAAATGAATCAGGCCTACCCTTCCTCCCCTGGAAGAGCGAGCAGAGCCAACAGCTTGTGACTGGCCTGTACCTTGCCAGAGGGTGAAGCGTCTCCAGATACTGTGGGCACGGGAAGCAGGAAGCCCTAACCCTCTGCTCGTGTAATAAGGACAGAGGCTGTGTTCCCAGGCCGTCCCTGTCCAGGTGGCTGAGAGCTGGGACAGGGCTGAGTCATTCTCCTAATATCCTGGTGGGGAAAGGCGGGGCATAGAAAGACCTCTGGACTCAAAGACTAGAAGACCTGGGTTCAAAACCCCCTCCTGCCCCTTCGTGCTTGTGTGACCTTGGGCATGTCACCTCTCTGTGCCTCAGTTTCCTCATCTGTAAAAAGACGACGTTGGATGCAGTGGCCTCTGAGTTTTCTTCCAGCTCTGTCTGTCTGTCCTCTAATCCTGAGTCACACTTGAATTTATATAAATCTTGATTCAAATACCTACCTGCTCTCTCCACCCCTCCACCTCTCCTCTGTAAAATGGGTTGCTCACAAGACATAGCTGAGATAGTATCTGTGTAGTGCTTTGGAATCCACCTAAAATTATTACTACTATTAGTGGGAGAAGTGGGAGTTTATGATTTTTACATTTCAAGAGTTGTTTAATACTCAGAAGGATCTGGGAACGATCTGAAGCCTGGCCCCCTTGTCTTTGCATACATTCTCCACAGGCAGTCCATTCAATGTACTTTTTTTTTTTTAAGTTTTTTTCAGATTTTCTCCAGGCCACAGTTTGTACTTTTCTGCAAAATGAGGCTATAATATTTGCTAGTTTCCCCAAGTAAATTTTTTAATAAAGATCCCGAGTGAAGTAGCTGCTCTTGGATTGTGGTCCTTGGAGGGAGGTGAGGTGGTGAGGTGGTGCTGATCCAGGCTAAAGCCAGCAGTGTCTAAGAACGGGAGGTGCCCTAGGAGGAGCAGCCTCAGGGCCTCAGGGGTGTTTACTTGCGAAAAGAGGAAACTGGAGGAGGGAGTGGGGACTATGACAACTGCCTTCAATTATTTAGGTTTGTGGAAGAGGGATGCATTAGGTTTGGATCTGCTGGGCCCCAGGAGCAACATGTGGGAAGCAGAGAGAGGCAGATGGAGGCTTGCTTATGAGAAAAAAAATTCAGGACTAATTGTTAAAACTGTCCCAACGTGAGACAGCTGCGTGGCCAGAGGCTGAGGGGGTCCGATTGCCAGGGGTCTTCAGGCAGAGCTGGCTTGCCTACGTGGGGGCCAGGGGATTCTCAGCCAGGATGGACTGATTCAGTGACCTCTGAGCTCCTGTGGTTGTGGTCCTTGTAGCTGTTTCCCTCCCCTGAAGCAAGGGGGCTTTTCTGAACCTGGCCCCTCAAAGGAGCCTTGGCATCCTTGGGCGGGGGGTGGGGGTTGTGACTTTCTTTCCAAGTTAGACCCCTCAGTAACAAGGCTGGCTTGGCTACAGGGAACCCAGCCTGGATCTCAGGCCCAAAGGCCGGTGGCCACAAGCCCAGGGTGGGGGTGGTAGATGGGAATTTTCCATGGCCCTTCCTCCTCCCACCTCCCACAGGGAGAAAAGTGCCCAGATCTCCTGGCGTTCCTGTAGTGACTTCAGGAAGCCAGGCCCGTCTCTCGATACTCAGGCCTCTTTGGCTTGGCTCACTCCGGTCATCCATCCTTCCTTGCTCCAGGTCAGGCTTCCTGCCCTTTGCTGTTGCTCTGACCTGGAAAATGAGAGGCGGGAGGTGGAGGCGGCCCCGGAGAGTTTTAAGCCCAATGTGTTCCTGAGTGTGGAGCCAATCTGGTTTGGGTTATTAACTGGGAGGCCCGGGGCCAGGGAGCTTGGCACACTGCTGCAGATGGGGCTGAGCTGGGTTTGGTTTCATTTTGAGGCTTATGGATTTTTCAAACTGAAATGGACCTTTGAAATGAATGTGCCCAATCCCCACACTTTACGGAGGAGGAAACTGAGGCCCAGAGAGAAGAGACTTGTCCAACACCCCGCCCCCCAGCTAATGGGTAGAAGCACTGTCTCCATCAGTTATTGGTGGTAGTAGTAATGGAAACAGTAAGTCATCAATGGAAACATTTTTCTTCTTATCAGGAATGATTGTGTTTCCATGGGGGCCTCACATCCTGCTGCCTCTAGGAAGAGTAGGAGGACCAATGCCCTCCCATTCCACAGGGTGGGCAAGTCAGCCTCAGTTTCCTCCTGAGTAAAATGGGCATAATCACAGAACCTACCTTCCAGGGTTGTTGTTTGGTTCACACATTGCTTTGGAAAGCACTCTAGAATGTAGGTCATTATTATTACCTCATTTATTTTGCACATATTCTGAATAGACCTAGCTATGTCCATCCTGTCTTCTCTGGTGGAATTTGGTGCTTAATAAATGCTTTGTGGATTGTTTAATTGCCCCTTTCCTCTGGACCTGCTGGTTCATCTGTTGGGAAATTTTGCACCCCATAGGGAGGAACAGTTTTCCTTCTCACCCAGTATAACTTTTAGTTCGGGGTGGAGGTGAATAGTTTTCCAAAGCCAGGTCTGGACTAAGAAGTATTTACCGTGCATATGCCCAGCCCAGGGAGTGGCATTTTAGGACATTTCATTGATGGTTAAAGGCCACCTGCATGCTCATTCCCGCTGCTGGACGCAGCTATGGTGACTGCTGTTAGTAACTCATGTGTCCACAGGACTTCAGCTTTTCAAGATTTGTTTATAACCTTTATCTGATATGAACAACAGAGGAGTGCTGTGGGTCTATATCAATTCAAGAAACATTTGTTAATCCCTTACTTTGGGTCAAGCAGTATGCTCAGGGTTGGGGACTGAAAATCAAAAATGACAAAGTTCACGGGGTCTGGAGTCCCATCCAGGCTTCTACCAGGACACCCAGGCTCACTCATCTTGCCATTTACCTTGCTGCATTCTCCCCACCAAGAGCAGGAACCCTCCGATGGGGACCTCTAGGTATCAAGTCCCCTCTCCACAAGGAAGTTAATCCATTTAACTCTGGGACACTGCTGTCTGTCTTGCTTCTGCCCCCTTCTTCCTGCCAGGAGCAGGAACCCTCCAGTAGACCTCTAGGTATCAAGTCCCCTCACCATGAGGGAGTTCTCCTTTTAACTCTGGGCCTCTGCTTTGGGGCAAGTCTGTCCTGACTGAGTGAATGAGAACTCACCTAACCTGCTCTCTCGACCAGCCTCAGAACACGGTTCTTCCATTCACTGGGACTCCAGGGGTGGGGGTGGCAGAGATGGGGATCTGGGGATCAGGGAGACCATCTTGGGGTCAGCCCTGCTGCATCCTGCTCATTCTTCCACCCCTCCTTTTCTGTTACCTTTAGCTTTTGCCTTAGGCAGAATCATCAAATCAATATGACCATTGCTACTGGAAAGAGCACCATAATTGACCGTCCCTGTGACTGTCTAGAGCAAAACTCCCTTCCCTGGCCCCTAGTCCCCTGTTTATATTGTATCTCCCTCTCACAGTGTGAGCTCCTTGAAGACAGAGACACTTCTGGCTTCTGTCCTCAGCACCTGGCACAGTGCCTGTGTCACAATAGGTGCCTAATAAATGCTTGTGGTTTGGCTGGGCTTGTCGGTGCACTGCAGTACCATCTCACGTTTCTGCAGCACGCCATGGTTTGCCAAATGCTTTCGTCACAACAACACTGTGAGTCAGGTGGTGGGAAGAATTATTGCCCCCGTTTTACAAGTAGGGCAACTGAGACTCAGGGAGTGGAGTAGCAAGTGCTGGGATTAGGATTTGCACTCAGCTCTCTCTGATTCACAGTCCTATACTCCTCTGTCCATACCATGCCAGCACTGGTAGGGGAAAGGGATGTGTGCCCAGAATAACTGTGAATTAGAGGGTAATCGAGGGAGGAAGAGTTTCAGTCTGGGACAGCATGAGAGATTTGAAGAGAAAGGAATTACTTTGGTTAGAATTGTGGAAAGTTTCATGGAGGAGGGGGCACCCAAGCTGGGCCTTGAAGAGGTGAAGGCAGGCCATTCCAGGCACGGGGAACAGCATGTGCAAAGTTACTGAGGTGGGAGACGCTGGCTGAGTAGTCCAGTGTGGCTGGACTTTGGAAGTGTGAGAAAAAGGTCTTAAAGGCTGGTAGAAACCAGGTTATAGGGGGCCTTAAATGTAAGCGAGAGGACTTATATTTTGTTGGGTAGGCAGTAGGGGGGCCATTGAAGGGAGCGATGTGATCCAGCCCTGTGCAGGAAGAGAACCTTGGGAGCAGGAGACGTGGGAGACTGGAAGCAGAGAGACCCATTAGGAGGCCCCTGCAAGTAGCCCAGGAAAAAGGCAGCAGGGCCTGTCCTAAGAGGAATGGCAGAGAAGGGAGATATTTTGGAGGCATAGCTAGAATTGACTTGGCAATTATTTGGGGGGGGGGGCGGAGACAGAGGCAGAGACAGAAACAGAGAGAGAGAGAGGTGAAAGGTGATGGAATTCTGAAGTTTGGGCCCTGGATGACCAGGTGATCTCCATCAATAGTCAATAAACATTTACTTAGCACCTACTATGTACTAGGCATTGTGCTAAGTGTTGGGGATACAAGTACAAAAAAGAGAGATAGTCCCTGCTCTCAAGGAGCTTACAATCTAATGGGGAAAGATACCTCACAAAAGGAAGCCAAAAGGGGGGTGGGGGTGGTAGATTACTACCAAGGCTGATCTTAGTGGATGATGGACAAGATTATCCCAGTAATGAGCTTTTTGGGGCAGGTGGAGAAATCTATCGAGAGAAGTCCCAGAGTCGTGCAGCCAGGTGAGAAACAAAATAGAGACATTAAGTGGAGGGATAGATGGAGGGGAGAAGATGGTGAATTCATTTGGTACATAGGATGATCAGATTCAGAGCTGGAAGGCACCTTGGAGGGTGCCTGGTCCCAACCCTCATTTCATAGATGAAGAAACCAAGGAAAGGTTCCGTGCCACCCCGATGTTGAGTTTTATCGGTCAGTGGGACAGTTCCGGGGAGGCGTTAAGCAGGCCGTTGGAAATGTGGGACAAAGCATTTGGGGAAGAGGAGAAGTAGACTTGAGAGTCATTGGCATAGAAGCAGTGGACGTGGACGAAGGTCCAGAGGAGAGAGAGTGGGGGGCTTTCATTCAACAAGCGCTGAAGAATTTGAGGTTTGGAAGGGTCCCTGGCAGCCATCTTGTCCGCGTGGACATTTCTAACAAGTGCTCATCCAGCTTCTGATCCAAGGAGGCAGACCCTCGGACAGCCTGTTATTCTTTGGTTGTTATGTATTCGTTTCAGTTGTGTCTGACTCTCCATGACCCCATTTGAGGATTTCTTGGCAGAGATACTGGAGGGGTTTGCCAGTTCCTTCTCCAATGTGTCTCCATTT
>NW_020954625.1:5420265-5436280 GCF_900497805.2 Vombatus ursinus | reverse complement strand
GAGTTTGGCAGTGAAGGGAAGGAGAAAGTGGGCAGTCAGTCAATAAGGCTTTATTTATTCAGCATGGACTATGTGCCTAGGGTGGTGCTAAGCACTGGGTAGTCAAGGGAAAGGGAAACATGAGCATTTTAGCAGGTGGTCAGGGAAGGAGTCAGTAGAAAAGGAGATGGCCATCTGGGCCAATGCCATGGACATTTATTTAAACACTTCCTGTGTGCAGAGCGGCACCACACTTTCAGTTTTGGTCCTTTGATGGTTCTGTCATCTCATCAATGTGGTTCCTTCTTCCAGGGATCCAGATTGCAGCCCATTTCTGCCCTCTCATTCTGTGGGCAATGGGGTCTACTCCCCATTTTCCTCAGCAATGGGGTCCACTCGATGTTCTGGGGGCCTTGCTCTGGATTTTGGCCTTGGCATGGATGCTAGTGGAGCTCAAGGGCTGGCCACTGCTTAGTGCTCATTCTCCCATAACCAACCCGCCATCTTGCCTCTCTGAGCATGTTCTTTATCTCTGTCACTTCTCTTGCTCAATTCTTGCTTGGTAATGAGAGGCATCTGGTGGCTCAGTGGATAGAGCACCGGGCCTGCGGTCAGGAAGAAAGACCTGAGTTCAAATCCAGCCTCAGACACTTCCTAGATGTGTAACCCTGGGCAAGTCACTTAATGTCTGATTACTTGACAAAATGGATCCATTGGAGAAGGAAATGGCAAACCACTCCAGTATCTTTGCCAAGAAAATCTCAAATGGGGTCGTGATGAGTCAGACACCACTGAGCAACAATCACCAAATGAGTGGCCGCCTACTCAAGGCCACCTGTCGTCCTTGGCGGTGAATTCAACTTGAGACTTTCCTGTCTCATGACTGGAAGCTGCACAGCATCAGCAGAAGAGTGTAGCTGTTAAAGACCGAATCCTTTGTTCCACTCCTGTTATAGTTGTCGACAAGCATTTTTAAGCGCCTGCTGTATGTCCATACTAGGGATAGAAAGTAGAAAAACAAAACAATTCCTGCCCACAAGGAGCTTCCAGTCTACATGGGCGAGACATGTACGTATGTAGGCATACATAAGATAGATACACAATAATTTGTGGGGGTGGAGGTGTGAGGAAGGCATGAATAGCTGAAGGGATCAGGTAAGATTCCATGTTGAAGGCAGCACTTAGTTCTGAGTCAGGGATACAAAGAGGTGGAAGTAAGGAAGGATGGCATCCCAGGTATGAGGAACAGCCAAGGCAAAGGCACCGAGATGGGAGGAGTAATTAGGTCCTTGTAGCTGGATCATAGGTGTGTGGAGTGTGTGGAGGGGAGGCAGAGGAAGAATGGAGAAGTAGGAACGGTCAGGTTATGGACTGAGTTAAAAGCCAAACAGAATACTTTTATGTTTGATGCTGGAGGTGATAAGGAGGTCCTGGGATTTATTGAGTGGGTATGGCAGGTGACACGGTCAGCTCCATGCTTTAGCGCAGCTAGGTGGCTCAGTAGATAGAGCACCAGCTCTGAAGTCAGGAGGACCTGAGTTCAAATCTGGGCTCAGACCAAACACTTGACACACTTATTAGTTGTGTGACCCTGGGCAAGTCACTTAACCCCAATTGCCTAAAAGAAAATAAAATAAAAATAAAATCACTTTGACAGCTATGTGGAGGACGGATTGGAGTAGGGGGAGATTTGAGGCAGTAAGAGCCTTTATTTCAATACTCCAGGTGTGAGTTGAGAGAAGGAGGTAGATACCTGAGATTTGGTGGTGGTAGAAATGTCAAGATTTGACATTTGATCTTAGAATCAGGAAGACCTGAGTTCAAATCCTGCCTTAGATGCTTACTGTCTATGTGATACTGGGGAAGTCACTTCCCATTTCTCCCTCAGCCTTAATTTCCTCATCTGTAAAATTAGAATAATAATAGATCTACCTCAGAGGGTTGTTTGAAGGATCAAATGAAATAATATATATAAAGTGCTTTGCCAGCCATAAATCCCTAAATATATACTAGCTCCTCCTCTTATTATTATTAGTATTGTTATTATTAATGAGCTGAAGGAGAGCAAGGGGTTGAGGATGTCACCAAGTCTGTGAGCCTGGTATGCTAAAAGGGTGATGGTGGATCCCCCAACAGAAAAAGAAAAGCTTGGAAGAGGGGAGGGTTAGGAAGCAAAGGCAATGAGAGCTGTTTTGGACATACTGAATTTGGAGATGCCTCTGGGGCATCCATTTTGAAATGTCTAATAAGCAGTTGGTGACATGGGATTGGAGCTCAGAAAAGAGCCTATGGTTGGAGATATAGATCTGGGGATTATTACCATTAAAAACCAAAGCCATGTGAGCAATGAGACCACCACATTGATGAGGTCACAATGATTATAAAAGACAACCAGGTCTTTTGCTTTCTCAGAGCCAAGAGAGAAGATCTCGTAGGAATCTAACGAGGGATCTGAGCAAAATGGCGGAGGAAAACAAGGTTGGTTGTGTGTAGAAGGACCACCTGGTCTTAGACTGAAGGAGCTGAAGAGACATAGGGGAAGACAGATGTCCAAAGCGTGGAAAAGGGAGGTGAAGGAAGCTACAGGCTTGAGGAGGTACTTCAGTAAAGTAAGAGGCAAGGTCATCTTGTTTGACTGATTCTTGCTCTCTCACAGAGTCATTAGCTTCCACTTGTCCCATTCTAATTTTTAACAAGTTCTTCTTCTATTAAATTTTGTACCTCCTTTTCTATTTGGCCCATTTTACTTTTTTTTTTTTTTGGGCTAGGCAATTGGGGTTAAGTGACTTGCCCAGAGTCACACAGCTAGTAAGTATTATGTGTCTGAGGCTGGATTTCAACTCAGGTCCTCCTGACTCCAGGGCTGGTGCTCTATCCACTGTGCCACCTAGCTGCCCATCTCATTTTACTTTTTAAGGAGTTCTTTTCTTCAGTGAGTTTTTGTGCCTCCTTTTCCATTTGGCCAATTCTACTTTTTAAGGACTTGTTTTCTGCAGTAAATTTTTGTCCTTCCTTTTCCTAGCTATTGACTCTCTCTTGCATACCTCTCATTTCTTTCCCCAATTTTTCCTCTACCTCTCTTATTTGACTTTTAAAATCCTTTTTGAGTTCTTCCAAGAAGGCTTGTAGAGCTTGAGACCAGTTCATATTCCTCTTTGAGGTTTCATATGTGGGTATATTGAAATGTTGTCCTCTTTTGAATTTGTGCCTCGATCTTCCCTTTCCCCAAAATAAGAATCTGTGGTCATTTTCTGTTCCTGCTTTTTGTTCACGATGTTTGCCTATTTCCTGACTTTTAAAACAAAATGTTGAGTTCTCCTGCTGGAGAGGAAGGGGCACTTACTCAAGCTTCTTTTCCTGCTCACCAGGGCCTTACACATGAATGTTTGGCCCCTGCTGGCCCAGGCATTGCCCAGGGATGTTTCAGTGCTGGTGGATGTCTATCAGCCTGGAGTTCTGCCTTCTGGAGTTGTGTTGAGGCACCGGGTGATTCCACTGCTGGTGAATGCAGTCGCTCGTGGTGGTTTTCTGAGCTGGTGTCTACCAGTTCCACTTCCTGTATGGAGGCTCCTGGTGGGGGAGAGGAGGTCCTGGTGTTGGCACTTGCCCACTCCACCACCCTGGGTCTCAGGATCTCCCTCTGGTATGCTGAGGCGGGGCTTGCCACTGGCTTGCTGGGACACCTCCAGTCCTGTACTGCTCCCTCTTCTCTAGAGCACAAGGGGCCTTTCCCTTTAATCCCCCAAGCTTCCTGGGGTACAAGACTGCTGTGCCCTATCTTTTTGCTGGCTCAGAGTTTTTCCTTTGTTGATATTTTTCTGGGCTTTCAGAGGTCAATGAGGGAGGGTGAGAGGGATTACTCTGCCATATTGGCTCCCAGAAGCGGATCCACTTGAGGCAAGGTCATCTTGAGGTGAACCTGAGCAGAAAAGGTTTGGAGTAGTTTCTTTGGAAAATGTGATCTAAGTCAGGTAACACTGGTGAGATTAGAAGGGGAAATTTGTAGTGCACTCATGCCCTTCAGCATCATTTCCTCTGCTTGGGAACAGAGAAGAGGGGCAGCTGAAGGTCAAGGGGGTAAGAGCTTATGGGTTGGGAGTGAGTGCCTCGTTACAGTAGTAAACTGCAGGGTTGAGACTAAAGGGAGAGGAGGAAAGTCACTGGAACAGAGCTGATGGATGGAGAAAAGAGAGCCCCTCCTGGTCCCTGAGGCCTTCACCCCATCGTAGATGCTGTGAATCATCAATTCTTAGGTCTGGAAGGGGCTGGAAAAGGTCATCTCATCCATCTCTGAATCTCCCCCTTTCTAGGCAAGGATTCATCAAAACTGAGGATCTATTCAGTTTTTCAAAACCACCCGGAAAAAAAAGATTGCAAAGTGAGGTTTGGGGAATCAGAAAGTGAGAGACATTCTCTGAGTCTTGAGGGAATTCTGAAGACTAGGCTACGTGACTGAAGCAGCTAAGGGAGATAGGAAGCAGCCAGAATGGGAGGAGGCATCCCTGCAGAGACGGAGAGATGGGGGCTGGGAATCCCTCTCTGAGGCGGAGGATGGCGAAAGAACAAGAGTCTAAGCCTGCTGGGAAGGAGAGGACATGGAGACGGGGCTGCTGAGCTATGACCATTTGGTGGAAGTCCACCAGATGCTTAAGAGCTGTTGGCAGGGAAAGCAAGAGATTCATCGATCTAATTCTTCAGGAAAGCAGCCAGGGGAATTTCTAGGTTAATCTTAGCTTAATTTCAGTTAGGTCTTAACGCAGCTAGTCTAACTCTCATTTTACAAAGGAATAAACTGAGGCCCATTTAATTAATTAATTTTTTAAATGAAACAATTTTTTTTCAATTATTAAGAATTTGCTTTTTCTCTTTCCTATCTCCCTCATCTTTCCTAAGAAAGAAAGAAGGAAGGAAGAAAACCTTGTAGTCAAGAAGCAGAGCTGAGCACAATAAATTCTTGTACTGGCCATGTCCAAAATGGGTCTTGTTCTGCATGTTTATCTTTCATGTCTGTATCAGGAACGGTACATTCTTCATCATCTGTCCTGCAGCCCATTAGAAAACCAACCAACATTTGGCTTTTCTTCCAGCCTCTCGTGTCACTCGTGGTCCTGCTGCCTGATTCCTTTCTTGCTGTCCCGCCCCAGTCTCGTACCCATCTGCTGGAAATGAGGAGCTAGCATGCGTTGGTGTGTGTGCCGAATGGTTCCTCTTTTCCTCCTCCATTATATTCTTTCTCTTCTTGCTCAGCGCTGGGCTCCTAGCTTTTCCAGAGCCCCAGGCTGCTTTGGGAGCTGGGTATCCCCCATGAAAGGTAAGACTGAAAGGAGCACAAACTAGGAGGAAAGAAAGGAGCCACAGTGACTCGGTTTACCTTCCAAGCCAGCTGGACTTTCCTTATTGAGTGACTCCTGTGTGCCTTTAGAAGAGCCGTAAGGGGGGAAAGTCTCTGTCCTGGAGGGGTCCCTAAGTCAGCTGGCTGCTTCCTCCTTACTTCTTTAGAAGTGGTGCTGGGTTACAGGCTCATAGGTCTTGGAGTGGAAGAGACCCCAGACCACTGAGTACAACCCCTCATTTTGTAGAGGAGCAAAAGTGACTTGTCCGAGGTAGTCCAGTGGAAAGAGCCCTGGCTTCGGAGTCAGAGGACTTGTTACCTGTGTAGCCTTACCTGGACCATGAAAGGGGTTGGATTAGATAAACAAGTGTTGATTGGTTGGTTGTTTGATTGATTGAGATGGTATCAAGAGTTTCCTTCCAACTCCCTGAGTCAGTCAGTAAACATTTGTTAAGCATCTGCTGTGTGCCAGACTTGGGTTTAAATCCCCTCTCCCTATCTGTGTGACCTTGGACAAGTCACTGATATCTCTGGGTCTCAGTTTCCACATCATGAAAACGAAGGGGTTGGATAGATGGGTGCTGAGGTCCCTCTGAGCTTCACCATCCTCACACAGAAGAAAGTCAATTACTGAGCGTTTATGAAGCTCCTATGGTGTACCCTCTGCCACACTAGGCACGCCAGAGGGATATGAAGAAAGGGCAGTTTATGACTCATGCATGGTCCAGGAGCTAACGAGTCTGCCTGAAAAGACGGAGCTAACAGCCCTTGTTCTGACTTTGGGCGAGTGACCGCCTCTGCCGTTTCTCAGTTTCCTCTTCTGTAAAATGCAGGAGTTGGGATTAAAATACCAACAATCTCCCCACTTCCCTCCTCTCTCCTTTGTCATTTCTCCATCCTTCCGCCTTCCCCTCTTTGCATCTCATTTCCAAGGCTCAGCTCTGAAGCTCATCTCCTCCTGTCTCTTTGCCCCCCCCATTTGCTCTCATCCCTCTCTTGCATTTTCTGTCTTACTCTCTATCCTGGATCATTCCCCTCATGATCAGGTCTCCCAGAGAAAAGAAAAAGAGGAAAGCCATTTCTTACCTCCGAGCCCCTGGGAGCCACCCCACCCCCCTCTGCTGCTGCTTGTGCTGAATTTCTTGGAAAAGGCTGCCCATGCCGTGCTCCTCTCTTATCTCGTGCTCACTCACTGCTGCTCCGGCTCCCCCTCCTTCCATCTGACTGTCGTTGTCAGTCCTGCGACCCAGACCTGCATCGCCAGATCTGACGCCCTCTCCCCATCCCCATCCTCCTCAATCTCCCCTCAGCACATGACCAGGTCAACCTTCCCTTCTCTGAAACCCTCTCCACCGTCTCCACTCCCGAGATAAACGAGACACAGTGTTGGCAGCTAACTACGACTGCTGTGATCCGGGGGTGAACCGCTCGGTAATCCAGTTCCCTACTTGGTCAAATGGAAGGAGGGTGTTGCTTGGGCTAAAAATGACTACGAAGGTCCAAAACTGCAGTTCTGCGAGTGACCTAGCTCTTGGTGCCTCTATTTCCTTCTCTGAAGAAAGAGGCAATTATTGGTCTAGACACCTCCAAGGTCTGTTCTAAACTTGAATCTGTGATTTAGTTACTTAATCTCTCTGGGACTCAGTTTCCTTTTCTGTAGACTGAGGGGGTTGATTGGACTTGATGGTCTCCAGGTCTCTTTCGAGCCCTAAATCCCACAATATTATGATCCCATGAGCTGGAGGAATCCTACAGAATCCTTTAAGGGTGCCCGGAATGATCCAATCCAATAAGCATATATTAAGCACCTACTGTGTGCAAATTACTGCACCAGAATACAAAGACAAGATGAAAGGACTCCCTGCCCTCAAGGAACTTCTGTTTTCCTGGCTCAAAAATCGCCTCCTTCATGAAGTCTACTAGCTAGATGTCTTCCTCCTTCGGGCCTTGTGGCAGTTTGCTTGTGAGCACTAGCATACTCCTCCTTTATTGTACCCATCTGTACATAGGTCTCATCTCCCCTTCTAGACTGTAAGTTACCTGAGAGGGGACCTCCGTAGATCCCAAACTGTGCCCAGCACTGTGTCTTGCTGAATAGAGATAAGGTCAGGCCTCTGGATACTGGTGAGATTGGCCAACAATTGCTAAGGCATTGACTGTTTCTGGCGGGGACCAGGGAGGA
The DNA here is from genome assembly GCF_900497805.2 of Vombatus ursinus. NCBI lineage: Eukaryota > Metazoa > Chordata > Mammalia > Diprotodontia > Vombatidae > Vombatus > Vombatus ursinus. Next base: position 5,428,787 of record NW_020954625.1, on the reverse strand, counting down.
ATGGCAGAAATATGAAGTAGATCCTGCAGGCTGGACTGCATGTCCTCGAATCAGGACCTTTCTGCACCAGGGAGAGGGGAGAATGGGAGATGTGGCCCCTAGGTAGATCAGGCTCCAGCTTTCCTCTAGTCAGGCCACAAATCCACTCTCGTACCCTCTTCATGTGTACCAGGCAAACCCAAAGGAAGGCCTCCTAGCCTGGACCCATTCCTCTTGCCTTCTAGTCCTGGCCTAGTTATGGCCCTCCACTGGTTGGCCTTCAGGTAGCCCCTGGGCTCTGAGAAGCTCACCATGGCTTCCTTTCCTACTGGTTCAGGTGCCTCACCTGAGGAAATGCTTAGGGCAAAGAATGCTTCTCCACCTGCGTGCCTTTGAAGAATTACTCACACTCACTCATAAACACACACAGCCCAGCGGCCTTTCTTGTGAGATCTCTATCTGGCCATTGGCCAGAGAACAGTCATTTTGGGAGAGGAAATTCTAGAATGGAAATTCCTGTGGAAGTAGGATCAGGAAAGTATGAGTAGGATCAGGAGGCCAAGATGATCCATAGACTAATTTTCCATTCAGATAGTGAGCATTTTCATGTGGGAAGCCAAGGGCTGAATGACCAGTCATGAGGGGCAGGCAGACTTAACCATGAGTTTAATCCAGAGCCCTGGAGAGGCAGGATTGACCCTTTTTCACACCCCACCCTCCTTCATTTAAGTCTTTTTTTTCTCTCCCCCTAGATCGATAAGTATCTTTATTCCATGCGGCTCTCAGATGAAATGCTTAATGAAATCACAAAACGATTTAAGAAAGCTATGATAAATGGCCTCTCCAGAAATTATAATGTAACTGCTTCTGTGAAGATGCTGCCAACATTTGTGAGATCCATTCCTGATGGCTCAGGTAAGATGGCGGGCGTATTATGGAAGAGTGTGTCAAAGGAGCAGAAGTAGTTAACATGTAGCTGACCTTCAAAAACATCCTGGGAGGTAGCTGCGATTATTATTATTATTATTATTAATTATTATTTTACAGATGGGAAAACCAAGGCCCTGAGAGATTAACCTAGGAAGGGTCCAAAGCAGGATTCAAACCCAAGTCTTCCTGACTCTTAAGTCTAGTGTTTTAGCACATGGCCTCTACCAAAGAAGTACTTTCATTGTGGAGCTCTGGAGGACACAGTATTGGAGCCATAACTAGGAATTCTTGACTTCTGCCCCAGTCAGATCACATCTGGGGTCCTGTGTTCCGTTTTGGGGGCAACGTCTTAGGAAACACATTACAGGTGGAAATATGTCCTAAAGAGGGTGACCTGGATGGTGAAAAGGGCTTACGAAGATTAGGTTGCACAGGATTGGTTGGAAGAAGGGGGGATATGATATATGTTTTCAAAAATTAATTAATTTATTTTTAGTTTTCAACAATCACTTCCATAAGCTTTTGAGTTTTAAATTTTCTTCCCTTCGGTCCCCAAGGGGGGATATTTTGCCTGATAAATAGAAGGCTTAGGAAACTGATTGCTGCCCTCAGGGCTCAGCATGAGAAGGCAGAACTAGAAAACAGTGAGAGTTATCAGAGAAGCAGGTATGTCTGGCTAATAAAAAGAAAAGCTTTGTAATAAAGGTATCCCCAGAGATTGTGCCCTGCCTCTTGGGGGAGGTCATTGACCAAAGGCTGCATGACCTCCATATTGGATATTGCAGAGGGAAATCTTCAGGTATAGGTTGGGCTAGCTGACCTCTGAGGTCCTGGCCTCTCTGGGATTCTAGATAGACCTGGGGCAAAAAGCAGTTGAGCAAGGTGGGGATTGGTGATGGTTACAGAAGTATATAGTCTCATTTCAGACAGTTGTGCCTAGGGGGGAGGGTAGTCCTTAGGAGAGGAATGCCACAGTGATCACAGACCCTGGGGATATTGGCCCGAGGTCAAGGGAAGATAACTGGATCTTGGCCAAGCTAGAGGAGAATTGGGAGGTCCGTCCTGGTCACCCACTTTAGGACATGCCTCACTCTGTAATGTCTTCCTAACATGTGGCCCCCAGAACAGAACACAGGACTCCAGGTGTGATCTGACCGAGGCAGATGCCAAGAATTCCTAGTTATGGCTCTGATCCTGTATCCTCTAGGGTTCCACAGTCCAGGGATGGCAGCCTGCCATCCGTGGCAGGATGGAAGAAAGTATGCCCCATCAGATATTAGTGCTCTGGAGCAAAGCTCTGATTGCCCTGCCTTAGTTACAGCTTTGAATCATATTGTTGATATCCTCGAGAGCTTTTTAGAGAGTAATTTTTTCAGCTTTCTAGGACCTCTTTATAGTGTACCAAATAAAAAATATTTCACCTTTACTCAGCCCTTTGATGTTTCAAAAAATACTTTCCTTCAAGAAAACCTGATAGAAAAAATATATCACATTTACTCAGGGCTTTAAGGTATTCACAAAGCACTTTTCTCTAAGCAATCCTGAGGGAGACAGTGTAAGCATTATTATTCCCATTTTCTAGGTGAGAAGACAGAGGCTTACACAGGGACAATGACCTCTACTCAAAGCTACTTAGCTAGTAAATGGGACTCTAGGCCTGGCCTCCTGATGCTGAGTCCAGGCTGCCCGGCCCCAACCACCAATCTCCATTTGACAGAGTGGAAAACTGAGGTTTAGAGCCTTGGCCAGGCTTACACATTTAGTAAGCGTCAGACCTGGGGCTTGAACCTGGGCCCTCTGCCTTTTAACCTCATGATTTTTCCACTCTGCTGCACTGCTTTTCGAAGTAATCATCGTCTTTCCTGGGCCTGAAGAAGCCTTGCCTCTCCTGAGGCAGATTACTTCCCTTTTCCCAGGTGGGGGCTTTAAAATTATTTTCCCCCATCAACGAATCATTAAAAAAATGACAAACATTTCAAGATACGAAGAAGGGCAAAAGAGCTTATTGTGTGTGAAAGGGTTTACTTCTCTTTTTTTTCCAAGTGTCTATTGAATAATTTAACTGGGTAGTAACAAGATGGCCTTTGAGGCTTCTTTGCTTCACATCTTTGGATTCTTACCATGTTTTATTGGTTGTTCCTTTTTTGCTTTTGTTACTACCCACTGCATGCCCCATGCCCCCACCACAGACAATTCACCCCATGCACGACTGTGTCTGAGAAGGTAAGTCTGCCCAGGGGCAGGAACCTGCTGGAGTCACTGTACTGAACGAAGCTCTTTCAGGTTTTCTTCTGCAGTATTGTAGAATAGCGCAGGCACGGTTCTGAAGGCTGTGCTCACTTCTCTCTGCGTCAGTTCATATGGGTCTTCCCGGGTGGGGACCTCAGGCTTCCATGGGATCTGCTCAGTATGGAGGAATAAGATCCCCTGAAGTCAGGGAAAAAAGAATGGGTTGTGAGATGGTAGATCTGGAGCAGAGAGGCCAAGAATCCAAGGTCCCAGGGAGGTCATGACTTGCCCAGAGTCTGATACCATGAGAGGCAGGATTTGAACCCACCTCCCAGTGCCTCACCTGGTCCCTGTAGGACCATACCATACAGAGTTTATGAGAATCAAATGAGATAACCTATGTAAAGAGCATTGTAAACCTTAAAGCACTCTATAAACATCAGTTATTATTATTATTATTATTATTATTATTACTGTTTTGTCATTCAAAAGCCTGAGCAGACATTTCCCTGGCCCTGTATCTGAGAAGGGAATTTCTCCACATTTTGTTTCAGTTGTTACTTGGGTGCTTAGGGATTAACACCAATTCTGTTGGTGGGGTGAACTCCCGAGAGTCCCAGGCCTGCTCTCCCATGGCCTGACCTGTCTGGGAATCTGCCCTGCCTCTTTGATGGAGGGCGTCCTGTCCTGTAATGAGGAGCCTGCAGGCTCCAGCCCCACGTGGGCAGCCTCGGGCCATTCTCTGCCTCAGGAGCTGCTGAGATGGCTAGGCAGATCCTGGGAAGGGCCCCCCCCCCACCCCGCGAGGTTCCTTGGGGATGTCCTTTGCGTTTTCATGCCCATCTGCCCCTGGTTTCCCTCTCCCTCCCCGGGGGGCTTCTGGCTTTGAAGGGGTAAGATGCTCAGGATGTCAGGATGGATGTCAGGAGGAGCCAGGCAGCAGCTGCCTTAGTGCCCGAGGCACCAGACGGTGGGACCTGGGAGCCTTCTGGGCCTTCCTCTTCTGACCACAGCCTGCTTTTAGCCTGAGTGCTGTGAGTCACCCACCAGAGCCGGATGAGGGGGTTATAGCCTCTCTGTTTACTCCTCTGCCTGAGTCATGGGCGGTGTTTGTGTCTGGGGCACAAATTGGAATTTTCATCCCTGGCATTACTGTGGCAGCTTCCGTATTGACCCAGGGCAGTCCAACAACCAGCCATTCCTGTGGGAGGCAGCTTGGTACCGTGGATCCAAACCCCAGCCCTGCCATGGGCTGCTTGGGAGGCCTCAGGCTGCCTCAGTTTCCTTATTTGGCAGTCCCATCCAGGATTGGCGATCCTAGGAAATCCTCCACATGCTGAGTACTGGGCTGGGTGGGCTAGCTCTCATGCTTTCCCTTCTGAAGGAGATGTGTAGACCGAGGCTACACTGATGATTACGGAGAGGGAGGGCACTGGGAATTGGGAGGGGTAGGGGAATCAGGAATGGCTGCCTGTAGGGGATGACGCATGAATTAAGCCCCAATGAAAGCCAGGGAGTCTGAAAGACTTGGTATTGAGTCCCAGAGAGCCAGGAGTGCAGCCTGGATGGGTCAAGAGCCCTTTTGTAAAAAAAAGCATTTTATTTGAAGGGTCCTGGAACCTTTATCCCTACGGGACTAGCCCTTTTCTAGGGGAGGGAGGAGAGGCAGCTGAGGTGGGTGTGATCGGCCCTAACCAAAGTCACCTGATCTCCACTTAGTAAAAGCAGAGAGGGAAAAATGATACCTCCCCAAGGTCACCTGTGGCTCTGCTTTCCCCCTACTGATTCAGGATATCAGAGTCTTTTCAGCTGTGGCTCCAGCAGGTGCAGCCTGGGCAGGGGGCTTTGTCCCAGTTGAGGAGCACCTGTCTTTACCCTCAGGAATCAGCTGTTCCCTTTCCCCCGCCTCCCCACCTCCTTTGCTAATCAGAGGGTTCTAACCTAGAAGGCCCCTGGTCCCTGGAGGCAAGCACACTGGAGCTTGGAGGCAGGAGGAGGGGTCACTATTCTAGTCTGGAAACAGTCGCTGAAGGCTGCAATGTCATTCCAGGTGTCAGCAGCTGGGAGGAGAGAAAGGGGGGTGGTAGTTTTTATAAAAATAAGTTTTTATTAATACTTTCCATTTCTTACATCACTATGTAAGTTCATCCCTCCTTTCCCAGAGGGCCATCCCATAGGACAAATCAGATGCTCCTGTTCTTCTTCCAAAATATTAATCACAGCTCCAAGCAGAGTAATTAGTCACCAACGGAATTGGTCTTAATCCCGAAGCACCCAAGTAACCATTGAAACTAAATGCGGAGAAATTCCCTTCTCAGATAGAGGGCCAGGGAAATGTCTGCTCAGGCTTTTGAATGACAAAAACAGTAGTAATAATAATAATAACTGATGTTTATAGAGCACTTTTTTAAGGTTTACAATGCTCTTTACATATTTTCTCATTTGATTCTTATAAACTCTGTATGGTAAGTACTGCAGGTGTTACTATCCCCATTTTACAGATCTGGAAACTGAGGCTTGGAGATAAAATGATTTGCCCAGGCCTTAGGGTCACATAGCTGGTCTGTGTGGGAGTCAGGAATAAGCCCAGGTCTCTCCTGACTCTTGAGTCCTGGGGTCTTTCTTAAATATCTACTATGAGCCCGGCACTGTGCTAAATGCTGTGAGAATTATTGTCCATGCAGAAAGCTTTTCAATTACATGTAGATTTGCCTAGATTATTGCAATGGCCTCCCAATTAAATGAGTCACTCTGCCTTAATTTTTTCCCTATCTCAATCCAGCATACATTCTGCTGGCAAAATGATGCCCCTTAAGTTTGGATTTGACCATGTGACTCCCATGCTCAACCAGTCCAGGGAAGAGTGCCCGAGATGTAGAAAAGGTGCCAGTCTGCGTTGATAGAGGGAGGGCCAGTCTCCTTGTCCCCATCCCCTTTCCTCACCACTGGAAGTCTTGTAGTGGAGACCAAGTGGTCGTTTGTTGGAGATATTGTAGGGGAGAGGGCAACTCAGGTACAGGCAGGGCTAGCTGATGTCCAAAGTCCCTTCCAACTCTGATATTCTGGGAGTTTGAGGTGTTGTCAAGAGCTCTAGATGGAGGTGTTCAGGGGACAAGTGGAAATAATAATAACTGGCATTTATAGAGCACTTTTAGGTTTGCACAGTGCTTTAATCATCTCATTTGAGCCTTGTAACAGCCCTGCCAGGTAGATGCTACAGGCCCTCTTGTCCCCATCTTAGAGATGAAGAAACTGAGACTCGTAGAGGTTAAATTCCTTGCCCATTGCCACACAAATAATAAAGGTCAGAAATGGAATTCCAACTCACTCATATTGACTTGGAGTCTAGAACCCTAACCACTGGACCATGCTGCCTCCCAAAATGGGGCTGTAATTTAGGGAAAAGAACCGGAGATAGAGATAGAAAGGATTCCTTGAAAAACACATACAAGAATCACACAGGATGAGAAGGCATAGAGGGGCAGCAATCAGCGCCAGCGAAGGTAGTAAATAAAACCACTCCTCTTTGGAGGTATCCAGCTAAAGTAGTTGTAGAGGGCCTTGATGTCTTAGGAGCAGTTTGTCTGATGGTCAGCAATGACTTGCAGAAGACAGGGACGCATCCGTTCCTTTAGGGAGCTAATCAGGAGGTGAGCTGTAGTGAGCGTTCTGGCTTCCAAGGCAAGGAGCTGAATTTCTAAGCAGAGCGAAGGTAGGCATTTCAGAAAGGTGACATTTGTTTGCGCTGTATTTCAGGGCCGACTCCCACTTGAAAGAGACATCTGTCCCAATGTTTGTTTTCCATTATGCTCTGCCTGCATGGCTGTCATTAAAAAGTGGAGAGTTGCTAGTGGCCCTTCAGATGGTTTATTTAATAAATGCTCTTGTGAAAGTCACTCTGGCTTCAAGGCTAATGGGAAGTGCTGGAAAAGTAACCCAAAGTGGGTAAATCTTCAAGGGACTCTAGAGTCCATTGGTAGGGAATATCCTAACTCATGACCAGAGTCAATGACCTCTGCCTCCCACGCCCAGGTTTCTAGGTTTCCATGCCAAAAGAAAGAGGCTTAATATGGAAATAAGTTTACATGATTGCACATATATAACCTACATCAAATTACTTAACTGTTTTAGGGAGGGAATTGGAACTCAATTTTTAAAAAAGGGATGTTAAAAATTGTCTTTACGTGTAATTAGAAAAAATACTATCAAACAAAAGAGAGAGTCTCTAGGGATGAAACTACCTTTAGAACTGAAAGAGATCTTTGAAGTTACTGAGTCCAATACCCTCATTTTACAAATGAGGTAACTGAGGCTCAGAAACATTAAGTGACTTGCAGAGGGTCTCATGACCAGTAGGAACTCAGGTGTTTGTAACTCCCAGCCCAATATCCCTAGCTGCCTCCTTCCAGGGGTTCCTGGTGGTCAGGATGCTCTGAGATAGAAAGGAAACCTTAGGAAGATTCCAAGATGGTAGTTGTGTTAAATGAAATTGGAAGATTCTTCAAAAGCTGTACCTAATCTTTTTCATTCATTTATTTTACTCAATCTAATTAAAAAAAAAAACAACAACATGAAAATATCTACTATAAACAGGGCAGTATTCTTGGAGCTGGGGCTGTAATGGTGATTAACAAGGAACTGTATGCTAGACAAGGGAAGGGGCACTGTAATGTATACATAGATAAGTAAATGCAGGATAATTTGACGACTAGAGTGCCGCAATGGGAGGTATTTATTTAGTTTCAGTTTTATTCACTCAATACAATGGATCTCAAATTGACTAGCTACAGTGACCATGGAGAAGTCTCTCACCTCTCTGTGTCATGGACAACTAAGATTGTAAATTATAGAAGATTAGCCTATCTGTATTCATGGAAGGAGTTTTCACACCAGGGATTAATTTCCCACATTGGTTTAATCATAGGTCTAGACAAAAAAAAATGTATGAAGTGCTATTTTCATAACTCCATAAAATATGCAAACGTTGTTTTGCTAATGGGAATTATTTTCCCTAATATTTTGAAGCTTATTATGTTTCAGGCACTGTGCTAAGTGCTGGGGATACAAAGAGAGACAAAAACACCCATGGCCTTCCATAAAGTATCTAATCCAATCCAGCAAGGATTGCTATGTGCTAGGCAATGGAGATATTTAAAAAAACAAACCCTACCATTAAGGAGTTACCATATTACTATGGGGATATGTTGTTATTTGGGAAGGGAGAATTCCAACAACTGGGGGCAGGAGGAAAGGCTCTCCATATTCAACTATAAAATGAAGGTGGGGCACTAGATAAACTAGCTGGAAGGCCCATTGCATTGATAAACCTATGGGTGTGTGTGTGTGTGTGTGTGTGTGTGTGTGTGTGTGTGTGTGTGTGTGTG
>NW_020954625.1:5415478-5420255 GCF_900497805.2 Vombatus ursinus | reverse complement strand
GTGTGTGTGTGTGTGTGTGTGTGTGTGTGTGTGTGTGTGTGTGTGTGGAGAGAGACCTGTCTTTGTATCAGTAGTGCTTAATACAATGCCTGGCACATAGTAGGCATTTAATAAATGCTAATTGACAGATTATGGGCCCACGTTACCGTCTCTAGCACATGTGCTGATTCTGGAATAAAGGTTGGGATACTAAAAGGTAGAGGGGAGGCAGGAGTGCATTCTAAGCCTAGACACCATCCTGTTTTAAAGGTATGGAGGCCAAAGATGGAGTGCCAGTTCAGTGAATAGCAAGTGAGCCATTTGGACTGGGACATAGTAAGCATGAAAGAGTAGTAACATGAAATAAGCCTGGAAATGGTAGGCTGGAGTCAGATTTTATTGACCTGAATGGACTACATGGTTGACCCAAGATGGTGGTTCTTACCATCAACAAACATTGTGCACCTGCTGTGTGCAGGGCACTGTCCTTAGGATTTGGGGGAAATACCAAGAAGTTCAAGGTGCTGTAAGGCAGCTTCCAATCTGGGGATATATCTCTATCAGGAGGAAATTATACATGGAAACAGAATGTAAATCCCTGGAGGGCAGAGACTGTTTCATTCTTGACTTTGGCTCCCCACTGCCTTACGTAGTAAGCATTTAAATGTTTAGTGAATGCTCGCTGGTGTGGCATAGGCAATCATTTCAATGTCGTACCAATCTCTGCCTTTAAGAGATATGTGCCACCATTTTGTTTTGACTGGGCAACTGTGAAGAGCCCTATAAACCAGGATCCCTTCCCTGAGAAACCAGGGGAGGCACAGCCCCAGGTTTGGGGGTTATTGGGTTACTTCCCTCTGGTCATATTTGAACAGATTCACATCAAATTAGACAGAGGAGCTGGTGTGAAACAGAGCCCTCACCTGGATGAATGACTGAAAGCACTTTTCTTCCTTTACCGATTTAAAATGTTCCTCTCCTTTCCTTGCCTAATGAGCCATCACCCCAAAGAATTAAAAAAGAGAAGAAAAGCAATTCTGCAAAACTCACAGATACTGAGTCTGACAGTAAATGTAGTGTTTCACTCCCACAGACCCCTGCCTCTGCAGAGAAGCTTGTATTGCTTCTGGGAGGTCAAGCTGGGTCAGTAGAATGACTTGGAATTCAGTTTCTTTGCATGAGTTCATTTCCAATCCTTCTCCTACTCTAAAGTTATGTGACTCTGCATCCCAGCTCCCAGCACTTATTTCCTGGGTGACTTTAGGCAAAAACAAATCCTCTCTTGGTCTTTGTTGTATGATTTGTAAAGTGGAGATAATATTACCTGTGCTGTGTCCCTCCTAGGACTGTTCTGAGGAAAGCTCTTTTCAAGGCACAGTAAATAAATGTGGACTGACCCAGAGCCTATGCTGATACACAATCACCTTGGACAGCTCCTCCCAAGCTGGAAAGACTGATTCCCCATCCCTCTATCAGGAGGGGAAGAGAAACCCTTCTGACTGAGTCTTGTTGTCAAGGAAAGAGCCTAATAATAATAACTGACATTTCGGTCACACTGTAAGGCTTGTAACATGCTTAACCTTTCACCCTGGTCTTCCTGACGCCTAGTCCATACGCAGTCTGCACAGCTGTGGAGATGGGAAGGAGTGGGCAGACCCAATTGGTTAGAACGTAGAATGGGTGGAAGAAAACCAAGCAAAAGCTCTTCAAATATTCTCCCTAGGCAGGATGTTGCAAGAGCCCAGAACAGCAGCAGGGATTGTTACGATAGGACGGATGGGATGACTTTTCTCAGGACTGCCATCTGACATGACACTTTTTATTTCCTTAAACAGAAAAAGGAGATTTCATTGCTCTGGATCTTGGTGGTTCTTCCTTTCGAATTCTACGAGTACAAGTGTCTCATGAGAAACATCAGACTGTTCAGATGGAGTCGGAGGTTTATGAAACGCCTGAGAATATAATGAATGGCAGTGGAAACCAGGTGGGTAATCCTCCATATCTCCCTCCACACCCCTTAATGCTTAAAAAGAAGATTTTTTTTTTCCAATTAACAAGCATTCATTTTCTTCTCCCATCCATTGAAAAAGGAAACAAAACCCTCACGACAAATATGCATAGTTAAGCAAAACAAATTCCCTCGTTGCCCTTGTCCTCCCTCTGTGTGTGTGAGTGTGTGTGTGTGTGTCTTTCTGTCTGTCAGCACCCTGAGTCCATCGCCCCTTGCCCCGGGCTACCATCCCTAAGCACAGGGTCCCTCCTCTGCTATATCTGTGATCTAGCACTAGCCAGTGATGAGTGACAGAGCTACCTTTTGGCACTGGTTTTACTCCCAGCACAGGCCAGTCTGTGCCAGCTCTGGGCCCTCCCCTTCTCCTGGTGCACAGCTCCCTTTCAACAATCACTGCACTGGAACGCCACCTCAGATAGTCCTGGCTGGACTCCATCCACAGGGTCTGCCATGTCCATCACTATCTCTCCAGTACACCTGGGCTGGGAAAAAAGCTCACTGTGGTTTTTTTTCCTTGGATTTCTTGGTCAGGACTCAGACTGGTGTGTTTTCTCTGTCTTTGTGGAGTAATTGTAGGAGAGAGGTTGGCCATACTTCCTGCTTCCCCTACCATGTTGGCTGGTCTCCACCCATTAACTCGTGATGGCCAGCTCTCCATCATTAGTACCAAGGTTACCTATGACAAAGTTAATTCTTGGATGTTCAGATCTGTTACCCACCAAAACAAACAAAAAAACCCCAGTAACCCTGTATTTCACCTGAATGGGTCAGATTAGCAGAGATCTCTGCTTAACGCAGAACTCAATAATAGATCAACAAGTATTTATTAATGTGCTTAATACTTGATTTATTATTAAAATCCTGCTGTGTGCCAGATGATGTGCCGGGGGATGGAGATATCAAGACGAAAGAGACCGTTTCTGTCCTTAAGGGCTTATGTTCTCTTGGGGGAAGATATTTACACATAGAAATATGTACAAAATCAATATTAGGTAGTTTTAGGGGGAGTGGAGAGGTGGGAGAGAAGATGCTAGAAGCCAAGAGGAATCAGAAAAGACTTCCTGGAGGAGGAGGTGACGATTGAATCAAACTTTGAGGGGAACTAGGGATTCTAGAGAGAATCTCGTGGTGCAACATTGTGTCATTGCCCTCAGAGTCTGGGGAGGAATTAGAGGTTTATCCAGATTTTTGCCAGGTGGGAAGCCACCCTCTGTGTAAGCAAGTGAAAGTTAAGCCTATTGTTGAGTCAAGATGGGTGTGTTAAGGAAATATTGTGTACCTGGTAGGGAGAGGCATCAGTCCCCTTCATTATCTTAGGGGCCTTCAGTGTCTTGGCACTCTGGCGGCCCCAGGGTTATCTGGAGGAAACATTCTTCCTGTAGAGATTACTTCCACAGAATGGTGTGTTCCCTGCTGACCCCGTCCCCACCCCTCGACATATACACTACCCTTCCCCCTTGCCCTACCTCAGCTAAGGCTCAGGTGGTGAGGTGCTGAGAAGAACCGTACTCACAATTAGAACTCTCCAAAAATGGACAGAGCCGCTATGGACAGGGAGTGAATTTCCCGTGGTTGGAGGTCTGGAAGCTGCCCGGGACGTTGTAAATGGGAGCAGGGGTTGATGTGGGTGATCTGAAGGTGATTTGTCTTCCAGCTCTAGGAATGGATCACTCAGTAGCCACCTTTGCTATCACCCCGGCCTGGCTGCCAAGGGTTATTAAGGTTCCATATCTCCAGGTCTTATCGGGTCCTTGGCACTCTGCAACACTCGATGGGGAAAGGGTCGGGGCAGGGCACTATCACAGATAACAGCCACCTAAGGGTAGCCCCCGAAAGTTAGAGGATCACAGGTCTAGAACTGAGAGGCTGGGGCCTCACAGGCCACCATGCTCATTTTACAGATGAGAAGACTGAGACCTAAGGAGGTTTGTGACTTGCCCAATGGGTCACACCGGTGGTTAGTATCCGAAAGAGGATTGAACCTAGGCGGTCCTATTCCAGAACCACATACTAGCCTCTCTTCGGTGGAAACCAGGCTGTAATCCATGCCCTTAGGAGTCCGGCACCCTCTCCTTTTAGCCATGTGTCTTCTGTGCCTAGTTCCGAGGTGGAGTGGTCTCTCATCAGAAAAACTGCTGGGCCTTGACAGGGAGGCACAATGGCCCCGGATCCCCATCAGAAGGAGGCAGAAAGTGGGAAACCCTGTCCTGCTTCTCCCAGTCAGGCAGCAATGGTTGAGAGTCTCTCTGGCGCATTTTTCTGGTCAAGATCGATCCAGATTTAATCAGCCTTCCAGTCTGTCTGTTCAAAGCCCCTTTCTAGTCCATGAGGGTGTCCAGTTTCTAGTCTGAAAAGCCTTCAAGCTCATTGTGTGGCTTTGGCCTTGGCTGCGGACGAGACGTCCTGGCCCCGCCAGTTCAAGGCCATTCTGATGACTCACAGGCGTTGTCCATGGTGCTTTGTCAGACCCTGCTTAGGTGCTTGCTTGGGACTAGCGGGTTGAGGACCACGTCTGCATTCTACAAAGAACCTGCTCTTTGTCCCTGAGTGGGGCTCCAAAGAAGGCTGGAAGGCCCGTGATCTCGACTTTCCTGGTGGTTCATAAGATGGTAGACTCAGAGGCCATCAAGGCCATCCCCTCATTTTACAGATGGGGAAACTGAGGCTCAGTTTGGGAGAGGGACTTATACATACTTATACACCCTGAAGCCTCATTTCACAGATGGGGAAACCGAGGCTTGGTTTGGGGAAGTGACTTATACACTCTGAAGCCTCATTTCACAGATG
>NW_020954625.1:5415268-5415468 GCF_900497805.2 Vombatus ursinus | reverse complement strand
CACAGATGGGGAAACCGAGGCTCGGTTTGGGGAAGTGACTTATACACACTTATATACTCTGAAGCCTCATTTCACAGATGGAGAAACTGAGGCTCAGTTTGGGAAAGGGACTTATACACACTTATACACTCTGAAGCCTCGTTTCATAGATGCGGAAACTGAGGCTCGGTTTGAGGAAGTGACTTATATACACTTATACA
>NW_020954625.1:5324288-5415258 GCF_900497805.2 Vombatus ursinus | reverse complement strand
GGCTCGGTTTGAGGAAGTGACTTATATACACTTATACACTCTGAAGCTTTATTTTACAGATGGGGAAACTGGACCCAGAGAAGGGGCCTGTTGTTTAGCCTTTGAGCCTTGATTTCTCTGTTGACAAAATAAGACTGTTCCCTCCTGACCCATTTCAGATGGGTTATATAAGGATGAAAATAAGAAGCCTGGTGATTTGAGGCTTTATTCTCATAGTAGTACAATATCGTAGAAAGAAGGTTTAGAACCCAAGACCTGGGTTCTAATCCTGGCTCTGCTACTTACCGTATTGCAACTGTGACTTTGGGAAATTCACTTCCTCTTTCCAAGTCCCAGTTTCTTCCTCAGTTAGTCAGTAGACATTAAGTCCTCACTCTATGTCAGGCACTGTGCTAAGTGTTGGGACACAGAGAAAAGCAAAACCAGCCCCTGTCCTCAGAGTTTACATTCTGGCGGGACAGAACCATGTAAATAATTAGGTCCTTGGCTACAGTAACCTCAGAGAGGAGGCACCAGCAGCTGGGGGGAGGGGGGATCAGGAAAGGCCTCCAGCACAAAGCGGGATTTGAGCTGAGTCTAGAAGGAAGCCAGGGAGCTTTAAATGCCAAACAGAGGACTTTATAATTTGCTCCTGGAGGTAATAGGGAGCCCCTGGAGTTTATTGAGTAATGGGGTGACATGGACTAATGTAGGACATTGGATAGCTGCCTGAAGGATAGAATGGAGGTGGGAGAGCCTGGGCAGGGTACCAGTTGGGATGCTATCGTGGTAGAACAGGCTGGTGTCCATTTTGGTCCAGATTGTGTAGACGGTGTGAGCAGAGAGGAGGGGGTCTTGTATGAAAGCTGCTCTTTAAGGGTCCTCCTAGCTCAAAATCTAGGTCCCTGTGATTCTGCCGGGGGAATGAGTGTAGACCTCCTCAGAGCGACCCAGAGTATAAATGCAAGGGAATACACAGAGCTATCATGAGGCAGCATGGGACGTGACTTCGACCCCCTCCCCGCAGAGAATGTGCAGTTTTTTCTCCTGGCTCCTCCCAGCACCCTGCTGGCTTGGGGTCTCATGGCCATCACACCCCTCTTCCCAGGGGCCTGAGGTCTCCTTGGCCCAGCTAAGCCACTTGGCCTAGGTAGAGCAAATGTCAGGGCAGGAGAGAATGCCTGAGATCAGCACCCCTTCTTCTGCACAGTCAGTTCACCCCTACCCCTTCCCCAGTCACTTTGCTGTGTACCCTCTGAGAACCTTCTGCTGTGATAAGGGTTGAGAGGCATTTACTGAGTCCTAGCCTGGCCATTTTCTAGGGAGGTCTTTCCTTGGCTAAGTCCCCTCACCTCTCTAGGCCTTCGCTCCCTCATCTGTAAAATGACAAGCCTTGATTTGATTCCCTTCCATCTAAAGCTCTTGTCAAACGAGACGATGTTTGTCAAGCTCCGTGCACTTAGTAAGTACTCAATGAATGCTTATTCCCTCGCCCTGTCCTGTAATCCTCCCTCGCTCGTCCAGTCTCCAGGTACTTACTGAATCCTAGCTTTCTCCTGAAGACGCCACACACACCCTTTGGCACCCTCCCAGGCCCAGCAGCTCAAACCCTACAGCCTCTGACACAGAAGGCCAGGCGGGGAGCTCCCCTGCCCCACCACTCAGTAACTACCTCTTCTCCCTCCTGCCCTGATCTGGGTGGCTGTCACCTTTGGACCTCCAGATCTTCCCTCCTTCTGAATAAATCCTCTACCTGGCTCTCAGTGTCTGTGCAGTCCCTACCCCATTCAGTCTCCTGGCCTCCTGTTCCCTTCACCTCTTCTGCTTCAGGCTGCCTCATTCCTGAGAGTCCCCGGCACCCCTACTGCCCGGCTCGACTGAGTTTGCCCCAGAGGACGGAATTCTTCCATAACAGTTCTGTCCTGGCCTGTTGAAACCGGACCAGTTTTCTCTGTGCAGGGTGTTGTGTAGGCAACCTGAGGTCATCTCGCTGTTTATTTTTATAAGAACATGATTCGCATCTGGTTCAGACACTGTTTCCCCTGTTTGTTTCCCCTTTTGCTGTTAATAAATGTCTCTGGGTTTGCCAGCATTTTTACATAACAAGTTATCCCTCGCTCATCACATACTCACCTGCCCCATTTTCTCTATCCCTGCTGTGTAATTAATTGTCTGAAAGGCACATCTCACTCAGCCTCTGGTTGTGAAAGTGATTTCTGAATCGCACGTTTATTGTTATTAAATTTCAACACAGTGTAGGGGAGAGCTGACTCCAGAGTCAGAAAGCCCTGGGTTCAAGGCCGGTCTCTGACATCTCCTGGGTGAGTGACCCTGCCCAAGTCACTTCACTCAGTGCCCCATGAAGCATTCAAACTTTTTTTTTTTTGGTTATTTTTTTTGTTTTGTTTTGTTTTTAGGCAATTGGGGTTAAGTGACTTGCCCAGGGTCACACAGCTAGTAAGTGTCAAGTGTTTGGTCTGAGACCGGATTTGAACTCAGGTCCTCCTGACTTCAGGGCCGGTGCGCTATCCACTGCGCCACCTAGCTGCTCCTAAGCACTCAAGCTTCTGGGAAGGGGCTGCCCAGCCCGGTGAGGGGGTGCTTCACAGCCCCATGTTTACCACTCAGTTTCAGAGAGGTTACTTAGCTTCTCTAAGGTCACACGGGAAGTAGCAAAGGCCAGGTTAGCTCCAGAGTGACCTGACTCCACTCTTTATCCACTTATTAAATGCTTCCCCCTGTGCTTAGTGAGACAGAGATAAATAAGATGTTGTCCCTGTCTTTGAGGTGCTCTGAAAGGAAGCATTTACTATGTGCCTCAAGTGTAAGCACTTTACCCCTTTGATCCTTACAACCACTCTGTGAGATAGGTGCTATTATGATCCCCATTTTACAGCTGAGGAAACTGAGGCAGACAGAGGTTATGGGAGTTGCTTAGGGTCTCACAGCTAGTTAGTGTCTGAGGCCAGATTTGAGTTCAGGTCTTCCTGACTTCAGGCCCAGTGCTCTATCCACTGTGCCACCAGCTGCCTCCCAAGTCCCAACTCCTAAGGCTTTGCTTTTATTTAGCATCTCTTATGTTCCAGGCTCCATACTGGGCACTGGGGATACAGATATGAACGTGAGGCAGTCCCTGTCCTCAGAAGCTTACATTCCAATAGGGGAATGAATACAGTAGAGACAGTAGAGTGGTCACCAGGAGAAGAGAGTAATGGATGCTTGCAGCCGGGGCAGGGGTTAGGAGTAGGACAAGCCATCTAGATGCATAAATTTTATAAATTGGACTTGGGTGAAATGCATTAGAAAGGTACTGAGTGCTAAGTCGAGGTGGGGGAAAGAAAGAGAGAGAATGCATCAGGAGATTCCTAGGGTAGAGCTGCTATTAGTCATTAGGGGCTAGTTTGTCCTCTATCAGACCCGAGTCCCCACCTGAGACCACACCAGTTTGGGGGCCATTCCTTGGTTTAATTTAGGGATACCATATCCTGCTTTTCAGGTGTCTTTCCACATAGCAGATATGGAAATCTCAAATATATAGGGAGCTGAGTCCAATTTATAAGAATACAAGTCATTCCCCAATTGATAAATGGTCAAAAGATATGGACAGGCAGTTTTTAGATGAAGAAGTCAAAGCTATCTATTGTCATATAGAAAAAGAAATGCTCTAAATCATTACTGATTGATTAAAAAAATGCAAATTAAAGTAACTCTGAGGTACCACTTTACATCTATCAGATTGGCTAATATGACAGAAAAGGAAAATGATGAATGTTGAAGATGTAGGAAAATTGGAACACTAATGCATTATTGGTAGAGTTGTGAACTGATCCAGCCATTCTGGAGAGCAATTTGGAACTATGTGTAAAAGGGCTATAAAATTGTTCATACCCTTTGACTCAGCAATACCACTACTAGGTCTGTATCCCAAAGAGATTTTAAAAAGAAGGGGGGGGAAGGACCTATGTGACAAAAATATTTAAGAGGCTCCTTTTGTGGTGGCAAAGAATTAGAAATTGAGAGGATGCCCACCAATTGGGGAATGGCTAGACAAATTCTTATGTATGATTGTGATGGAATACTATTGTGCTATAAGAAATGACTAGCAGACAGATTCAGAAAAACCTGGAAAGACTTACATGAACTGATGCAGAGTGAAGTGAGCAAACATTGTACATAGGAGAACATTGTACACAACCATATTGTACGAGGATCAGCCGTGAGTGACTTGGCTGTTTTCAAGTGTCTTTCCAGCTGCTGACTTCCTGCTTCTGCGATCTGACCGCCCAGCCATCTGCAGGGAAAAAGGCGGTGGGGGCAGTCCCTGCGTGAGCTTTTATAGATCTTTATTTGCTGTGGAGGTGGAAGGGATCTCGGGGTCATCTTGTCCAAGGGGTCTTAACCTCTGTGTGTGTGTGTGTGTGTGTGTGTGTGCGTGTGTGTGTGCGCGCACGTGCGCATGTATCTGGAAACAGATTTCATGAACTTGTATGGAAAAAAAAGTCCATCTTTTATTTTCACTAACCTCCAACTGAATTTGAGCATTTCCTTCAATTAGGAAGGAAAAGAGTATTCTGAGGGAGGGGTCCAAAGGCCTCGCCAGACTACCACAAGGATCCTTGATACAAAAAAGGTTAAGAATCCCTGATTTAGCCCACCCCTTCATTTTACAGATGAGGAAACTGAGGCCTGGGGTAGCCATGATTTGAACCCAGATTCTCTCATGCCAAAGCAATGTTCTTTCCATTACACCACACTGCCTCTTTTAGCTTCACTTGGCTTCAGCTTTCTCTTCTGTAAAATCGGAATGATAATAGTTATTTCCTCATGGGACCGCTGCAAGATGGAAGGGACCTGGTGGGTGCAGAATGTGCGCTCTTTATTCTCCAGTGAACCAGATGAGTGCGTTTCACACCCAAGCTATCCCCTATGCAATTGCATGACATGCCAGGCCCCCCCCCCCCCCCACTGTACTGGAATGGATTTTCTAATAGGCTTTAGATCAGTCTCAAATGTAGGTCAAGGGAAGCTTATGCAGGCTTGCAGAGGGGGTGATGAGTCACGTGTATCCCTTCCAGCCACCACGCTTGATTCAGTGTCCAGAGGTACAGCAGGCGCTAAGGAAGAGGCAGACTGTTATAAATTATAATGAACCAGCGTCTCTGTTGCCGTGATGGCCGAGTCTGATGTCGGGGCAATGACACAGAGCTTGCTGTCCAGGGCCTTAGCCTGGCGGCGGTGGGGAGGATGTTGGAGAAGGCCCCTTGCTGGGAGATGCTGCCCCACTAAGAGCCCAGGCCTGGGGCTGGAGGCAGCAGTTGTTGGCTCAGAAGTGGGAGTGTATTTTCCCTCCTCCTCTTACCTCTCCAGAGCTGCCTCCATGAGCCTTAAGTGGCCTCCTGTTGTCCTGTCAGCCTTCACAAGCCAGTGGGTTTTCATCAAGTAAAAATCCTAGGCAGGCTGGTGTTCAGCCAAAAGTGAAGCTATTGACAGAGCTCTGAAATCGACTTCTCTTTAAATGACTTCTCATGATGACGTGGGGCCTGACTTGTCAAACAGAGTTGTCTCATATTCAGGAAGGAGAAACGGCCGGGGCAGAGCTGTAGGTCCATGATAGGAAGATCAGGTGAAGAAGTGGGGATGTTTAGCCTGGGGAAGAAAAGATCCAGGGGGCCCATGATACTTAAATTTTGTAGTATCTGAAGGACAGGCATGTGGAGGAGGATTTTACCTGAGCTTGGAGGGCAAGACCAGGAACGATTAATTGGTGGAGCTTACAAAGAGACCAATCTTGGGTCAATGTGAAGAGAAACTTCCTAACCACGAGAGCTGTAGAAGTAGCTGCATGGGTCAAAAAAAAAAAAAACCAAAAAACAAAACAAAACCATAGCATCTCAATTTCAGAGATGGAAGAGAAATGCATCTAATCCAACCCAAACCCAAAAGAAATCCCCACTAACCCACTAACCTCCCCAACAAGTGTTCCTCCACTATCTGAGGGGGTTCCCATGGCCTCCGAAGGTGGTCCATTAATTCCCCTTTTGGACAGCTCTCATAGTAAGAAGCATTTTCCTCCGCCAAGGCTAAACTGTTCCTTGTTACTTGTAACAGCCATTGAAAAGTGGAAAGTCTCTGGAGAGTGTGCATTTTTCCTCTCAGTTTGGAGAGCACCATGTTCTCCCCCTGGCAACACCTTTCTTGCTTTGAGCCACTGGTCATCTTCTCGTCTCTGTTCCTTTCAGCTTTTTGATCATGTTGCTGAATGCCTGGGTGACTTCATGGAGAAAAAGAATATCAAAGACAAGAATTTACCTGTTGGATTTACCTTTTCCTTCCCCTGCCGACAGACAAAAATCGATGAGGTAAGAATGTCCTAGAACTCCCTGGCTGCCTGGTGCTCTGGGCTTAAAAGAAGCTTCTTGGTCCATTTTCTCTGATTGGGTCCATGATGGAGGGTCCTGGGAGGTTCCTGCATGGGGATTCAGTGATACAGATTCCGTGATTGAGAGTCAATGATGGAATCCATAATGGAGAGTCTGTGATACGCATTCTGTAATGGAGGGTCCATCATAAAGACTCTGTGATATACATTCCATGTTGGAGGGTCTGTGATACGCATTCTGTGATTGATAATCCATGATGGAGGATCCATCGGAGAGTGCCTACTAAGGAAAGTATATTTACTGTAAAGTAGTGGTATAAAGAAAACCATCTGCAAAAAATCAGCGTGTGACTCTGAACTTTGACTATTCTAACTTGCATTTTCCCCCAGTTATTTTAATTATTAGCATATTTTAGGAGAGGAATGTAAAGCTCCTTGTGGCCGAGGGGGAAGTTTACAAAATTTCTCCAAATAAAGGAAAACCCAGCTGGGCTTGAGATGACTCCAAAGGGGTGAAAGAAGGGCTAGGCCTTACTGGATCATGTATGAGCCTTTCTTCCTGAGCCATTTTTGTGTGGCTTATCTGGGCTTCAGGAGGAAGAGGTAGGTTGGGGGTGAGGGGTGGTTTTATTCTTTCTCTTTTCTTGACCACCTCATGCCTCCTATTTCCAAAGCAGCTATGGACACAGCCGCCCTGTGTAAGTCTGCATAAGCTTACAACATATAAATGTGGACCATGTTTCCATTTTTCTTTTTTTTAATCACAGTGCCTAATGTAATTGCCTAATATAGAAAATGCTTCTTTGCTGCAAAGCCTATGCAACTGTCAGCTGTTATCATTATTTAAATGACCCTGCATTGCTAAGAGGGGTTGGTGTTAGGGCCATGTAGTGGGAGGAGAGGGAAACAGCCTCTACTGGAGGCCAGAAGAATGGGAACAGGGAGCACTAGTGGACCGCTGAAGTGATGTAAGTTTGAAGACTTCATAGAGTATGGAATTGAACCCCTGAAGAGGAAGCAACTTCCTGTGCTCCACAGAATGATGGTGAGAAACCACAGGTCCAGTCAGGATGAGAAAACATGGTGTTCAAATGCTATCTCTGCCACTTATGACTTGTGTGACCTTGGGTGCCTCTCTGAGCCTCAGTTTCTCTATCTGTAAAATGAAGTGATTGGACTAGATGTTGTCTGAATCATAGCTCTAAAGCTATGAATTCTTTGCTAGGCTCTAGAACTGGCCACAGGAGGAAAAGACAAAGTCTGGTGGTTGGAGACCCTCTGCTGAGATGTACCCAGACAGTTTTGTGCTGACTCTACATGAAAAAGCAGAAAGTTTGTTGTCTTCAAGTCAGCCAACATTCAGAGCCTGCTCTGTGCAAGGCTATAGAATAATCCCTGTCCTTGAGGAGTTTACATTCTACTAGGAACAGATAACATGGATACAACTAAGTAAGCACAATATAATTTGATTAGACAGAGAATATTAACTGCTGAAAGGCATCAGGAAGGAAGTGTCAGTTGGCACAGTATTTATCTAGCTGGGACACACCACACTGCCTACGGAGACTGGTTAAACCCAATACCCATTACTCACTTCTGATGAGTTGAATGATACCTCTGTGAAAGGATACTGTGTGAACATCTCTAGAGATTGTGAACTTATGGGCAGAAAACAGAAGATGTTAGAGGTGCAGGTGGCCAGGGAAAGACAGGGGTTTCAGAAGAGAGGGACAGATATGAGAAGCAAGCATGTTAATTAGATGATAGGATTATATTAATATGTTAATAAGATAATTAGACTTAAAGGATATTATTAGATTAATAAGAGAACAGCATTTGGATTTTTAGACCAGAGTTGGAGTTTTAGGAATGATGGGTTTTTTCCAAGGATGGAGTATATCTAGTGGGGGCCGGAAAGCATAAAGATTTGCACATTTGATTAAGAGAATTCTACCCTGAAATTGGAGGGGATGGAAGAAAACTGCCCACATACATCTGCTAAGCCAGATGCCACATGAAGATTAAGCCATAGAGAAGCCTAGTGATTAATGGGAGAGAGAATCCCCAAACAATGTTTCATTTTTGCCTTTGGACCCCATGTACCCAGTGCAGTGTCTGACACATCATATATGCTCGTTGCTTGCTTTATAATTGAAACCCTAGATTTTGGGAGAATGGAGTTCAGAGAGTTCAGAGAAATAGATTCCCCTGGCCCAAGATTCTGTAGGACATGGAGGGTAGGGATCAGCTTGAGAGGAATGGTAGCACCCTTGGAAACACAGACCCTAGTGATTAGAGTGGAAGGAAAAAGGGAGTATTGGGTCTAAATGAAAGTGTCTAACACACTGGCCTGCAACACTCTCGAATGAAAATGTAATTAGGAAATATTTAACAAAATAAGTAAAAAAAAAATAGAAAATTGTTGTGTTCAGTTGTGTCTGACTCCCTATATAGTCCTCATGCTGTTATTGTTGTTCAATCATTTTTAGTCATTCCTGTCTCTTCATGACCCCATTTAGTTTTTTCTTGGCAAAAATACTGGAATGGTTTGCCATTTCCTTCTCCAGCTCATTTGACAGATGAAGAAACTGAGGCAAACAGGGTGAAGTAACTTGCCCGGGGTCACACAGCTAGTAAGTGTCTGAGGTTGGATTTGAACTCGAGTCTTCCTGTTTCCAGGCCTGGCGCTCTATGCACTATGGCATCCCCTAGCTGCCCGATAGAAAATAGGTAATGTTAGCTTGTGGTTTTTCAAGTGCATCTGAGAGCCTGTTTCTACTTGAGTTTGATGTCGCAGGTCTAGATAGATGATAGAACTCAAGCTCCATCTTAGACTTTACTGAGACGTGTACAAAAGGTGGAAGCCAGGGTCGGGAGTGGTGGAGGATGGACACGAAGGAGCGTCTTGGTCCATAAACAGAGTCCTCTTAGCAGAAGCCCAGGAGAAGGGAAGGCTGGGGAGCTTCATCCGCGCAGTTTGCTTTTGTCTGTCTGAAGCTGTTGGGGGCAAGGAGAGAGAGTGAGAGGATCCAGGCTCAGAAGGATGGCAGGAGGGTAACAGGTGACAGGGGAAGGCAGAACTACTCAACTCTATTTTTCTTCTGCTTTCTCTACCTCATCTCCAGAAGATCAGCCGCAGCAAGTCGTGAAAGACCCTATGCTGAATCTCCAGGCACTTAGTGGTATAGGTGTGAGTCCAGATGATACAGGCACTGTGCTTAGAGATGAAGATACAGAAACAAAAGAGAAACAATTCCAACCTTCAGGAAGCTTACATTCTATTAAGGGAAACAAGCCATTGACATATATAAACATATGTAAGGCGATTGGGACTGGACCTTTGATTTAATTAGGGTAGAGTCCTCCCAGGTGAGGAAACTCCCTCCAACAAAGCAGATGGGCACCCAACTTAATGTCTTTTCTTTTTTCTTTTTTTCTTTTCTTTTTTCCCACTTGATAGTATTTTATTTTTTCCAATTACATGTAAAGATAGTTTTCAACATTCACTTTTATAAGATTTTGAATTCCAAATTCTTTTCTCTCTCCCCTTTTCTCTCCTGAAGATGGCATGCAATCTGATATAGGTTATACATGTACGATCATATTAAACATATTTCCACATTAGTCATGTTGTGAAAGAAGAATCAGAAAAAAAGGGAAAAATCACAAGAAAGAAAAAAAATAGTGTGCTGCGATCTGCATTCAGACTCCATAGTTCTTTCTCTGGTTGTGGATAGTATTTTCCATCATGAGTCTTTTGGAATTGTCTTAGATAGTCGCATTGCTGAGAAGAGCTAGCTAACCAACTCATTGTCTTGTTATAAAGACCATTGCACAGAATCATTCAGCCAACATGTGTCACAGGCAGGATTTGAACCCAGGTCTTCTCGGGCAGCTAGATGGTGTAGTGGGTAGAGCAGTGGGCCTAAAGACCTGAGTTAAAGCCCAGCCTCAGACTGAAACATGCCTGACAAGGAGGGTTGTAAAGTACATTATATTCTTTAGGGCACTGTACACATGGCAGTAGCTAAGTGGTGTGGGGGCTGAGAAGACTGTACTTGGAGTCTTGGGAGACCTCAGTTTATATTCTGCCTAAGATAATTGCTAGCTTGCTGACCTAGGGCAATTTACTTAACTTCTGTTTGCCTCAGTTTCCTCATCTGTATAATGGGAAAATAATAGCACCTACCTCCTATGGTTGCTGTGAGAATCAAACGAGATCAGATTTATAAAGTGTTTAGCACAGTGCCTGGCACACTTAGGTGCTTTGTAATATTAGTTATTATTATTTTTTAAAAAATTTTATTTTATTACTCCTAGCTCCAAGCCCAGCTCTATATCCACCATGCCAAGCTGCCTCCCAGACCTATATACAAAAGATCTTTAAAAACAGATACAAGATAATTTGGGGGTCAGAGAAAAAGACTCACTGTTGGGTTGATCAGGAAAGGGCCTCACGTAGAAGACAATACTTAAGTTCAGCTTGGAAGGAAACGAGGGATGCTAAGGAATGGGTAAGGAAGCGAGGAATGAGGAACAGCCAAAGCAAAGACATGGAGGTGAGAGATGGGGTATCATCTATAAGAAAAAATGAGGCCACCTTGGTGGAATTATAGAGTATGTGAAAGGGTAATCCCTTTCACTCATTAATATGAGTAAAAAGTCTAGCCCAGGTTGTGAAGTCCTTTGAATGATGAGCAGAGGGATTTATGTACCAAGTGGAATAATCTTCAGATTGGGAAATAGAGAACAAAAATGGTCAATAGGAAGTTGAAATCTAGACTAAAGGAAGCCTTTTATTTGGAGGAGGTGAGGGTGGATTCTAGACCTGTGATTTAATTACCATAGGGACTTCCTGTGTGGAAGTGCCCTTCACTGATGAAGATCAGTAACTTACAGACTCTAAGAGCTGCCTGGGTTACTGACACAGATTTTTTTTACCTCCCAATCCAGTACCCTGTCCGTTACACTATACTCTTTGGACTTTTGGGGGAGGGGAGAGGAGGGGGAGCTGGGGGTACATGTAGCCCCAGAAGAGGAAGTGTGGTCTCTGCAGACACTTTGGAGGACAGGACTCAACTACAGTTTTCTGATGTGAGGTGGAGAGCCAGCATGCACTTATCATGGCACTTTATTCTTAATCATTTTTTCAGAGCAAACGCTGTCAGATCATGATTGCATTTTTTTGCAGCACGCCAGGGGTCAGAACTGCAGATTGTTAACTTAATTCTGTTAAGCAGCTGCTGTGTTCCAGGCACCGGGTTAGGTGTTGGGGGATGAGAGAGATAGGGAGATGTTCTAATTTCCCTGCCCATCTTTACATAAAGAGCCCCCCCTCAGCGTAAACTCTCATGCATCAGGAAGATTCCTTCCGCATCCTTAAAATGAACATACAAGGAAGCCACACATCAGGAAGGAGTCAGCGGTAGAAACAAAAGGTCTGATGTGCTATGTGGTCCTGGGCGCATCACCTGTCTCCTCTGGGACAGAGTTCTCTGCTGCCCTTGCACGGCATCTTTAGGGTCCAGTTTTACTGGTGCCTTATTTTTCCTACACCACAATCATTTCGCTGTGTAAACCTCCCACCACCTCCACCCAGAGAAAGCCCTTGCTTATTACAAAGAAAAAACAGTTAAGGAACACAGACAGACATGACTGACATCAGACGTGTGTCTGAGAGGGCATGCAGCATTACACACTGGTGGACCCTCACCTCTTTACAGAGAAGAGGGAAATGTGTTTTATTTTCTGTTCTCTGGGACTGATTGGTCATTGGCGTGAATCTGAACTCAGCAACTTGGTAGCGTTGTCTTCATTTACATCGCTGTAGTCACTGTATATATTCTACGTATATTGCCTATGCTGTGTCTATTGTGCATACATTGTGTGTGTTGTATATACATATATTATGTATGTTGTATATATACATGTGTTGTGTATATTGCGCATGTATTGTGTGTGTTGTATATATACATGTGTATATTGTAAATATATTGTGTATGTTGTATATATTGTGTATGTTGTATATATACATATATTATGTATGTTTTATATATATACACATTGTGTACATACACACACATTATGCACATTATATATACATTTATTGTATATGTTGTATATATTGTAAATATATTGTATATACACACATATATTATACATATTACACATATACATATATTGTGTATGTTGTGTATGTTGTATACACATACATATATCATGCATATTGTACACACACATTATGTATGTTGTATACACATACATATGTTATGTGTGTTGTATATATAGTGTATGTTATATATATGCATATATTGTGTATGTTATGTATATTGTGTATGTTGTATATACATGCATATATTGTAAATATATTGTATATGTTGTACATGTTGTATATGTTGTGTATACATATATTATGGAGGTTATATATATATATACGTATATTGTGTATGTTGTGTATGTTGTGTCTGTCCTTTTAGTCCTTTAGTTCTCTTGGCTTTCCGTCCGTTGCTCCACGTCTTCCCACGTTTCTATGAATTCCTCATATATGTTGTCCCTTGTCATTGGTGCAGCAATATGTGCCAGACTTGGTTTATCTACCCTCTAATTGATAGGCACCCACTTGGTTTGCAGGGTTTTGCTACCACAAAAAGTGCTGCTGCAAACATTTTGTGCACGTATATATACACATAGATCATTGTTTGAGCGTGACATTTCTTTCTGGTTTTGACCTCCTTGGGCTGTACCCTCGGTAGTAAGATCACTTGGTCAAAGGCTGTGACTTTTCTGGAATAATTACAAATTGTCTTCCAGAATGATCAGCATAGTTCATACCACCACCAACCTTTAGCGCGTCCGTCTTCCCGCAGCCCCTGCGACGTTGACCATCTCCATCTTTAGTCATCTCTGCCAGTTTGGTGTATGGAGTGTGAATGTTTGGTTGTTTTGATCTGCATTTCTCTTATTGATGATTTGGAACTTTTTTGTGGTTATTGATGGTTTACATTACTTCTTCTGAAAAGCGTTATCTTTTGACCATCAAGAACAGGTTTTTAGTTTTGTTTTCATCAATAATTTTATACTTTATTTATATCTTACATATTTTATATCTTACATATTTTATATTATTACTTGTGTCTCCTATTAGAATCTAAGTTCTGGGCAAGTAGGGGTTGCTTTGTTATTTTGTGTTTGTATCCCAGTGTCTAGCACAGTGCCTGGTATGCAGCAGGTGCTTAATAGGTACTTGTGGAATGATTGAATTCTGTATTTGTCTCAGATGTGAGACTTTTATCAGTAGTATTCGAACCCTCGAGGTTTTGAAAGAGGTTCAGTCCCTCATGTAACCGTCCGTTGTCCTTCACAGGCTGTCCTCATCACCTGGACCAAGCGCTTTAAAGCCAGTGGTGTGGAGGGATCAGATGTGGTCCAGCTGCTCAACAAAGCTATCAAGAAACGAGGGGTAACTACTCTCTGACATTTGGGTGCCAGAGGATTAATTACCACCATGGGAGGGGTTTCTAGTACGAGTGGAGATGTTTTCCTGGTGTATCTCGGTCAGGGCACTTGGGCAAGGTTGGAGGGCAGAGGCGGTCTCAAGGTCCGGAGTCCAGATGGTCAGGCAGAACGGAAATGCCAGTGAGTCTGACCCTGGGATGCCCAGTGTCTGGCCTCTCGGTCGGTGATCACATATCCCTGATTCTCTGCACTGAGAGAAAAAAGGCGCTCCAGACCTTTTAGGCTGTGGCGCATTGCAGTATACCATCTTGGTATTTACCAGATTAAGTCCAAGCCTAGATGATTGAGTCAGCGTGTTTTCCCCTAATTTGCTTAGTATCCCAGTGAGAACAAAACCAGCAATGGCAGTAGAGAAGGGACAGATTCTTCTCTTGGGTGCCTGCCTTCCCATGGCTTCTCTTCATTCTGTCTCTCCATCTGTGCGATAGCCACGCTTCTTGGTTGGGTCTGTCCCACAGTGGCTCCTGAAGGTGACACCTTGTTTCTGTCCCCAGGATTATGAAGCCAACATCGTGGCTGTCGTGAATGACACCGTGGGGACGATGATGACCTGTGCCTTCGACGACCAGCAGTGCGAAGTGGGCCTGATCATTGGTAAGGTTGCGGCCTGGCTTGTCCCTGGGTCGGGGCAGCCGCTGGCTTCTGTCTGCCGTCCTCGGGTCCAGCCTCCCGGTGTTGTCTCTTCAAGGTACCGGCACCAACGCCTGCTACATGGAAGAGATGCGGCACATCGACGTAGTGGAAGGAGATGAGGGGCGCATGTGCATCAACACGGAGTGGGGGGCCTTCGGGGATGATGGCAGCCTCAGTGACTTTCGCACGGAGTTTGACAAGGAGATCGACCGGGGATCCCTTAACCCTGGGAAGCAGCTGTGAGTCCCCCCGCTGTTCATGCCTGCCTTAGGGGGGCCTTGACATCAAGAGGTCAGGGCTCGGGGAGGGGAGAAAACGAGGCAGGCCGTAGCTTCAGGAAGAGCCAGGAGCCTCAACGTTTACTCGCTGTGGGTCATGCGGCGGCTGATCCCGTCTCTGGGCCTCAGTTTCCCCATCTGTGGAATGGCAGCTAACATCTCTCTAAGCACTAAATCTGTGTGTCTGTGAACCTTGATCTGTGACTTGCCCAAGGACGTACAGGTGTTAAGTATGAGAAGCGGCTTCAAATCCTGCAAATTTGAAGCTGTGTTTCCACTGCCTTTCTATGTGGGGTAAATATGTTGTCAGAATAACAGAGGCTCTGAGGCCTCTATGACCTCATCTGACCCTCAGAACAACCCTATGTGAGAGGTGCTGTCATATCATCCCATTCTCCAGGTGAAGAAACTGAGGCTCACAGCTCATCTGAGCCCAGGATCACAGAGAATTAACGTTGGAAGGGACCCTATGGGCTGTTTAGGCCAACTCCTTCATTTTACAGATGAGGAAACTGAGGCCCAGAGAAGAGAAAAGGGGCCTGCTCAAAGTCACCCAGAGGTAGTAATTATCAGAGGTGAGTCCTGTAGCAAATCAGCGTCAGGTAGGATTTGAACCATGGTCTTCCTCACTCCGGGTCCAATGGTGTATCCATTATACCAGGCCATCTTACGTGTTTGCATTGGCATGAGAACTGTTGTCCAGGTGTGGAAAGGGCAGAAATCTGTGAGGCATTGTAAGTAGGGGTAGGGAGTCATTCACACATTTAGCAAAAACACTCTTGTGGAGCGCCTTCGGGGCTGGGGGGACACAAAGTGAGGGTCCTGCCCCTCTTCTGCCTGCTTTCCGTCTCACAACATGGGCATAGAATGCTAAGATAAGGCAGCCTCTGGTGAGCAGTCTCACAATGACTGCCCGTTCTAGCAGAATTTGGGAGTGATGGGGGTGGTAACCAGGGAAATGGGCCCGAGCCTGGTGACTACTTTTGGGGTCCGGATCTGTGATTTCCTTGGTTTAGGGAACTCCCTCCACACACATCAGCAGCACATCTGGACTTAACGTCCTGGAGTCTGGTAAGTGACTGGCCCAGGGTCACCCAGCCAGCATGTGTCAGAGGTGGGCCCAGACCCCACTCCTTTCTGACTTGGAGGCCAGCTCTTGATCCAGTGGTCCAGGCCTTTTGTGTCTTGTTGGGAAGGTCATGTTTATCCAAACATGAGCCCATGGCGGCCCAGGGAAGTGTAGACATTGATGGGCTAGGGACTCTTGATTCACAGCTTTGTTCACTTTCAGTCGTCCTGGTGACTCGAGGCAGCTTCTGGCCCTGTGAGCGATGAGTCATCGTCTGGGCTGGCTCCGCACAGTGGGGCCTGTGTCCGAGGACGAGGACGCTGACAGAGGAACTCTCCACACCCAGTGTGCACAGTGATGAGGGCGCTGGACTTGGCCTGTTTCATGGGTTGCTGGTGGCCAAGAGCTGACCAGAGGTGGGGGTTGCCTTTGGCTCAGCAGTCCTTGTCTGTATACCAGAATGGAGTGTGGAGTTGGCCCTCTGGCCTTCCCTTGAAGACCTCCAGTAATGGGGAACTCACTACCTTTCAGGACTGCCTGTCCTACCTGGGGGTAGCTGTGATTTGCAGGAAGTGTTTCCTTATTTTAAACTGAGATCTTCCCCGGTGCAACTTCCTGGTCAGAGCCCTTAGTTCCAGCTTCTGGGGCCAAGGGGATTAAACCTAATTCCTCTTTCACACGGCATTCCTTCAGATACTTGAAGACAGCTATCACATCCTCCCTGAGTCTTTGGTTCTGCAGGCTAAGGTACTAAACATGCCCAGCACCTCCAACTGATCCCCTCATGTGGCAACATTTCCAGTTCCCCAAGAGCAGGGACCATGTTTTTGCCTTTCTTTGTATCTACAGTGTTAGCTTACTATAGTGCCTGGCACATAGTAGGCACTTAATAAATGCCCATTGACAGACTAGTCCTGTCCTCTGGTGCTCCCACCTGTCTGGCACATAGTAGGCACTTAATAAGTACTCATTGACAGACTGTTCCAGTCCTCTGGTGCTCCCACCTGTCTGGCACATAGTAGGCACTTAATAAATGCTCATTGACAGACCGTTCCTGTCCTCTGGTACTCCCATCTGTCAGTCCCCTTCCTAAAATATGACACACTAAGAATACTCCACCCTTGTGACATAATTAGGGCAGCGGCCCCTTCTTCCAAACACTGCTTCTGCTATTCTGAAACCCCTTCTTCTGCTCAGTGGGGCAGTACAGAGTCGAGAAGACTTGAGTTCAAATCCAGCTGCGGACACCTACTAGCCGAGTGACCTTGGGTGAGTCACTTAACCTCTGTCTGCCTCAGCTTCCTCATCTGTAAAATGAGGATGATAATAATAGGACCTACCACCTAGGCTTGTGGTGAGGATGAAATGAGATACTATTTGTGAAAGTATTTTGTAAGCCTTAAGGTACCATAGAAATGCTGGCAGGCATGATGAAAATGTCAGCCTCAAAGTGTTAGAGTCATAACTGACATTTCTATAGTACTGACCCCAAGCTTGATCCTCACAACTCTCTGAAGTAGGTGCTTTTTCATCGCCCCATTTTACAGATGAGGAAACTGAGGCCCAGAGAGAGTCAGTAATCTGCTTGTGCTCCCACCACCTAGTCAGTAGCCAAAGGTGAGAGTTCTCCTCAGCTCCCCAGCGTCCTGCACTCTATAAAGTTAGCTCTTCTTGGGGTTACCATATTATCATTCAACATTCCACTCCTGCTCTCGCTGGTTAGGTCCACGAGAACTAGGGCTTCCTTTACCCTCCTTTTCTTCACTCGAAACTGCCTTGTGGCCTCAGGAAGTTCCCTTAACCTCTATCCCCCTCAGTCAACACGTCTGGAAAATGGGGGGGAATAGTAATAGTGCTTATCTCCTGGTTGTTCTGAGGTCCAGCTAAAGCAGTGCACGTAATCAGCATTGCAGGTCTTAAATGGAGAAATGTCGACCATCCTTTCGTGATAAGCATTTATTAGGATATTTATATAAAGTAAATATTTAATAGTTAAGTTGTATTTCAACAATAGCTATTTTAAATCTTTCTAATAGGGATAAGGATTAGACCATCACTGGTGTGTGAAACTCCCTCTGCCCATAGGGGATCATCATAATATGTTGAATATTATTAAACTAAGTAACATTAGTAGTAAATAGAAGAAAAGCAAGATCCCCTGTTGTCCTCCAAGTGGGCCCTCACTAAACGATGCCCGGGGATGCAGAAGCACTTGCTTCTTTCTCCTTCCTCGATAAGGGGGTGTCTGGGCTGGGGTCTCCCATCAGTACCCATGCCAATACTTCTCACTGCCCTCAGTTTTCTGGGACACGCCCGTGGGCAGGTGAGATGATGCCCAGCTTCACCAGGGCATCTTCCGCCAGGCAGAGGGAGACACAAGCCTTGAGGCTGGCACGCCCTGGGAGCGGAGAGAAGATCACGCCCATTTTCTATTTGTATCATGCTTTAGAGTTTGTGGACATTTTAGAAGATGAGATTATAGGTTTGGAGCTGCAAGGCATTTGTGTAACCCTTCTCATTTAACATGGTTTTAATGTACCACCCTCTGGACTAATGAATCTAGTGAGCTAAGTACTGTCGGTATGATTTTCCCCATTTTGTAGATGATTAAACTGAGGTTCAATGCCCAGAGAGGTTAAGCAGCCTGCCCATAGTCACACAGTCACTAAGTGTCTGAGGTGGGATGTGCGGCCAGCTCTTCCCGGCTCTGGGTCCAAGGTGAATGTGCTGAGCCTGGGCCTTGGTAGGGCTGGAGATGCAGGGCAGGGCCGTGGCACAGGTTGGTTTGGGAGGCATGATCAGGGTCTCGGCCAGAACCTCAGGGCTCATGCAGGCAAGCCCATTCCTGTGGTGAGAGGGAACAATGAAAGCTGTGTTCCCACAGTGCCAGGTGTTGACAGAAGGGGAGAGGGCAGCTGCCAGGCAGGTCTGAGCTGCTCCCACCCGGTTCCAGCTCCGACGACAGAGCCTGCTCTAGGTTTGTTCCACTGCTTAGAGTGCCTGGGGTCTGTCTTAGCACTCCACAGCAGTTTTTGACCAAACCGTTTAAATATCTGAATCATTATTGCTTTTTTAAAAATCCTTTTCCATTTTATACATCACGTTTTCTGTTTTTTTTCTTAAACCTATGGTAGGGGGTGTATTCGGTGTGCTCCTAGATCTGTTGATATTGTGTGGATGGATACCGGTAAGGAACATCCATTATCCCTTACTATTTCCCATGGCAGGCCCATTTTTCCCTTTTCCGTATCCCCTGGGCATTTCTTCATCCATCACGAATTTCAGCCTCTTCCCACCCGCCATGCTCCACCCCATCTTCTTTGGGTGACTCACAACTTGAATTCTTTGGAGACTGGGAGGATCTGTGACCTGCAGTCAGGTAGCATCGCCAGAAGAATACCCTTCAAAAGAGGCGCCTTTGTGTCAAGGAGCGAGCTTGGGGTTGTTACAAGTTTTACTCGTTTTCTCAAAGACTGGGAGTCCGTTGTTCTCTTCCTGTTCATTGTTGGGCCTGGCTTGTTACACAGTGGGCTTTTGTCCAAGATGAATGCTCTGATAGACTAGCTCTATGGGATGTCATAGTCTGGATCACAGGCATTTCTCTATGTCTTCTCCTGCACGTACGTCGGGGCTGAAGCATTTTGAGTTCAACTTTGTTCTGCTTGACCCCTCCGGGTAGAACCAAGAGCAATGGGGGAAGTTACGAAGGAGCAGATGTAGGCTGGACATTAGGGAACACTTTCGAGAACTATCCAGAAGGGGAGTGGGCTGCCTTGGGAAACTTACATGTCCTTGGTTCCACGTTCATGGAGCAGGACCCACAAGATATGTGTTCCGCAGTCCTAGTGAGGGTGAGACTTGGCTACCCCTGATCGTTCGAGATTCCTAGGGGATTGGCCTCCTTGGACAGCATAGCCGTGAGCCGTCCATGGACAGTTCAGCATAGTGACTGGCCTGGTCCCTACAATTTTCTAGTTGGAGAATCCTTTGAGGTTTGCCCTTTTATTCCCTGCTTCAAGATCTGTGCCTCAGAATGACTCATCTTGGTTCTAGAGGACAAGTGATGAAATGTCAGTCAATAAGCAGTTATCAGTCATCTACTCTGTGCCAGGTATTGGGCTAGGTACTGGGGATGTAGAGGCAAAAAAAGAGAAATAATCCCTGACCATGAGAAGCTTACATTCCATTGGACTGACAATATATTTATAATATTGTATATTTAATATTGTCATATATGACAACATATTTATAAAACATAAATGTAATAGATACAAGGTGATTTTTTGGAAGGGGGAAAGGGACCTGGGAGTAAAATAAAGGCTTCATGTATTTTTAAAAATTAAATTTTTTAAAAATTTATTTAATTTTTTGATTAATAAGCATTTTCTCACCTCTTCTCTACAATGAAAAAAAAAAGAAAAAGAAAAACCAAAGTCTTGATAAATATGCATAGTCAAGCAAAACCGATTCTCATATTGGTCAAATATGTGTGTCTCGTTTTGTACCTGTAGCCCATTTCCTCTTGATGTTAGGAGGTAAATAGCATATTTCATCATCGGTCTTCTTGAGTCATGGTTGGTCATTGGAGAGATGAAAGTTCTTAAATTTTGTTCAAGGCTTCATGTAGAAGGTGGCACTTGAGTTGATTTTCACGGAAACTAGGAATTCTCAGAGGCAGAGATTAGGGAAAGCGTGTTCTAGTTCCAAGGCACATGGAGTGGAATGCTGTGTGTGAAGAACAATAAAGGACTGAGTGACTAGTTCATAGAGTGTGTGGAGGAGAATAATATCTACCAAGGAAAGCCAGGGACAGGCAGAAACTGGAGTTTCTGTTTGCTCCAAGAGGTAATAGGGAGTCAGTACCTTTCATTGAGTTAAGGAACGACATGGTCACTCAGTCCACAAACACTTGTTAAGCATGTCCTAGATTCCAGGCAAGGGAGGATACAAAGAAAGGGAAAAACTTGTCCCTGCCCTCAAGGAGGTCCCAGTCTAATGGGAGAGACAACATGCAAACAACTGTGTACAAGCAGGACATACACAGGATAGATTGGGGGTAGAATCAGAGAAAAGGCAGTAAGATTAAAGAGGACGAGGAAAGGCTCCCTATAGAAGGTGGGATTTTAGGTGGGACTTAAAGGAAGCCAGGGAGGACAGGAAGTGTAAATGAGGAAGGGGAGTGTTCCAAGCATAGGAGACAACCAGAGAAAAAATTCAGAGCCAAGAGATGGAGTGTCTTGTTCCTGGGACAGCCAGGAGGTCAGTGTCCCTGGATTGAAAAGTATATATCTGGGAATGAGGTATGAGAATACTGGAGAGGTGGGAGGGGACTGGGTTATGAATACCAAAAAGAGCATTTTGTATTTGTTCCTGGAGGCAATAGGGAGCCACTGAACTTTATTGAGTAGGAGGGGTGACATGGTCAGATCGGCATTTTAAGAAAGTCACAGGGGCAGCTGGGTGGTGCAGTGGATAGAGCTCTGGCCCTGGAGTCAGGAAGACCTGAGTTCAAATCTGGATTCAGACACTTGACACTTACTAACTGCGTGACCCTGGGCAAGTCACTTAACCCCATTACCTAGCCCAAAAAGAAGTCACATTAGTGGCTGAATAAAGGATGAATTGGAGTGAGGCAGGCAGATCCCCCAACAGGCTATGAGGGTCTGCACTAGAGTAGTGACAGCATCAGAGGAAAGAAAGGGGCATATTGAAAATATGTTGAAAAGGTGAAATCAGCAGGCTTTGGCAACAGCTTGGATATGGGGGATGAGAGATCGTGAGGAATACCAGGATGTCTCCTCAGTTTCAAGCTGCGGTGACTGGGAGGTTGAGGGAGGGTTTTGGGGAAAGTATAATTGTTTCATTTTTAGACATGTTGAGTTTAAGATGTCTATGAGATATCTCGTTTGAAATGTTCAATGAGTAGTTGGAGAAGCTGTTTTGAAGGTTAGGGCCAGATAAGTAAATCAGATCATCAGTATAGAGATGATAATTGAATCCATGGGAACTGATGCGGTCATTAAGTGAAATAGTATATAGGGAGAAGAGAAGAAGGTCCAGGAGAAAGCCTTGGAGAACACCTACAACTAGGGACCACGACATGGATAATGATTCAGCAGTAGAGACCGGAAAGGAGTGGTCAGATAAGTAAGAGGAGAACTGAGAGAGAGAAGGGTCATGAAAACCAAGACAGAAGAAAGTGTCAAGGAGAAGAGAGTGAGAGGTCAAAGAAGGAAGAATCTTAGGGAAAGACCGCCATGTTTGTTGATTATGGGACCACTGGTAAATTTGGAGACGGCAGTTTGAGTTTAGTGATGACGTGAGAAGCAAGATCTCAAAGAGATGGAACTTTGAGTAAGAGAAAGTGGAGGCATGAAGAGCAGAAGACTTTTTAAGCAATTAGCCTAAGAAAGGGAAGAGACAGAGAGAGGGATAATTGGAGTCAGGGTTGTTTTTTTTTCAGGTTGGGGGAAAATTGAATGTGTTTGAAGGTAGTGGAGGAGAACACGTAGAGAGGGAGAAGTTGAAGATTAGAGAGTGTGGGGGGACGATTGTGGGGAGCGTCAGCTGCAGAAGGTGGGAGGAAATGGGATTAATTACACACACTGGGTAAGTAGTTGGGCTTGGCAAGGACAAGGGCCACCTCTTCGTCAGAGACTGGAGTAAAGGAGGAGACTGTGGGGGCTGATCTTAAGAGAGAGCGAGCCGTAGAAAAGAGGTAGAGGAAGAGTTTTGAGCAAGTGGCCTATAATCTCTCAGTCAAGGCTGATACAGTCGGAGTTGAACCTGTGGGAGAGAAGGCCCAATGTAGGAACTTGAAAGAAGAGAAGGTGAGGTGGGGGCTCCCGGTGCAGTGTCGCACGCACTGTCAGACGCAGGTGTGTTTTGCTTACCTGTTTTTTGTTATGAGAGAGAATTCTGTGCGCTGATATTGGGAAGTAACGAGTATAAAAAACGAAAGATTGATCGACATAAATTTTTTTAGGAGGAGGACAGAAGCAAGACCTCATAAGCAACCAGGCCAGCCTTGGGGTCCGTTCCTGCCTCTGGGGCCTTGAGTGTCATCCCAGTTACGGAGGGGTGGAAGGGGGTCTGGTTCAGCCCTTGGCGAGTTATCAGCCACAGCCCTGGAGTGGGGACCAGGAGACCCGAGTTCGAGTAGTCCAGTTATTCACTAGTCGTGTAATCTTAGATTTTCCCTCTCTGGGCCTCAGTTTCCTTCTTCATAAAGTGAGTCCCTGGGGTCCCTTCTGAGGACTGGAGAATTAGAGCCCATCTAGTCTAAACCTATTCATTTTGCAGATGAGGAAACTGAGGCATAGAGAGTTGAGTGACTTCCCCAACATCACACAGGTAGAAAGGTGCAGACCTGGGCTTTGAACCCAGGTTCTGTGACTCTTGTGAACAGCAGTAAAAATAATAACTAACATTTATATGACACTTGGAGTTTTACACAGCAATGCATTTGCAAATTTGCAAATATGACCATTTGATCCTTATACCTGTGAGGTAGGTACTCTTATTATCTCCATTTTATAGATGAGGAAACAGGCACAGAGGTTAAGTGACTTGTCCAGGGTCACACAGCTAGTAAGCGTTTGCAGGAGGATTTGAACTCAGGTCTTCCTGATTCCAAGTCCAGTTCTCTAACCTCTGTGCCGTCTAGTGGTCTCAAATCTAGTGCTCTTACTGTCCCATGCTTCCTTATAAAATTCTAAATTTTGCTCTAAAATCTTATTGTCCTGTGGCCTGGAAAATGAAATTACCACCATTTTATATTGGTGGTGACCATGGCAGAGGATCTGGCCTGACACATAGTGGTCCAGCAGGCTCCATGTCCGGTTCCTGCCACCATATATTTTTTTTTTTTGGTGTGGTCTCTTTGGTATGGCCTGAGTGTGTTGTGTTTTCCTCCTCACAGGTTTGAGAAGATGGTCAGCGGCATGTACATAGGGGAGCTTGTCAGACTTATTATCGTGAAGATGGCGAAGGGTGGCCTCCTGTTTGAAGGGCGGATCACACCCGAGCTGCTCACCAGAGGGAAATTTGAAACCAAGGATGTATCAGCCATTGAGAAGTAGGTGACTCCTTCCTTTCCATCTCTGACTCTGCCATCCCGGAGCGCTCCAGCATTGTGTTGGAGGACAGAAGGGTGGGAATAATAGGAAGCTTCTCCTATTAACCATCTCTTGCTTCCTGGCCTTTTAACATTTTCTCCAAGAGATGTTCTTGTCTCCCATCTGCCTGTGGCCCTTGGGAAAGGGAGGATCAAGGTTCTTCCCAGAATAGAGCAGATGGGTCCTCTCTCCTGCCTGGTCTGTCCTCCACTGGTCCATTCAGAAGGTATCTTAGACTGGCCACAGCATCCAAATCACAGCACCACTGGCTACCGCAATTAGCTTCAAAGCTTCCCTTGACTGAGCCCTGAAAGAATGGGTTGGGGAGGGGCAGGGACAGTGCTGACATCAGCCGAGGGAGTGATGAGCCAGAAAGCAGATGGTTTGGGTGATGGAGCAAGGATTAAAAATCCTCAGGACTCAGATTCTTGAGCATTTCCCCCCAGAATTTCCTTTTAAGTGACTTGTTCAAAGCTCAACACAGAGGGGACTATAATTCTAGCCTTAAGCATTTTGCCTGGCAATCCAGCAGCTGCTTCTGAGTATTAAATAAGAAACCCAGGAATTCACTCTTCTTGTGTGCTGTGTTTGCTAGTCAACGTCTCTCCCCTTGAGGGCAAAACCGAGTGAAGGTTTCAAGAGTCTTAAGAGCGCTGAAAATTAGATATTGATGAGCCGGAGGGCGGCTGGAGCCTGGGGCCACAGACTGCACTCCCTCCCAAGGGATCTGTGGATAGACTTTGGGGGGAGCTGTGAATTGGGTGGTTGTTGTTTTAACGTGTTAATAGCTATGGTTCAGTATAATTGGTTTCCTTTGTAATCCTGTGTATTTTATTTGATGCAATTAAAAACATTCTAAGAAGGGTTCCATAGGCTTTACTAGACTGCCAAAAAAACAAAACCAGTGTCCATAATACCAAAAAAATGAAGTAAAGAACCCCTGATTCTATAGGACAGCACCAAGGATGGTGAGCAGCCTGCCGTACCAGAGTCAGTCAAGTGTTTGAAAGATTGTTAACAGAAAGAGAGAATGAACTTGTTCTTCTTGGCCCTAAAGGGCGGGCAGCACTAGAATAATGGGGGACATCAGAAGTTTGGGTTTGAGATCGTTGCTAACGACGAGAGCTGTCCCGGAGTGGAGCGGGCTGCCTTGGGTGGTGGTGAGTTTCCCCTCATTGGAGGCCTTCAAGCAAGGCTGGATGACCACTTTTCAGGGGTGAGGTTGAGACCAGATGAGGGTAGAGGCTGGACCAGGTGACCTCTGAGGTTCACTCCAACTGAAATTCTGGGAGCTGGAGCTTCAGGTAGCATCCCTGTTCTAACAGAGGACGCCAAGCGGACACTGGAATATCATTGGAATTTGGGGGTGGGTCGTCTACATTGGAACACCTGATTTCGTCAGTCACTGAAACTTTCGCTTACAGAGTGGGCTTGGCTACGTGCCAGCCTTTAGATGATAATAGTGGGGTGGGCCAAGACTGAGGTTGGGCATCTTTGTGGTTTTTCCATTTAACAAGCATTTATGAAGCACCTGCTGTAAGCCAGGCACTATGGTAGGAGCTGGAAATGCAAAGCAAGACAGTCCCTACCTTCAACAAGCTTACGTTTTATCGGGAGAGAAAAGAACGGATGCAGAGAAGTCAATATGAAGTCGCTCTCAATTGCCATCGGGATTTATCTGTCTTGGTCCCTCCTCTTGTCCTGAGTTTGCTTCTGCTTTTCCTTCCTTCTCTGTACAGGAAGGGGATTAGATTACGTGATCTCTGATGTCCCTTCTTGCTATCAGTCTATAATCATAAAAAATCCTAAAATCTTAACTTTTTTTTGCATTCTATATCCCTTTGGCAGTCTAGTGAAGTCTATGAACCTTCTCCGAATAACATGTTTAAATGCATAAGAAAAACTGTGTAAGATTATAAAGGAAATTGATTATACTGAAATAAAAATGTAACCTTCTTCCCCCATCCAAGTTTGTGGACCTTTTGAAATCTATCCACGGAGCCCTCTGGGGTCTTTGTACCCCAGGAGAAGAACCCCTGCTACAGTTTATCTGTTAGTAATCACTCATGGCTGGTCATGCTACTTCTTTGCTCCAGCCATATGCCCCAATTAATGTAGCGCTTTCCATCATCCAACATGGCGGGTCTTCCTTGTGGCCCTATCAGATTCTTGATTTTATTGTTGAGTCGTTTCCGTCGTGTCTGACTCTTCATGACCTCACTTGAGCTTTTGTTGGCAGAGATACTGGGGTTGTTGGCCATTTCCTTCTCCAGTTCATTTTACAGATGAGGAAACTGAGGCAAACAAGGTGAAGTGACTTCTCTGGGGTCACACGGCTAGTGTCTGAGACCAGATTTGAACTCAGGAAGATGAGTCTTCCTGACTCCAGGACTGGTGCTCTATCCACTGCACCATGCAGTTCCCCAGTTCCACGGTCAGTCACCTGTGTCTGACTCTGGGTAACTTGTGATCTCTTGTGTGACCCTGCCCTTCGTAGACCCTAATATGACTCTCTCACCTTATAGAACTAAGGAAGGCCTCCAAAGAGCCCAAGAAATCCTGACCAACCTGGGCTTGGAGCCGTCCCCTGAGGATTGCATCTCCGTCCAGCATGTGTGTGCCATCGTCTCACACCGGTCAGCCAACCTGGTGGCTGCCTTGCTGGCTGGCATCTTGGCTCGCCTGAAAGAAAACAAGGGCACGACGCGGCTGCGGACCACCGTGGGTGTTGACGGGACGCTTTACAAGTTTCATCCCCAGTGAGTCTTTCATCTCTGTGACTAATGCCTGATAAACCAAGCATTGCTTGTAGATGAGCTGATTGATTGATTGACTGATCGATCAGGCAGGCAGAACCTGAGGCAGAGGGGAGATCTGACGACAGTTGGGTCAGCGCCAGCCCCAGCAGATAGGAGATGGCCAAATGGACTCAGGTTAGAAAACTGACTCACAGAGAGGTCTTGCCATATGGGCATTGGTTGGAAGGACTGGGTATGTTGAGGTGAAAAGGGTAGGACTGTCCTGTTGAGTAGGGATTAGGTTTTAGAATTATAGAATGATAGATAATGGATTGTTAGAGCTAGAAGGAACTAGAAAAACCCTACTTCCACCTCTCCTCTTCCCTTTTTGGGGGAGGCAGTCTGGGTTATGTGACTTGCCCAGGGTCACACAGCTAGTAAGTGTCTGAGGCTGGATTTGAACTCAGGTCCTCCTGACACCAGGACCGGTATTCTATCCACTGCCACACCCTCTTTTTTACAGAGTGGGAAACTGAGGTCCAGCAGGTGAAGTGATTAGACCAGAGGTCAGAGACAGGATTCAAACCTGGTGTTCTTTTCAGCAGATCATGCTTCCCTCCTTAGCCCAAGAGAGCAGAAGTAGGAACAGTGGGTGAAACTGGCAAAGGGACAGATTTAAGCAGGTTTGAGGAAAGCCTTCCTAGCTATTCAAACATAGAGTGGTATTCCTTGGGAGGTAGTGAACTACCCTTTACCTGAAGGTCTTTAACCCACGAATAAATGAATTGATCATATGTAAAGTGATTTTTTAATGTGAATGCTAGCTCTTACTATTTTTATTATATTTAATAATAATTATTATTGAAAAACGAAAGGGGAAAACAGACTGGAAGAATTATTTTTCAGAGATGGGCTGGACTGGAGGGCTGCAAGGTCCCTTTCAACTCTGAAATTCCGCTTGGGAAAGATGCAGAGTGTGATTTGGAGGGACGTCCCAGGTCCTTGAGAAAGAATCCATTTTCTTAAGGGAGCTTGGATTCAGGCATCTGAGTCACCATCCTAAGGTCCTCCTGGGCCCCACCTCCTCATGACCCTTAGGGGTTCCTGTCTGCTTTCCCTTTTGCTTTTCCATGATGATGATGATGATGATGATGGTGCATTGGGATGTTTGTAAAGCACTTTACATATATATGGTTAATTCATTTTGATCCACAAAAGGTCTCACCAGTCATTTCCAGTCCTAAAGTCCTCTGCCAGTCCATGGTTCATTTCCTTCATGGCTTCTTTCCCCCCCCCCCCCCCATCCTCCTTACCACCTCCTTTTCTCCTTAACAAATTGTGATAGCTGATGTTTTTATACAAAGTTAGTTACATCTTGTTGAGTCTTTTCCGTTGTATCCAACTCTCCATGATCCCATTTGGGGTTTTCTTGGCAGAGATACTGGAGTGGTTTGCCATTTCCTTCTCTGGCTCATTTGGTAGATGAGGAAACTGAGGCAAACGGGGTGAATTATCTTGCCCAGGGTCACACAGCTAGTAAGCTGCTGAGGCTGCATTTGAACTCGGGTCCTCCTGACTCCAGGGCCAGCTGGCATCTCATCATGCCACCATACACCATCTCATTTAATCTTCGGGCAACCATGTGAAGCACACTTGTTCTGGGTCTTAGTTTGCTCATTTTATAGCTGAGAGGAAATTGAAGTTCAGAGTTAAGTGGCTCACCCACGGTATTCAAGTGACATGCTGAGTTAATTAAGTAACTTCTGGTTTTGTCCTGGTAATCCCACAAATACGGTAAGTCAGCCTCCTAGTCAACCTGTTACATTACACCTTTTGCGAGGTACGGGAAACCATCTCTCACCCTCCGTCATCTGTGTGAGCCTTCAGAGACCATCAGAGTGATGAGACACAGCTTTTATTCGGGCTCCAGGTACAAAGAGAAGCCCCATGCAAGAATGGGTTAGAAGTCACCTCCTGCTATCATCGTACACGGTAACAGTAATATTGTACGATGATCGGCTGTGAAGGCTTGGCTGCTCTGGTGAGGACGGTGACCCAAGACAATTCCATGGTGTCCAAGGACCCGTGATGAAAAATGCTGTCCACCCCAGAGAGGGAGCTGATAAGCTTTGAGAGCCAACAGAAGCATGATGTCTGTGGAAAGTGCTATCTAATCTGTAATGATAACAATAATAATAATAATAATAATAATAGCTAGCAGATGATGCTTTTAGGCGTGCAAAACGCCTGACGTGTGTCATCTCACAACAACCCTGTGAGCTAAGTGCTGTGATTTTCTCCACTTTTCCGGTGAGGAAACCACAAAAAATTCAGTGACTTACCCAGAGTCACACTGTTAGTAAATCACTGAGGCAGGAGACAGATTCAGGTCTTCCTGACTCCAGGTCCAGTGTTCTGTGCACTGTCCCTTTTCTCCATCCCCTCTTCCCCCAACACTCCTTATAAATGCAAAGTAGTATTACATGGTGGAGTGACCCAAAACTCTTGGTGTGGTTTTATCTTTACTACCTTAGAAGCTTTTTAAAACTTAAAAAAAAAAATCACCTTTGGGGTACCCTGTATAAACATTGAATGCAGATTAGGTTTGAAAAAATTTCCCCCGACATGGCCCCATTCTTCCTAAGTAGGCTCTGAATATTTCTTACGACATGGGGCAGAACCTATAAAACATGATCTCTGAGATCGCTGGTGCTTCTCTTTGCACCATGGCATGCGTGTGGGGTGATGGCGGTGGTGGAGTAGATAGACATGTGTGTAACTGGTCCCATGAATCTGACGACATCGTCCCCCCCCCCACACACAATTAGGTATTCCCGTCGATTCCACAAGACCCTGCGGCGCTTGGTTCCCGACTGCGACGTGCGTTTCATCCTCTCCGAGAGCGGGAGCGGCAAGGGGGCCGCCATGGTGACCGCCGTGGCCTATCGGCTGGCCGAGCAGCACAGGCAGATGGAGGAGATACTGGCCTCCTTCAAGCTCAGCACCGAGCAGCTGATGCAGGTGAAGGATAGGATGAGGATAGAGATGGATCGTGGGTTACAGAAGAAGACCAATGAATCAGCCACGGTGAAGATGCTGCCGTCCTTCGTCTGCGGCACCCCCGACGGGACCGGTGAGCTCCCCTGGGTGAGGGAGGGGACGTGGTCCCGCTTGCCCCTGTCACTTTCTGGGGGACCTGGAGTGAATCGTCTTCATTCTCCGAGAAGCGGCAACAGGCATCCCCATTCATCTTGTGAGTGCCCTTTAGAGAGGTCAGTGGGTCATCCCAGGGCCCTTCAGGTCTGAGGAAGGTCGAGACCACAGCTGAGGACGCTCACTCACACATGCATGAGGGAGCGCCATTGGAGCACCCTTTCTGCGATCTGAGCTTTCCTCTTGAAACCTTGAATGTTTCTGAGCGGGCAGCAGCCTGGTCATGACGATGCCCCAACACCCTTGCTTTCCAACATGCTTGCGCTTCTTGCTTCCTGACAGAGAATGGAGACTTCTTGGCCCTGGACCTTGGCGGCACAAACTTCCGGGTCCTGTTGGTGAAGATCCGCAGCGGGAAAAAGAGAAGTGTGGAAATGCACAACAAGATCTACGCCATCCCTGAGGAAGCGATGCAGGGCACCGGGGAGGAGGTGAGAGAGGGAGATGAGGGGGGCTTTCCTGGTGGAGTCAGGCCATGTTCATTCCCAGGGCTATGACACATACCTGAAGAGGCACCGACTGCCTCCTTCCAGGTGTGGGCTGATAGGTACCCACATGCTGTTAATAACATTTTAATCTGTTAATATTTCATTTAAATTAATATTTATTTAAGTGTATTTAATGATATTTAAATCTATTTCTGTTCTATTAAATCTATTAGTAATAATTCTATTAAATTTATTTCTTTGGAAAACTAACTAGTACCCCAGAGGACCTTAAGTGTCAGTGTTTTGCTGCAAAAACAACAATAAAAAAAATAGCTAGCATTTACATAGTGCCTTAAGAGTGTTTCAGCATAATAATAACAACAATAAAAAATAAAAATAGCTAGCAGTAATAAAAATAAAATAATAATAGTTAGAATTTAAATAGTGCTTTAGGATTTATAAAGCTCCTCCCATCAATCCTGGGAGATAGGTACCATTATTCTCCCTATTTTACAGATGAGGAAACTGAGGCAGACCAAGATTAAGTGACTTGCCCAGCTAGTAAGGTTGGATTTGAACTCAGGTCTTCCTGACTCCAAGTCTAATGCTCAGAAAGACTGTCCTGAAGGTCGTAGATTTAGATCTAAAAAGGACCGTAGAGGTCATTGAATCCAGGTGCCTCGCTTTCCAGATGAGGAAACTGAGGCTCAGACATGCCACGTGACTGTGTGAGTCAGGATTGGAGTATTGGAGTCCTGGGTTGGGGCTCGGTAGCCTGGCTTGGTCTGCGTAGGCTCTCCCTGGAAGAGTCACGTGTGGTTCTCTGCCTCTCTTCTCCCCCAGCTCTTTGACCACATCGTCTCCTGCATCTCTGACTTCCTGGATTACATGGGCATCAAGGGCGCCCGGCTGCCTCTAGGCTTCACCTTTTCCTTCCCCTGCCGACAGACAAGCCTGGATGGGGTG
Source organism: Vombatus ursinus (assembly GCF_900497805.2). Classification (NCBI taxonomy): domain Eukaryota; kingdom Metazoa; phylum Chordata; class Mammalia; order Diprotodontia; family Vombatidae; genus Vombatus; species Vombatus ursinus. Next base: position 5,383,943 of record NW_020954625.1, on the reverse strand, counting down.
AGTTGTGCTGCATCCTGGGTCCGTGCTTTGACTCCCAGGGCGTGGGGGATAGAAGTCTGGCTCCTTGGGGCCCCTCCCTCTTAAACGAAGCCTGTACTTCTCCCATTCACGGATGCTCTGGGAGGCTCATTGGGCCGGCCAGCGCTGTGTTCCCTCAGTCCTATGGCAATGCTACGAAGCCTCCATCTCTCCCTCACTGGTCTGTGATGAGCATCAGTGGGGAAGCACCGTGAAAGCTGTGGGATTTTAAATACTTGAATCATTGGTGGTCGGCTTTTTTTTTTAAATACTTGTCCATTTTATAAATCATGTTTTCTGTGTTGTGAGTGGCCTGCGAGGACTCGTTCGCTAAAAACAAACTTTCTCTTTCCTTAGGGCATCTTGGTCACGTGGACTAAGGGATTCAATGCGTCTAACTGTGTAGGAAACGATGTGCCCACCTTGCTGAGAGAAGCAATTAAAAGGAGAGAGGTAACAGCTTTGACTTGGCTTACCCTCACCTGACTATTCCTCTGCTGCTGGGTGTTCGTGAGGCCCCACAGCCTGGACCCGAGTGGGGCAATTTCAGAGCTGGGCGCCTCCTCCGCACCCCAGCCTTGGAGAGGCTGGCACACAGTAGGTACTACATACGCGATTATTCCCTTCCTCTGCCTTCCAGGGCCAGGAGACGCTAAGTGACTTTGAGCAGGTTCACACAACCAGGATGGGGTAGACACGTATCCCCGACTCTGAGGCTGGCTCTTTGACAAACCACTGCCCCTGACAGCTTTAGCTGCTCAAACATTCTGTTTCTCTGTTTACCAATCTTTCAATAGTGAAATACATGGAATCATAAAATAGCAGGGTCGTGAGAGACCTTAGAACCCACGGTATTGGAGCTGGCCAGGGCCTCTCTTAGAACACTAAATATTGAAAATAGAAAGAAACTGAGAATTTGGAACCTAGAATATTACTAGATTCTAATAATGTTAGAACCTAAAGCTGAGAGGAACCTTAGAACGTTGAATGTCACAGAGTTCTTAAAGGAGTCCGTGGATCTCTTTCAGGGGGTCCGTGAACACGGATGGAGAAAAAAATGACAACTTTATTGTCACTCATCTCTAAAGTAATATTCGTTTTTTAAAATGTTGAGTTCCAAATTCTCTCCCTTCCTTCAGCCCTTCCCCCACTCATTGAGAAGGCAAGCAGTATGATGTCAATTATACATTTAGCATTTTTAAAATGTTGAGTTCTAAATTCTCTCCGTCCCTCCAGCTCCTCCTCCTCTCCTTCTCTTCCTCCCCTCCATTGAGAAGGAAAGCAGTATGATATCAGTGTGAAGTCATGCAAAGCCTCTTTCTATATTAGCCACGTTAGCCTTTCTTTCAATCAAGAAACAACATTATTTCTGAGTAGAGGTCCATGGGCTTCACCACTCTGCCCAAGGGGGCCAGGCCACACACCCCTGCTAGAGCTCAACCTCGTTATTTCATAGGTAGGGAAACTGAGGCCCAGGGGCCCTGCCTGAGGTCACATAGCATCAGAGACAGAATTTGAACCTGTGTTATCTGAATCTCAAGTTGGCGCTCTTTCCTGTACGGTGCATGGTACTCACATCCAAAGGAGGGTGACCATTGTGGTTAGAGGACTGGAGAACACACCATATGAAGTCAGTGAAGAGAGTGTGGGATTTTTAGTTTAGAGAAGGTCCCACCCGGAGTAAACGTACAGACAGGATTCAAACTCAGATCTTCTAGTGCCTTGGATTTATGGCCCACACTACCATTCCTCTTCCCTTTCTGAACTGCGATCCCCAGAACCAAACGCAGTTCTCCAGATGGGGTAAAACCAAAAGGCCAGTGAGTGTTTTACAGGCTCCTATTAAAACACAAAAATCAAAAAACCCGAGATCTGTGCTCTATCTGATCTCATCCCACATCCTGCTCTCTCCAAAGGAATTTGATCTGGATGTTGTGGCCTTGGTCAATGACACAGTGGGCACCATGATGACCTGTGCCTATGAAGAGCCGACTTGCGAAATTGGACTCATCGTAGGTGAGTCTCAGATGAGCTGTGGCTCCTGCGGGCCTGGTACCTCCTGGGGATTAGCATAGGAATTATTGCCAGCCTTGCTTATAGGCTGCAGACGTGTGTGGGGAGTCCCCATTCTGGGGTCCTTGGAAGTGTGCCCATAACCCTTCACTTGCCCCAAATAATGGCCCTTCAGTTGTTTGTAGGGTAGGATTCCTTTGTGTTTTCTCTTGGTATATTCAAAGGCACGTGGCCTCGAAGGGATATTTTATTAAACAGTTAGCTTCTGGTTGACCTAGAATCCCAGAGCCTGAGAATTGGAAGGATCCCCGGCGGCCACCCACCCAGCCATACACCAAAGGAATCCCTAGTACAGCACCCCGGCCTCTGTTTGAAGGTCTCTGGCAGGGGGTGGGGGGGAGGCCATCCTATTCTACTTTTTGGAGAGCTTTCACAGATAGGAAGTTTTTTCTGAACTTCAGCGTCTACACTGGCATCTCTCCGTCTTTGCCCATTGTTCTGTACTCCATGCTGAAGCAGAGTAAGTCTAACCCATCTTCTCCAGGAGACACATGCCAGTTCTTTCACTCAGTCCTTATCTGATGACACTTTTGTGTGGGATTGTTTTGTGGGATTGCAGGGATGGAGGGTATGTTAGTCCTGATGCTTGAAGTAAGGAGACGTGGGCCTGAGGACAGAGTATTGACCCTGGCGGTGGTCTAGAGAAACCTGGTGGTGGAGGGCAGTGGGGAAGGGGAGAGGGAAAAGGAGAGGCACTGTACTTTTTAACCGATATTGCCACATCTGATCCTCGCAGCAAGATTTTTTTAGTTGAGCAAATTGAGGTAAGCAGAGGTTAAATGCCTTGGTCAGGATCTCACAGCTAACAAGTGTCTGAAGCCAGGTTTGAGCTCAGGTCTTCCAGACTCCAGGCCAGGTTTGGCAGCCAAAAGCCGGCAGGAGATCATTATGTATGTGAGACCCGGGGAAAATAAGGTGCAGGAGCCCGAGGTGGGAGATAGCCTGAAAAGGGAGATGGGAAGCTGCTCGCCACTGACCAGACTTCATCCTTTGGCCAAAGGACACTACTTCTGCCTCCTGGCCTTTTGTGATGACCTTCTCTGCTCCATGTGGTTTATAAGGTCTCTTCTAAAGATCTGAATTTTAACGCCACTGTTGTGCTTACCTGGAGTATGTGTGCCGGGTTCAAGTTAAAAAGTTGATTGAAGATTTATCAAGTACTTACTCTGTATGGTTCCTTGGTTAGCTGGGAGAATGCCAGAAAGACCCTTGGGCAGACCTCATGGGGTGATTTTATGGGAAGGCACAGATGAGAGTTTACTGGGATGGGCGGGCATGGCGGGCTTGCTGTTTGCCACATTTTGCAGGGAATTCCCATGTCAGTGAGATCACGGACTCATTGGAGCACATTTATATTAGGGTCATTGATGTTGAGCTGGAAGGGGCCTCAGAGGTCATGTAGGGCAACACCTTGTTTTACAGATGAGGAAACTGAGGCCAGAGGGATGACGTGGGGTAACACCAGGTAGTCAGGTCAGAGGCAGGATTAGAACCAGGATTAGAACCACTGTACCGTGATGCCTGTTATATTAAGGAATATGGATTGGAATCCCATAGTTGAGTGTCATTCAGCATTTGTGAAGCAGCCTTCTTTCAGAATAGCAGAATGTAAGCTTCGTGAGATCAAGGCCTGTTTTTGTTTTATCTTTGTAAACCTAGCACCTGGAATACAACCCTGCCCATAATGCTGGTTACAAGGCCCTTTGCTTGGTTCTAAGACTATCAGTAAAAGGCCTTACCTATAATAGGTGCTTAATAAATGCTTACTGAGGGGCAGCTAGGTGGCACAGTGGATAGAGCACTGGCCCTGGAGTCAGGAGGACCTGAGTTCAAATTCGGCCTCTGACACTGCTGTGTCACCCTGGGCAAGTCATTTAACCCCGATTGCCTCACAAAAAAAAAAAAAAATGTTTGCTGAAGATAATTAAACATTTATCAAATGCCTTCTGGCCCTGGAGTCAGGAAGACCTGAATTTAAACCCAGCCTCAGACACTTGACACTTACTAGCTGTGTGACCCTGGGCAAGTCACCTAACCCCAATTGCCTCACCAATAAAAAAGAAAGTGATTGGCGTGAGTCACAAACACCCAGAAGGAAAGCCAGGGGTCCCCCTGCCCTTCCCCAACCCCCCCCCTTAACAGTCCAGGCCTCAGCGAGACATTTCCAGGGCCCCGCCCTGCTGCTCAGCCACTTGACCACACAGCCAGGGCTAGGATTTTTTTTTCAATTCCTGTAGATAAAGCTGAGGATCCTCCATAGAAATAACCTTCCTTTGGGGTCGTTTTCCTTCTTTTGCAAAACTCTTCCCCCTTGTCTGGGACTGGGTCTAAAAATGCCGAGGTAGGGTGATGAGGCAGATTTGGGGCCCAGTGTGGTTTGCCTTCCTGCCCAAAAAAAACACACCCAGCCCCGGAAAGGGCAGCTGGGTCAGAGGCTCCCTGGGAAGTGAGTCACAGGTGAAGGGGAGCTCTTGACAGCAAGAGCTGAAGCCAGGAACCCTGAGTCACTTTCTAGGAGAGTAGGGACTTCGGGGCCATCTTCTGTACAGGAGAAGTGGAAGGGACCCGGGAAGTCCTCATTTTACAGATGAGGAAACTGAGGCAGGCAGGCAAAGAGCCTGGCCAGGGTCACACATCTAGTCAGTGTGGAGGCAGGGTTTAAACCCACCTTCTCCTCCACAAGAATCTCTCCCAGGACATGCCTGACAGACAGGTGGCCCTCGGGGGTCCAGGAAAGGCAGTGTTACCCCACAGACCCTCAGGCCATTGGTGCTGTCTCCAGCAGGTGCAGCCTGCCCTGGGCAGAGTCCAGCTCAGCCTTCCTAGACTGCTCTCTCCCGTCCTTGAGTGGGGGGCGCATTCCTTCCTCCAACACATTATTCGCTTTTTAAAAATGTTCCTGATGCCCCTCCCTTCCTTCCCTTCCCCTGAAGGCCATCCTTGTTGCAGAGAATAAATATGACAGAAAGAGGGGGGGAGGCGGGGAACAGAACAACCAAATGAACAGAATGACCGAGGCTGATGGTCTGTGTAGAGCTCCTCACCCATGGCGCCCCACCTCCACCTTCCCTCTGAGATCGCCTCTATCTCCTGCATAGGTCTCGTAAACGCACATAGTGGTTTGAAGGTGGTGTCCCCCCCCCTTAGACGTAAGGTCCTTGAGGACAGGGCCTATTTTTGCCTTTCTTTGTATCCCCAGCACTGAGCTCAGTAGGCTGGCACACAGCGGGTGCTTAATAAATGCTTATTGACTTGTTGATTTCTGCAGACAAGGACAAGAATCTGCAGATTCTCCCGTCTCTTCTTCTGGGCTATGCTTGCCTTCTCTGCTGGGTTGATTTTTATTGATTTCTCTGTTGTGTGCTGATTCCCTGGCTCTGCTTTTGCAAATACTGATTTTGAATGTCTGTTCTCCGGGCGTTAGATGAGCAGGACCCCTAATCGGCACTCTGGGGGCCAGAGAGGCTGAGATTCCAGCGTTTGTTGCAGAGCAATCCTGTTACTGTAGCATCAATGACCATTCCCTGTCTGGACAGACAACACCCATCTGGCCTTTCTCATTTTCTGCTGTTCTTCTACTCCGACCTCCCTTGGATTTTCTGTAGAAAATCTCTCCCAAAGTGGGTCCCAGGCCCTCCTAGGCCCTTTAACATTTTGTGGCCTTCAAAGTATAAAAGCTTCCAAAGGTTTGCCCACAAAACTGTCAGTCATTGCCATCTCAGTATGAATTAGGTTCTTTCCTCCTTAAGATGCTCTTCCTGAGGGAATAAAAATCTTTATGATGGCGGCAAGGAAGAGAGTTTTAGCATACAGGGAATTGCTGAAAGTCATGCCCAGGGTCACACAGGTAGTAAGTGGCGCAGGCTGGATTTGAACCTGAGCCCTTTGACTTCAAACTTTATTTTTTCTGTAACACCAGGTCGTAAAGTTGCAAAGCCATGACCTCCATAGAGACAAAGAATCCTGAGAATCCAGCCTCAGACACTTGACACTTACTAGCTGTGTGACCCTGGGCGAGTCACTTAACCCTGATTACCTCACCAAAAAAAACAAAACAAAACAAAACAAAAAAACAAAGAATCCTGAGCACAGAAAGTGCTGGATTTGGGGCCAGAGAACCTGGTTCTGGTTCCTGCTTCTCCTTACTCCCTGTGTGACGTTGGGCATATCATGTTTCCTCTTCTGTAAGATGGGGGGGGCGAGGCAAACTTTCCAGCCCTAAGTCTGTAGTTGTATGAAACCATCGGTCTTATCATTCGCCTCCTTTGTCCAATTTAGGGACCGGCAGCAATGCATGTTATATGGAAGAGATGAAGAATATTGAGATGGTGGAGGGCAACGAGGGACGGATGTGCATCAACATGGAGTGGGGTGCCTTTGGGGACAATGGATGCCTGGACGACATTAGGACTGAATTTGACAAAATCGTGGATGATTATTCCCTCAATCCTAACAAGCAAAGGTATTTGTCTAGGGTTCAGTGAGATGCAGAATGGGCTTGAGAGAAGAAGGGAATTGTCCCATAAAGGGAAGGAGGGAGGAAGGAGGGAAAGAAAGAGGGAAGGAGGAGGGAAGGGAGGAAAGAAGAAAAGAAGGAAGGAAAGAAAGAAAAGAGAAAGGAATGAAGAAAAGGAAGGGAGGAAGGAGAGGAGGGAGGAAGGAAAGGAGGGAGGAAGGAAGGAAAGAAGGAAAGGAGAGAGGAAGGAAGGAGAGCAGGAGGGAAGGAAAGAAAGAAGGAGGGAAGGGAGGAAAGAAGAAAGGAAGGAAGGAAAGGAGGGAGGAAGGAAAGAAAGAGGAAAGGGAGGAAAGAAGAAAAGAAGGAAAGGAGGAGGGAAGGAAAGAAAGAGGGAAGGAGGAGGGAAGAGAGGAAAGAAGAAAAGAAGGAAGGAAAGAAAGAAAAGAGAAAGGAATGAAGAAAAGGAAGGGAGGAAGGAGAGGAGGGAGGAAGGAAGGAAAGAAGGAAAGAGAGGAAGGAAGGAGAGCAGGAGGGAAGGAAAGAAAGAAGGAGGGAAGGGAGGAAAGAAGAAAGGAAGGAAGGAAAGGAGGGAGGAAGGAAAGAAAGAGGAAAGGGAGGAAAGAAGAAAAGGAAAGGAGAAAGGAAGGAAGGAAAGGAGGAGGGAAGGAAAGAAAGAGGGAAGGAGGAGGGAAGGAAGGAAAGGAGAAAGGAAGGAGAGGAAGAGGGAAGGAAAGAAAGAGGGAAGGAAGGAAGGAAAGAAAGGAGAAAGGAAGGAAGGGGGAAGGGAGCAAGGGAAGGAAGCAAAGAAAGGCAACAGGGAAGGTGGATGTGTTTAAGAGTCTACTATGTGCCAAGCACTGTGCTAAGTGCTGGGGATACAAATAGAAAAGGCTGGATAGCCCCTCCCCTCAGGAAAATCACGCTCCAACTGGGGTGACAACATGTAAGAAGGTTCATGAGGGTTCAGCCCTAGGGGAGGTGGCAAAGCCCCAGGGCTCTTAGGTTGGAACATCAGTAGAGTGCAGGTAACAGTGTGGGAGGGCCTCAGAGAAAGCCTGGGGGGCTATCGGAAGCCCTTGGAAAGGGCTGGTGGTCTTCCACCTTACTGGAAGGAATAGAGTTGGTGACTCCTATCTCATACAGGAGTGAACATTTTACAGATGAAGGAGTGGATGCTCAGAAAAGACTTAGCCAAGGACACATGACTAGTCAGTGTCGGAGAAAGCATTTGAACCCAGGGCTCAGACTTTCCTGCCTGCTGCCCAACGATACCCCTTGTTAATTTTTTGGTCACATGCTGTCACGAGACAGCTTTTTGGCTTTCTGATCTCTGTGGCTTCCCAGAGTCTCCCTAGGACTTTTGTCCATTCCATTTGGAAACTCCAGCCTCTGGGTCCCAGTAACCTTTTAGCTACCATTGGAGTGAAGCCCCAGATGCTAGGGTATGTACCGCAGATGAGTTTTAAGTTCTTTATTTTTACTGGAAAACCCAGAATGTTTTGTGGGAAAGAGATGAGAGGTTCTAAGGACAGGTTTGAAAGGAGTAAGGTCCTGTTGGAGGGAGGCGAGGGCAGTGTGAGATGACTGGGATCCTGGCTTCAAATCCCAGCTCCGTCCCGTACTCCCTGTGTGACCTTGTGCAAACCATGCCCTTTCTCTGGGCCTCGGTTTCCTCCGAGGTGCCTTTGAGCTGTGGAGAAAGGACCCAAACCCCTCTACAAAGTCCCTCACAAGTCTCCCGGCTACCATCCACACCACTCTGCCAGGACAGTAACACCCTTTTATAACACTACCGGAGTAGAAGGATGGCTGACCAGCTTCCTTCCTGACGTCATTGCTTTTCTGTTTAACTGGTAGTGTCCAAGCAACTCAGATGCTTGGGGAACCATGTTGGAAGTCGTTGGCGCCACCTGGTGGTTTTAGGCTGCTATCGCGGGACCTGGCCCTGGGACCTTGCTTATTAGTAAAGGCTGTTGAGTGATGTCATCAGCTAGGAAGGCTTCCTCTCGGAGCTCTTCTGTAGCCGATGTAGGGTGACCTCCAGGTATGGAAGAGGAGAGATGATCATGGGATCACGCACTCAGAGAGAGCGCCATCTTACTTACAGGCCATCGTATCTATCGTCTATCTAGAGAACTGACCTTGGAGAGTTCTCTGGCACAACTCCCTTGTTTTACAGATGAGGAAACTGAGGCCCAGAAAAGTAACTCGCCCAAGGTCACATAGGTATCCCATGTCAGAGGTGGGATTTGAACCCAGCTCCTCCAAATCCAAATCCAAATCCAACTTGAACCCAACTGTTGAACACATGATATGTGATGATAGCATGGGGTCATAGTCAACACTCCATCGGCTTCATCATTCACTTCTTCCCCATGGTCCTTAGCCTTAGCCTTCTTTTAAAGGGGGAGGTTTACCCAGACAGTCTCTGAGATTGCTTCCAGGTCTAATAGTCAATGAGTTGGGGCAGCTAGGTGGCACAGTGGATAGAGCACCGGCCATAAAGTCAGGAGGACCTGTGTTCAGATCCGGCCTCAGCCACATAACACTCACTAGCTGTGTGACCCTGGGCAAGTCACTTAACCCCAGTTGCCTAAAAAAAAAAATTAGTCAATGAGTCCCTGGGTTTGTCTGTCAGACTAGGTCTAATGCCCAAGGGTATGGCCTGGGCAGCTGGTCAAGCAGCAGGCTGTGTCCTGAGCCACAGGGGACACAATATTCTGTTTTGTGCTCTCATTCTCGTTAAGTGAGAGCATTGCCTGGGATTGCTCTATCTTTACCCTTATCGATCCTAAAAAGCCTGCCTGCATGGGGTAGTGCAGAGGGCTGTGGACTTATGGGTTTAAATTCCACCTCAGACAGTTACTACCTGGGTGACCCTGTGTATATCACTTCTCTTATGTGCCTCAGTTTCCTCATCTGTAAAACAAGAGGGTTGGACTCAGTGGCTTGAAATCTCTTCCGATCTCATTCTCTCCTCTGACAGTAAGGATCAGACTTGGAGGAGAGGGCCCTGGCTTTTCTCTTTGGTCAGTTTCCTTTCTCTTTGGACGCCATATTTTTCTGGAAATTCCCCTGGCTGTCTCCCCATTGACCTGCCTCTTACGTGGGGAGGAGGGCTGGTGGGGATGTTGGCAGAGCCCTCCGCAATGCTCTGAGGACGCCTGCAGTGTAGGATCCCATGGAGGCTGGGAGACCATTGTTGGTTTCTTCTCAACGGGACCTCTCTCCCCTCTCTGTTTCAGGTTTGAGAAGATGATTAGTGGCATGTACCTAGGAGAGATCGTCCGAAACATTTTAATCGACTTCACTCGAAAGGGTTTCCTGTTCCGAGGTCAGATCTCTGAAACCTTGAAAACCCGGGGAATCTTTAAGACCAAATTCCTATCACAGATTGAAAGGTAAGTGAGCAAGAGGGAGAATCTGGGCTCCTAACCTTTTTCCTTAGGTACCGTGTTAAATCTCAGGCAAGTCACCATTGTGCCTCAGTGACTGCATCTGTAAAGTGGGGATAGTCATCTGGACTTTTCCCTAACTGTAGGCAAGGCTCAGCCTTACTTGACTCCTCCCTTCTCCCCTCCCCCCACAAAATATTTTGCATCTTTAAGCCTATTGTTTTTCTCCAGTTGAATGAAAACTGCTTGTCCTTGAGGAAGGATTCGTTTCAATTTTATTCTGTCCTCAGCACATGGCAGGTGCTTATTAAATGCTTGTTGAATTGAATTTCCACCCTTACAAGGGTATACGTACTTGGAAAACATGAAAATAGAAACCAGTGTGGTATTAATAGTGTCAAGAACTCTGGTCCTGGGTTCAAATCCTGCCTTTATGACGTTGATCAACTTACTTTGGTTTTCTGGGCCTCAGTTTCTTTTTCTGTAAAGAGAGGGAGCTTGGACTAGGTGTCTGAGGTCCCTTCTGGCTCTAGCTTTCTCATGTAAGAACTTCGCTAGACCTCAGTTTTTCTGTCTGTAAAACGAGGAAGTGGGACCAGACGGCCTGTGGGGTCCCTGCTGGTGCAACATCTGTGCTCGATGCAGACGCTCTGCGAAGAACGTCGTTGCACCGAGGCAGACTTCACCCCCACCTCTCTCCCCATCACAAGCGTAGGGCTCTGTCTGTCTCTGCGATTCTCGCCGGCATCTTTGGGGACTGCTCGGAGAGCCGTGTCTCCGGATGACTGACCGCCTTGCCTTGCCCTGCCTTCCTGCAGTGACCGGTTAGCCCTGCTCCAGGTCCGAACGATCCTGCAGGATCTGGGCCTGAACAGCACCTGCGACGACAGCATCCTCGTCAAGATGGTCTGCGGGATCGTGTCCAGGAGGGCTGCCCAGCTCTGCGGGGCTGGGATGGCGGCCGTGGTGCAGAAGATCAAGGAGAACAGGGGCCTGAAAACGCTGAATGTGGCCGTGGGAGTCGACGGGACGCTCTATAAACTCCATCCTCAGTGAGTCTTACCCCGACGCACTTCCTGGGAGGCCGGGCTCAGCCTCATCGGTCCCTGGTGGTGGTTCGGTCTTGTGAGTGGTGTCCGACTCTCCGTGACCCATGGGGGGTTTTCCTGGCAAAGATGCTGGACTGGTTTGCCATTTCCTTCTCCAGCCCATTTTACAGGTGCCCCTACTGGGGCATTGGCTCATGGCCGGTCTTCTCGCCCTAGACCGTCCTCTCCTTGAGAATTCCTGTCTCCTTCAAGGGCAGTATCATCATCTCAGTCAAAGTTGGTATTTGTAAGGCACAGTGCTTGGTACACAGTAGGGGCTTAATAAGTGCTTGTTCCCTCCCCTCGGCATCCTCGGGATCATCCCTGACCGCTGCTTCTTCACTTCTGTCTTGAGTTCATTTGCCATGTCCTAGAGATTCTATTTCCACAACTTTCCCATTTCCTCTTCTTTCCCTGCCCCCCTCCTCCTCCTCTTCCTCTTCTTGTCCCTTTCTTCTCCCCCTCCCCCCCTCCTCCCCTCCTTGTCCTCCACCTCCTCTTCCTCGCTATCATTTCTGATGCTTTTTAGTTTTGCAAAGTGCTTTCCTTGTCGTCTTGTTTGACCCTCCCAGCCACCCTGGGAGGGGGGAGCTGCTGTGATTATCCCCTTTTCACAGGTGAGAAGGGCGAGGGACAGCAGCTGTGACTTGGCCAGGGTCCCCCAGTGTCAGAGGCTTTTCCTGATTCCAAGTCCCCTGTGCCAAGCTGCTTTCACAAGGGTTCTTAGCAGGACGCTCCCCCTCTGCCCACCCTTCTCAGGCTGTACAACCTGATCCCCTCAGAAACTAAGAAAGCTGTCCAAGGCAGGGAAGGACCAGCAGGAGGATTCGAACCCAAGTTCTCAGGACAGAAGCAGGGTCCTTTGCTCCGTAAGAGTCGGGGGTTCCAGCGGGGCCGGCGAATGTGGCCGACGTCCCCCTCCACCGTCCCCCTCTCTCCTCTCTTGTAGCTTCTCCAGGGTCATGCATCAGACAGTGAGCGAGCTGGCCCCCGACTGTAAGGTGAAATTCCTCCTCTCAGAAGATGGCAGTGGGAAGGGAGCGGCGCTCATCTCGGCCGTCGGGGTGAGGCTGCGGGAGGCCAAGGCCAAGGCCAGCTAAGAGCCCTGCCCTCGGAGGAGCCCCTGCCCTTCCCCGCCCCCGTCTCTGCACTCTCCATCTTCCTTCCTTGGGTAGCCTGAACTGAACGCGCACCAGACCCTGCCAATGTGTGGAGCCCTGTACGCCTCAAGGCATAAAGAACTTGGGTGCAAAATTGAGTGTGTGCTGTGGATGATCTCTCTCACCCCGGGAGCTCCATCCTTCCCAGCCCGCCCTGCCACCTTCTTCCCTCCCCCGTCACTGTTCTGCATGTCTTCATTTCCATCGGGTTGTCTGATTTCCACACGTGAGTTAGTGAAGTCAGTTCCTAATTTATATAGTCATCTCAGCTATTTATTGATTTGACGTGAAAGGTCCAGCCGCCCAGTACTTCCCTGCTGCCCTCTCTGTGAAATGTATTATCATGACAAATTGTGTCTAGACACCCACTTCTGCCCCGGAGTCACCCAGAAACCAGAGGGCTCCTTCCGTCCTGGTAGCAAAAGCCAGCTGGCTCACTTCTGAAGGTCCCCGTTGGGAAGGGGCTGTGCTGGGCTGTGAGGGTCCGGTGATCACCCGCTGCATGTGATGGTCTAGCTCTGTGTGTGTGTGTATATGTGTGTGTGTGTGTGTGTGTATGTGTGTCGGAGGAAGGGTCTGGAAAGCACCTCACGTCAGTTCTTCTCTCCCATCCCCTGGAGGCTCTCTCTTGCCTCCCGTCTTCTCCTTGGACTGCCTCATTGTTTTCATGGGCCGTGTCTTGTGTGACTCTGTGAACCGTTCCATTCCAACCGTCGGAGCCTTGGTGGGGCTGATCACGGGTGTGGGAGGGGGTCTACTTCTCAAAGTGTGGCCAAACCAAAATGTTTTGTGGATTCCCGTGAATTTGGGGGGTTCTGGTTTTTCGGGCATGGATATATGGGTCGTGTCCCTAAGCCCACCCTTCTCCCTGCCCTGCCCAGAAGGACTTGATGTGGTGTGACTGTGTGTTGTGTTGTCTACCCTTCCATGTTGTGTGTGATGAGGGTCGCTCCCTTTCCGTGCCTAGTACTGTATCTCAGCAGTCATCCTGCCAGCTCCCCTCACTCTGCCAGTAGTCTCCAACCAGAGTGTCCCCCCTTCCCATCCCTGATGCTAGGGAATGAGATGGAGAGGCACTCTCACTGGCCTCCTCACCTCTCCTGGCTGGGGCCCAGAGGAAGCCACCTAAAATCCTAGGATGATGGATGTGAAACTCGAAGGGACTCAGAAGTGAAAGTGACATCTCAGAGGCAGAAACAGGATTAGAACCCAGAGCTGGTGTTCTTTACACTGGACCGTATAGAATTGGAGATGGGAGGGCCAGGTTTGAATTTCATGAGGAGACGGGGAGAACCGTTCTTCTGCCTGCCACCTCCAAACCAAGGCCCTTCTCTCTCTTTGGCCCAAACTGAGTAGATTCTCTCCTGCCCGGTTGTTCCCAACCAGATACTAACGATCCTTTGAACCGGCGTGCGCCCTGCCAGGGCCAGGTGAAGTTGGCAGGCTCTGTTTTTACCTCTTCCTGTTCATGAATTACTCCCTCCCATGGGAGGAATTCACCTGGCCCCAACCCCCAACTCCCCTCTGCCCCCAAGAGTCTCAGCCTCTGGCTTCCTTGTCCCCAGCCACCATCTTGAATTCCCTCCCCTCCTCCTTCATGGATGCCGTGTCCATCTGTGTCCTGACGCACTGTGATTGACTGAATGTTGTGAGGCGCCATGTTTGTCTGCTTTGCTGTTCTTGGTGTGTCCACCTTCAGGGACTGCATGCCCACTTGGTTAGGACAGGGAGGAAGTCCGACCGTGCTCACGGGACAGTGATATTTGTGGAGAAAACAGACAAACATCATTAAAATTTTTTGCTGTCGGCTCAATGGTGTGGAATCATTCTTTCTGGAAAATCTTGGGAATGAAGGTGTGGATCTCAGAAGGAGAAGAGATTTTTTTCGTTGAACTCATCAAGACCCGGTGTCACTTGGAAACTGGGGATGGCTGTTACGGTCTTGTGGGGAACCCAATTATGGTCTCATCCGTGCGGGCTGAAGGTCATGGAGCCCGTGAGCCGGCCCTCACCTGCGCACAGTGGGTGGGCAGGCTCCTGAGGTTTGGTTGTCTTCTGAGGCTCTGTCTAGAGGGGACCCCTGAGTCAATGCAGGACCTGTGCGGGTTTCTAACCGACGCCCTTCCTGTTCTTGGCTTACTCATTGATAAGTCTGGTGAGGAACAGTGGCTTGAGCACAGACCCTAGTAAAAATGAGCTGCTCGTGGGTGCCATCTACCTGGTCTCCGCTCCCCTGATTCTCCCCGGCAGAGGTCCAGAATCCACGTCTGCCTTCCCCGAGGTACGTACTCATAAGCACCTAGATTTAGAGTTGGAGGGACCATAGAATCCACCAGACCCAATCTTACAAGAGAGGACACTAAGGCCCAGGGTAAGTGATCTGCTCAAGGTGACGTTTGAAGCGTGCTGAGGACAGAACTTGAATTCAGGTCTCGGCACTTATCGCATGAGCCATCTTGTGGAGATGTGTGAGGGCAAGCTAAGTATGGTTAACTATACTTAGCCAGGGCCATAGCAGACTATGTGTCAGTCCCATCGAACCACCTTGACACCACTCCTTTACCCCCTCTTGATCCCTTGCTTTTCATTTCCAGCTTTGGCCACTATAAACCAGTCAACACGACCGTTATTTCTGGAAAGAAAGTTCTGTTTACTCTGTAGCTCCACTCATAACTATTATCACTATTATTATTCCCATTTTACAGATAGGGAAACTGAGGCTGGCAGAAGCTATATGGCTTGCTGAGGGTCTTGGGTCTTCCTAACTCAGGCCAGCCCTCCATCCACAGTGTCACGAGCCCTTCAGAGCACCAGATTCTAGCAGACCCCTACAAGTTCACCAGGCACAACATTTCTCGGCCCCCTTGGGACCATTCTGCGGTGTCCCGCTTACTGGGTCCGGAGGATTTCCAGAATCTTATAGCTCTGAAGGGACCTCAGAAGCCATGTTATCTAGCAAGGCCCCTCGGCAGCCTGCTCCTCACCACTGGTCTCGTCCGGCCTGCCCTTGCCCTCTATGCCCTTGTGTGCAGACCATTCTACTTCTGAATGGCCGTGATGGTTTAGTAGTTTGTCTTTAAATCTGCCCAGGATTGGCTTCTCTACAGATAGGACCCTGGGTCTGGAGGCAGGAGGTAAATCTTAGAGGCAATTTAAGCCACACATTTCCCATTTTACAGATGAGAAAACTGAGACCTTTAGAGATTAAGGGATGTCCACCAAGGTCACATAGGTAGCAAGCATGATTGACAGTGGAATGTCATGGGACTTTTCTTAGCAGCAAATATCTATACCCAGGGCCTAGAAAGAAGGGGGAAGGGGGAAGAAAGAAGTGTTTACTGTATATAGCACCTACTATGTGCTGGGCAGCTAAGCGATTTATAAATATCTCCTCACTCACACGACTAACAGCATGGGAGAATCTACTTATGTCCTTTACCAAAAATCGACTTGAGTATCTGTAGGAGCAGGCTTGTCAAATGTGCCTTTTAAATAGTAAGTTGATTGCTTACGCTGTCTTCCCCACATCCCAGGGAAGGGAGGGAGCATAGCACAGCACAGCCCAGTGAAGAGCCCTGGGTTCAAGTCCTGCCTCTGACATGTGCTGCTGTGTGAGTCGAGGCAAGCCGCTGAACCTCTCTGGGCTCTCAAAGACTAAGCTAAGTCCCCTCACCGTGGGTTCCCTATGCCAGTGGTGTCAAACCCACATAGAAAGTAGGGGCCACCGGTATAGAAGGATCCCTGCTGGTCACAGTGACTTGAAAAACTACATATTAACGTCATCTATGTTCTGCTATGTATTTATTTTGTGAAATATTATTCAATTATATTTTAATCTGGGTCAGGCCACACTTGGGAGACTTGCGAGTCACATGCAGGCGTATTTGACAGCCCTGCCCTACACCGGTGAAATTACAGGTTTGGTCCAAAGAAAATTAAAATGACAAAGAAATAAAGATCACTGGGAACACTGGTTTGTGGTCAGATCCAGAGCATCCTCAGAGAGCTCTCCCTGCCTCCCAGTTTCTCTGGGAATATGGTGTGAAAAAGTAGAGCCCTGACCTGGGGCCTAGGAGACCTCGTTCAAGTCCAGGGCTAACTTGATCTGTGGCCTGTCTCAAAGGTCCCTTCCAGCTCTGACTTCCTGATCTTATCATCTCATTACACTTGTATCACAAACTTTTTATGAGTTAAATTTTTAAAAAATTAATCAAAATCTGTCTTCTTTCCCTCCCACCTCCCCACATGCAAAAGAAAGAAAACCAGAGCTCTAGTAATAAATTGTATAATCAAGCAAAATAATTTTGTCATGTACTTTTCATACCCTATAGTTACATGTTTTAATTAAATTTTTTAAAGATTCATTTCTCCCCCTTCCCTTTTCCCTCCTCCCCCTGACAAAGCAAAAAAGAACCCCCCCCCCCATTACAAACATGTATGCCAAGCAAACACATTTCCAAATTGGCTCTGTCCAAAACAATTATGCCTCAATCTTCCCGGAGTCCATCAGCCCTCACCTGGAGGTGGATAGCGTGTCTCGTCACAAGACTCTGGAGTTGTGGTAGGTCATTGTGTGGATCACCGTCGCTAATTCATTCACTGATCATCCTTGCACTATCACGGTTACTGTAGCAATTGTCGTCCTGGTTCTGCTCACTTCACTTTGCATCAGTTAATATAAGTCTTTCCAGGTTTTTCTGAAACCATCCCTTCCGTCATTTCGCATAGCACAATTAAGATTCCATTACATTCATAAACCATAACTACTTCCCATGGATGGCATGCATTTATTTTTACCCTTACTAGATTGTAGTCTCCTTGAAGGCAGGAGCCATGCCATTTCTCTTTCCATCTGAGCAGAGATTTTGTAGGATTTAGAACTGGCCAATTCAACTTCCTCATTGTACAGTTGGGGAAACGGCCGAGAGAGGTGAAGTAACTCAGCCAATGTCGCACAGTAAGTAAATGGCAGAGCCCCAATTCAAGCCACCGGGCCACAGTTTCCTCATTGTGAAGTGAGGATAATGAGACACACCTTATTTAGCATGCAAAGTTCTTGTAACAATCAAATACTTTTAGAGAGGAGGAAGTCCTTGATTATCTCCAGGAGAGAGGCCATCACTGACTTTATGATTTAGGAGGGTTCCTTGTCTTTGAAGCATCTTACTCCCATTTTGCAGAGGACAAGACTGAGTCCCAAACAAGTGAGGTGACTTACCCCAAGTCACACAAGTGATGTGAGAGAGGAGTTTCAACTCATATTCTGATGAGCACATTTTCCATTATACCCTACTTTGAGTATTTTAACCAGAGGTGGTGGGAACCTCAAAGACATGGAGACCTCTGTGGCTCAGGGCCATTTGAGCAGAATAAGTTGCTACAAGGCTATCTAATAAAGATACAACTACCCCTGGGAAGGGTATTAAACTGTTTTCTGGGGTTGAGCTAGCTGACGGCTCACTCACAGAAGCATGGATCTTCTTTTATACATATCTTACCTATCTTCAAGGTGTTAGTAAGGTGAGCACTTATTTTATTTTTAAAAAGTTTATACCAATTACATGCAAAAACAATTTTCAACATGCCTTTTCAAAATTTTGAGTTCCAAATTCTCTCCCTCCCTCACCACCCTCTCATCGAGAAGGCAAGCAATTTGATATAGGTTATACATGTGTAGTCATGCGGAACATATTTCCATATTAGTCATGTTATAACAGAAAACATAGACCAAAAAAAAAAAAGTTTAAAAAGTATGTTTCAATCTGCATTCAGACTCCATCAGTTCTTTGCCTGGAGGTGGATGACATTTTTCATCATAAGTCCTTGGGCATTGTCTTGGATTGTTGTATTGCTGAGAATAGCTGAGTCATTCACAGTTGATCATCTTACAATATTGCTGTTACTGTGTACAACATTAGGAGGGCACTTTATTAAAAATTAAAGTGATATATAAATATCAGTTGATATTCTCCGGCCTGGTTTTGGTGACTGCTTTGTTTTCTTTTGGTTTGGTTTTTTGTCCTTTTTTTTTTTTTTTTAAGCACAAACCTAATTTTATAGAATTCCAAGGCTTGAACTAGCCTGTTTTTTGCTTTTCACTAGACAGTTAAGGAATGAATTTCCAAACTGGGTATTGCTGTTTCCAAGGGAGGAATTGGGGGTAGAATAAAGGAGAAGGGATTCCATTTGTGACTCCAGCAAGGCAAAGAGGAAGGGATGGCCATCAGAGTTCACTAGAAAGCTGGTACCCAAGGTCTCCCTCCTACTCATTGGGGGTTTCTGGGAAAGATGCTTTTCTGACAGAGAGTGACATTTTGGTATGGTTTTTGTGAATGGTCATCAACAGTGACTGGCTCTGGAAGAGTTTTAGCTTGTCTTCATCAGGCGGGGTGACCCAGGGGCAGCAGCGAAAGGCAAGTCGGAAACCAGAGCGGAACCTAGGGAGTGGAACGTTCTGATGACTCCAGCATTCGGGTTAATGGAGACTGGCCCTGAAGAGCAGCGGGTAGGTAAAGCCATCCGCTCCCATCAATGCTCCATCAGGGCCCAAAGGTGACCCTGGCTTTGCCATTTGAGCCAAGCTTGGGAAGTGTAGATACCAAGATACCCTGGCTTCAGGTACTGCCAGGGTGACAGATTATACCTGCTATCTCATTACCCACCCAGCTTAGCATAATGCCTGGTACTTAGTTACTAATAAATGCTATTCACTGACTGAGTAGCTTAGCTTAGAGAGAGGCTTATCTCCAGCATCTCGGCCACTAGCTGATGAATCCTTTGGCAGCAGAGACCCATGAAAGAGATAAAAATCCAAAATGGCCTCCATCCCCATGTAGCGCCCCCTTCTACTTTTGTAATTGTGGTGCCATGATGGCAGAAAGTGGGCAGAGGTTACTGAGAAACACACAATTTTAGATTGTTGATAAATACTGCCTGTTGGTGCCCTATGTCAAGTGATGAGCAAGTTGACATGTTACGGTGGGAACTGAACCACGTGGATACTGAACTGCTGACGGATGGAAGGATGGCTCCCAGGTTCCCCCGGGAGAGGCCAGTTAAAGGGGCTAGCTGGAAATTGCTTTCACCATGTGCCCCAGGAAGCGTCATTTCATGGGATAGTTGGTCACGGTGAATGTCAGCACAAAGACCACCGTCTGGATAATTGGAGCAGAGATGGAGCATTCATCTATAGAGAACCTGGCAACATCATCCAAGTCAAGTCAACATATAGCTTGGTTCTATTACTTATGGAGGGGACTATAAAATTAAGGTAGAAAGTAGAGTTCTAGATTTTTTTTTTTTTTACCAAACCTGTCTTTTTTTTTTTTTTTTTGAGTATGGGGAGCTGCTATAGGTACAGATTGGCACCTCCTCTGTGCCTTCTGGAGAGTTCCTTAGGATACTACCAAAAAGTTAAGTCACTTGTCATGCAAGGCAGGAATCAAACCCAGGTCTTCTCAATTTGGGGGTTTCTATCTACCATGTAGATTAAGAAAAAAATCTCAAAAGTTTATATCCTATTCAGAAACTCAGTTTCTTCACCTGTAAGATGGGGATAATAAAATCTAGAGTACTTACCTGCAAGTATATAATGAATTCTATCTTTGTGAAGTCAGAGATATAGTAAGGTCTTGAGCATCACTCCCCAAAATGAAATTGACTATATCTTAACAGACAGGAAACAGTTGGTTGCGAAGGGAAAATCATTTCCAAGACATTTGTCTGTGTGTGCAGTCAGACCATTAATTAGTAAGAGTAAAGGTCAAGATTGGCATCAAGTTGGAAGGATGAGGAAAGATGGCATTGCACGAGATGGGACTGTAGAGGACATTTATTCCAACCCCCTTGGGTTAGAGATGAGAAAATGGAGTCCTGAAGACATGGAGTGGTTTGCTCAGTGGCACACAGCAAGTGTCAGAGTGTGGGATGTGAATGCAGCCCTTCTGACTCCACATTCACTGCCCATTCCACTATTGGTTTCTCCTCCCCCCTCCTCCTCCCTCCCAGAATTGGGGGATTGTGGGTACAGAGTCCTGCATATACAGCAAGCTCACAAACTGATTTTTTTTCCTCTTTTTAAAAATCTTCATCCCAAGGGATGGCTTACTGGGATACATTCAGGAATAAAGGTGATGAGAGGAAAAAAGATCAATAAAAGTCAAATGTTTAAAAAAAAAAAAACAAATACTGGAGTCAGAGTGAGGAGATATCTATGCCTGAATCTTGATAACTTCCAGTGTGGCCATGGTCGGGTCACTCTGTCTCTGCCTCAATTTCCTTCATCTGTAAAATGAGTGTGATGCTTGTAGCCCTTGTAGTAATGACCTCACCAGGTAGTTACGAGGGTCAAATGAGAGAATGTGTGTGAAGCACTAATGAGCTGCGACTGATTATTATTGTTATTATCATGATCGCTGTTGTAGAGGGCCTTGAAGGCCAAGCTGAAGAGCCTGGGCTTGGGCTATGGCAAACTCACCTTTGGTTGAGGCAGCAGTAGATGATGGGGTTGTACATGGTGGAGCTCATGGCGAGCCAGAAGAGGGCCAGGTAGACCTGCTGGATAAACTTGTGGCAATAGATGTCCTGACGAAAGGTGCCCAGGATGAAGTAAAGATGGTAGGGGAGCCAGCAGATGGCAAAAGTCACCATCACCACCACCATGGTCTTCACGAACTGCTGGGAGGAGGGAGAAAGAGCCTGGGATCATTAGGCCAGCCGCCACATTGTGCTTTAGGGTTCTGGGAAAGCCCATTCTCTGGGACTGAGAATGTACGCCCCTGCCCTCAGGCAGCTTCTAGTCTATTTGGAGGGACATGGCACTGTATTCACCCGCAAAGGACCATAGCACAATTCCAGGGCATCTTTGAAACGAGTTTGTCCTGGAGGAGGCCAGAGACAGGCGCCACAGTGAGCATGCGATGGCTGTCTTCAAGGATTAGCTTGAGCTCGGCCCATCTTGGTGCCGTCAGTACGTTTCAGCGCCTTTTATGCGGTCAGCAGAGATGTGTATACCTCGGCTCACCCTCCCTTATTGGGGCATCTAGAGATGCCTCATCCTGTTTCATCCGCAGATGCTTCTTCCCTCCCTTTCCTCGGTCCTGCCCTCAAGAATCATTATTATAGCTGGCATTTACACAAGGTTTGCAAAGTGCTTTCCATATATAATCTCATTCAAGTGAGGGAGGTATTCCTGGCATAATTCTCCCCATTTTACAGGTGAGTATATTGAAGCTGAGAGACATTAAGTGATTTACTTCTGGTCCCCTGGCTAGTACATGTCAGAGGAGGAGAATCCAAACCCAGGTCTGCCTGACTTGAAGCCCAGCCCTGGATCCACTATACCATAGCTAACACCTTCCATGGCACCCCTTCCTTCCCAGACTGGAGATGCTTACGTCTCTTCTGATCCCTGCAATGATGCCCTCCCTCCCTAAAGTACTAGATAGAGCACTTGGCCTGGAGTCAGGAAGACCTGAGTTCAAATCTGGCCTCAGACACTTCTTAGCTGTGTGACCTTTGGCAAGTCACTTAAAATCTGACTGCCTCAGTTTCTTCATACCTAAATGGGGATAATAATAGCACTTATCTCTTCTAGGATTATTGAGAGGATAAAATGAGATAGTATTTCTAAAGCACTTGGCACAAAGTAGGTATTAATAAATGCTTGTTCCCCCCCACATATGTAAATGATGTCTCCTCTGACAGAATGCATTTTCTTTCTCTTTTTTCCTTCCTTCCTTTCTTTTTCCTTTCCTTTCTTTCTTTCCTTCCTTCCTTCTTTCTTTCTTTCCTTTCTTTCTCTCTCTTTCTTTCTTTCCTTCCTTCCTTCTTTCTTTCTTTTTCCTTCCTTCCTTCCTTCCTTCCTTTCTTCCTTTCTTCCTTCCTTCCTTCCTTCCTTTCTTTCTTTCTTTCTTTCTTTCTTTCTTTCTATCTTTCTTTCTTTCTTTCTATCTTTCTTTCTTTCTTTCCTTCTTTCCTTCCTTCCTTCTTCCTTCCTTCCATCCTTCTTTCCTTTCCTTCTTTCCCTTTGTATTCTCCAAACACAGTGTAATGTGTGATATGTTTGTTGTTGTTCAGTCATTTCAGTCATGTCCATTTAGGCTTTTCTTGGCAAAGATACTGAAATGGTTTGCTCATTTTACAGATGAGGAAACTGAGGCAAACAGGGTGAAGTGACTTGCTCAGGGCCACACAGCGAGTAAGTGTCTAAGCCTAGATTTGAACTCAGGTCTTCCTGACTCTACCTGGTGCTCTATCCACTGAGTCACCTAGCTGTCTGCCTGGTTCACAGTAGGTGCTTAATAAATGCTGTTTGGTTGGTTAAAGAGTTGCCATGCCAGGAAAATATATCTCCTTGCAGCCAAGCTGGTGATGGGCCTCTCAGAACTTGTCCAGCTGGTCCTCAGACGATGGGCACGCAGGCTGTTACAAAGTCCAAACCTTAAGATATTTCAGCTTGGCGTTGGAGCTAATGACAGTTCAGTTGGCCTAACCTTGAGAACCCAAGGTTACCTCTAGGCCATTGGGAAAGGCCCCACCATATTCTAGAGTTTCTAAACCTACTTTTGATGCCTACTACCTGTGAGAAAAGAACTTAAGCAAAGTATTTAACCTCACTGGGCCTCGGTTTCCTCCTCTGTAAAATGAGGGGGTTAGACTCAGAGGCCTCTGAGGTGTCTTCTATCTTATCTATAATTCTCTGGCCTCAGTGGCAGGTCAGCCATAAAGAGTTATGGGCATGGATGGGTTCCTGTAAACCCCGCATGTTCTGTAGATAAAAGCAGCCCAGCGCAGGGCCCAGAATGGCCTGTGTTGGGCACTGGGTTCTAGGCTCCGCAGGAAGCCTGGCCTCACCCTCTTTTTTGCTGCAATGTGTCTCGGCCTCTGCTGGAGCCTGACCAGCTGGTGTCCAGGGACGACCTGTCTCCAGAGGGTGACGCCCATGATGCTGTACGTGAAAAACATCACCACCAGTGGCAAGAAGTAAGTCAGGATAATCACAGTGAGATGGTACCTGGGGAGGGAACAGGAAGGCGGGCTCGGGTCACAAGGGCCATAGTGGAATCCAAGGACCCTTGAACTGGACAGGAGTCCACCCTGTCCCTGACTGAGAATCCCCTTCTCTGCACCCTCCCCAGCCACTGATCTGGCCTTTCTAGGCTTCTTATGCCGTCTTCTCCACATAATCTATGCTCCAGCTGTACTGCCCCACTTTCTGCGCCTTGAGCCCCATCTCCAGCCTCTGTATTGGCTGTGTCCCCTACGCCTGGAATGTACTTTCTCCCCTCCCTTCCCAGCTTCCCTGGCTTTCTTCAGGACTCAGCTTAAATTACTGGAGCTGCTTTTTTCTTTCTTTGCATCCCCAATGCTCAGCACACTGCCTGACATTGTAAACAATAAATGCTTGTTAACTTGACTTACCCGGGAGAGATGAAAGTCTCTGCCCCAGGGCCTGCTGGACTGACCTAGCAGGGCACAGCTGGGCCTCCCAGCCTCACTGCACTTTGCTCTAGGGGGCTGTTTCTGAGAGCACAATTACCGTGAACTTGGGAAATGCAAAAAGAGGCACATTTGTCCTTGCTGTTTCCTCTTCCCTTATAATGCCTGTGATGGTCACCTATGTGGCTTACCTGGCTATAGTTTCCCAGGGGTTATTACTAGGCTGAAAGTGGACGTAGTTCTAGATGTCATCCCCCCACTTTATACAGGGGGAAACTGAGTCTCAGAAAGAGACACTCTATAGGTTTTGCAGCTTGGAAGGATCTCAGACATCATTCTCCCTAACCCCGCCCTATTACATCTGAGGAAATCGAGGCCCAGAGAGTGCAAGGGACTTTGCCCAAGGCTATATAGTGAGTAGCAGAATCAGGCTTGGGATCATAGAGGTGAGATTCCAACCCAGATCTCGTGGCCCCAAATGTAAGGCTCCCTTCTCTTCAGGAGAGAAGTCTTGTCAAACCCACACCCCAAGCAGGAATCCCCCTCATTTCATAGAGGCCTGGGGGAAAGCACCTTTTTTATAACACAAGGTTGCCTCTCAGCCACGGTGGGGGTCTGGGCAAGGTCACCCCTCCCCCGCTGTCTCCAGATTGGTGTGCCCCGCCCCTGCATCCCCATCCCTCATCTTTCAGCTGTCCTGGGCGATGGTAGGATGGCTGTGCAGGGTAAAGAAACTCTGCCCCCTAGTGGCCAGAGCTCACTAAGTGAGCCCTTAGAGGGTCCGATCTCAGAGCGGACTTCACAGTCCTACTCATACCTGAGCAGGAATTCCTCTGCAACATCCTGGAAGAGGAGGAAGGCAGTGTGGGAAAGTGGAAAGGGCAGAGGACCCAGTTCCAATCCTCCCTCTGATGCTTACTACCTGTGTGACCTTGGGCAAGTCACCACCTCTCTGGGCCTCAGTTTCCATCTGCCAAGGAGGCGGTTGGTCTAGATGGCCCGTGACCTCCCTTCTAGCCCTCAATCTAGGCTCCTGAGTGGTCCTGCAGCCCCCTGTTGAATGCTTACAGTAAGGGAAACTCACTACCTGTCGAAATAGCCAGTTTGACTTTTGTTCAGCCCTCATTTTTGGCAAGTTTTTCTTTGCAGGAAGCAATTTCTCTACAACTTCTATCCACGCTCTTGATTTTGTCCTGTCTAACCCTAACTCCTGTTCCCCACGACAGTCCCTCAGATACTTGAAGACAGCTCTCATGTTCTCTATCCCCAAATCCTGCTTTCTCCAGGCTAAATATTCCCAGTTCCTCCTTAGAGGTAAAAATCCCCCATAGACACCCACTGTCCACTTCACACTTTCCTGAGACATAGGACTCCCAATTTATATCGAGTAACCCTCATACCCTCTAATTGGGTTTTAAAATTCTACTTGTTTTTCTCTTCACTATTTGATTATAAATCGTGTGAGGGCAAAGACTCTGGCTTCCCTGGGACAGAAGTCCTTAGGGCCCAATACAGCCTCTGGCTCCCAGCAGGCACCCAGGAAAGGTGTGGGCAAAGGGACTCGTGTCTTGGATAACCTGGTCATCCAGGGCCAGGCACACCGGTGAGCCAGGAGGGGTCACCACAATCAAAAGCACAGTCAAACAACGAATCAGTTTAACGTGCATCCCTCAGGTACCTGCTCTGTGCTGGGCGTATGCTAGGTGATGGGGATGGAGAAAATGAAAGTCCGTCCTCAGAGAGCTTACATTCTATTGTTAGATACTACCCATGCAAAACAAATAAGATATTTATATGTTAGAATCACGGGAGAGGATTCATAAAGGAGGTGGCACAGAAGCTGAGCGTTGGAAGAAACTAAGGATTCTAAGAGAGAAATGAGGACGAGGCGTCCCTGGGCCCAGGCCTGGACACAGACACGCATGTGTGTGGCATGGCCATGAGTGCCAACTTGGTTCCCATCAGGCGTGTTCCTGGGCGTGATGCCTAATAAGGCTAGAAAGGTAAACTGGAGCCAGGCTGTGAAGGGTTTTAAGGGTCAAACGGAGGCATTTAAACCCAATTCTGGAGGCATTAGGGATGCCAACCCCATCCTTACACAAGGACCTTGCCCTTGCCGTCCTCCGGCCAGTCCACGATGCACTTGGTGACCCCCTCGTCCACAGTGACCGTGGAGTAGAAAAACTGAGGGAAGGCCAGTCCGGAGGCCACCAGCCAGATGGCCCCAATGACGACCTTGGTGTGGAGGGTCGACAGCCGGGGTTGGAAGGGATGGATGATAGCCATGTACCTGCAGAAGGAGGAGGACCATGGACAACCACTGGTAACTTGTGGGTGTTTTATTTATAGGCCTGGTTTTCACACGAACTTCCCCTCTCCCCCACCACCTTTGGTCCACCACCACAATGTGCCCCCTACACACAGCCCTGCCTTTCTGAGGACAGGGATAAGGACCTGGGAGGGGAGCTTAGAGGTCACCCGGTCCATCTTACAGGAGAGGAAACTGAGGCTCAGACAGAGGCCACCATGCCTCCTTTCCCTATCTTGGGTCTTCTCCTTGGGTCTGTGTCCCATTCCAAATAGGGCCTTGATCTTAGTTAGCTAGGTACTAACCCAGTGAAAGGACAGCTAGGTAGCACAGCAGGGAGAGCTTCAGTCCTGGACACAGGAAGGCCGGCCTCAGACACTTACTAGCTCTGTGACCCTGGGCAAGTCACTCAACCTTGTTTGCCTCAGTTTCCTTATCTGTAAAATGAACTGGAGAAGGAAAAGGCAAACCATTCCAGCATCTCTGCCAAGAAAATCCCAGATGGGGTCACGAAGAGTCAGACACGACTGAAAATGACTGAAAAGACCTTAAGGTTGAACCCCTTCCCAGGAGGTTTTCAC
Organism: Vombatus ursinus; assembly: GCF_900497805.2. Classification (NCBI taxonomy): domain Eukaryota; kingdom Metazoa; phylum Chordata; class Mammalia; order Diprotodontia; family Vombatidae; genus Vombatus; species Vombatus ursinus. Next base: position 5,357,425 of record NW_020954625.1, on the reverse strand, counting down.
AGGGGGATTCCACAGCCCTATAAAACCTACCACCCCAGACCCAAAGGAATTCATTTAATGGTGACATTTCAGATGCTAGGCCAGGATGTGTGAGGGATCTTACGAGACCATCTTGTCCAAACTCTTCATTCTACAGATTAAGAAACTGAAGCCCAGAGTGGGAAGTGACTTGTCCAAGGCAGCTAGGTAGTGCATTAACTACTACACAGGGCCTGGAGTCAGGAAGACCTGAGTTCAAATCCAGCCTCAGACACTCACTAGCTGTGTGCCCCTGGGCAAGTCACTGAAACCTCTGTCTGCCTCAGTCTCCTCAACTGTAAAATGAGAATCACAATAGTGCTCATCTCCTAGGACTATAGTAAGGATCAAATTGTAAAGGGCTTAGCCATGGTGCCTGGTACATAGTAGGTGCTTCAGTGGATTTGAAGTGGGGTTTTCAAATCTTACCAGTCCTTATCAAACCTAATCAGGTCTATTTCTGTCAACCCCTTCCGTGTATGAAAAGAAGGAAGGGATTTCACAGTTTCTGGCTCAGCTGAGAACAGGTCGCTAATGGACGGTATGTTAGCGCCCCCAAGTAACAGCCGCATTTCAACAGGGCCTGTCAGCAGCTTAACCCCCAGACCCAACTAGGCGGGGCCCAGAGTTCTGGGGCAGCTCTTGGAAGGCAGGTTCTGTGGGCTTTGGGAGGAGGAGAACTAGCAAGGCCTAGATGCAAAGGACTGTAGGAGTTAGAGCTGAAAGGAACCACAGGCATCATCTGGTCAATGACTCTCCCGAGGTCATACTCCTACTAAATACAGGGGCAGCATTTGAACCCAAGACCTCTAGGGCTCTTAGAAGAGAGTTTCCACTGTTTCTACAAGCCAGGCCTTTGCAGAGAATCCCCTTCACTTTCTCACTAGATCCTACATCAGCACTAAGGGCTGAGAATCATAGGCTCATACGTTCCAAACAGGAAGTATCCTTAGAGGTCATTTATTTTAACAGATGGGGAAACTGAGGCACAAAACAGCGAGAAATGACTTGCCCATGATCTCACAGGTCATAAGAAGCCAAGCTGGGTTCCAGCCTAGCCCCACTGACTCTGAATGCAATTCTCTGTCTGCCCTGGCTTCCCCGGAGCTCAGACTCTCACAACAAGCCTGCAAACACTGACCGCTCAAGGAAGGGAATTATAAACCAGCAAAAGCCTGGCTAATGTTTGGCCCCTGTCCAGGGCCCTTCTGCGGTTCTCAGGAAGGATCATGGAATCATTGACCTGAGAGGCCATCAATCCAACCTCCTCGTTTGGAAAATAAGGAAACTGAGGCACCAAGAGGTGAAATGATTTGTCCAGGGTCAATCAATCAATAAACACCTACTTAATAAGCACCTATTATGTGCTAGGCCCAGGGTACAGGTTTCAAGAAGCCTACGTTGTAACGGGCGAGACAACAAGTGTCCTGTTCTCAGCTCCTGTTAAATCCTGTGTCATGATCCTGTGTTCCCAAATGCATTTTGGAGATGCTCCCCCGTCTCCTTACCCCACCCCAGCCAAAAACCCAAGGCCGATACTGCAAGGCCCAAGATCCCTTTGGATTTGCAGGCAACCAAGTAATCCTGGTACTTCCCACCTCACAGGGTGGTTTCGGGGGAAGTACTTCTCAAATCTTAAAGCATTACCTAGATATGAGTTACTACTGCTTAGTGAGAACAATAGTAGCATTATTAATAATAACTATGTAGTACTTGGAGGTTTGTAAAGCACTTTGTATGTGTTTTTCATTTGATCCTCACACCAACCCTGTGAGGTAGGGGCTGTTATTATCCCCATTTTACAGATGAGGAAACTGAGGCTGGGAGAAGTCAAGAGATAATTTACCCAGGGTCACACAACCAGGAAATGTCCAAATCAGGATTTGAACTCAGGTCCTCCTGTCTTCAAGTCCAACACTCTGTCCACTGTACCACTTAACTGCCTACTTATTGTCAGAACCACAACTAGTGGCAGCAGTACAGGGTAGAGGAAGGGGTATATTCACCCAGGAGAGTATGGGGGAGGTAGAAGAACCACCTGGGAAATGAGAAGATTCTCAAGTTGCTGAAGGGAGGATAGTTTCCATGAAACAAGTGTTGTTTCAGGGGCAGGCTGGGCAGGGGAGAAAGCGCCTTCTAAATACCTCACCCTGGGACAAAGCGCTGATCACCCAACCCTAGTTATGGCTCTATTAATTATTATGCTGGGCTAACACAATCCACTGATAGGGGCTTCTTGCCCTTCATATCTTTTATTCCTTCCCTCCCCCACCCATCGGTTCTCGATCACTTGCCTGTCCACAGCAATGACCATCATGGAATAAATGCTCACGAACATCGCCATGACAGGGACGAAATTCTGGGAGTGGCAGAAGGCTTGGCCAAAGTACCAGATGTTGTGGCTGGCGTAGACAAAATTGAAGGTGACGTTGAAGGTGGCGATGCAGGTGTCAGCCAGGGCTAGGTTTACGATGAAATAGTTAGTCACTGTTCGCATCTTCTTGTGCGCCAGGATGATCCAGATGACGGTAATGTTGCCCGTGAGGGCCACCAGTATCAGGAAGAGGTAAGCCACGGCCCAGAGGGCTAGCTGCCATCCAGGCAGTGAAAATGCGGTGCTGGCTGTGGTGTTACTCTCAGAATCAGAGGAGCTGTTTCCATCAGTTGAGAGGATGCATGCCACCATGACTTCCAGGGGGATGGGGCTGAAGGACGAAAGGATTTGAAATCTCTTAGTTTTCCCCAGATTCTGTTTTATGGATTCGCTATGGAATGAAAACGTCTTTGATGGGCATACTTCTGTAAGAAGGTGGGTCTCAGAAGGCAGGGCCATGACCTTAGAAGTCATCCTGTCCCAAACCCTCATTTTTCCAGAGGAAACCTAGAGAAGGTGAGGGATTAACTCACCCAAGTCACCCAGGTGGTAATTACCAGAATCTGGACTAAACCCACTTTATAGGATACAAGCTAGAGCTAAAGGGGCCCCCCAGGCCAGCTAGCCCAACCCTCTTATTTTACAGATGAGGAAACTGAGGCCCAGAGAAGTTAAGGGACTTACCCAGGGATTCTTTCTTCTACTCCTGTTAGCTCCTTCAGCTCCTGACGGTGATTGTTTAAGGACAAGGATGGAAAATTTTCCTCAGCTCCTGTGGAATTCCAGGACCTCTGCTTAGGGTAGGAAATTTGGCAGAAGTTATCAGATGAGAATTTGAACCGACTCCCACTCTGATCCCCAGGATGGCTCGAAGGGCTGGCTGGTTCTTCCCCTCCTCTGGGGGTAGGGACTGTATTTGTGCCATCAGCTGTCTCTGCTTCCTTTTAAACTGCCAGGCTCAGCCCACTGATAGGCTCAACCTCCCTTCAAAACAACTGCCTTTGAAGGAAGGAGGGAGGTGGGACGTCTCCCAAATTGGACTCCAGCTCTCTTACTTTTGTCACTGTCGGAACTCTTTAAGCTAACTTGGTTCAGCGGAGGGATATGGAATAATTCAGAGGAGCAGTCGTCCCAACGAGAAACAAGGGCCTTCTAAAGAATGGAAAAGGAGCATTATCTTAGGGCATCTTTATCCCCATTCTCTTTCAGAAAGGGATGGGAAAGTTGCCACTTGAGAATTAAATCAGACGGACCAGTAATATGAATCCTGATACTAATTAGCTGTGTGACCTTGGGCAAGTAAAATCACTTAATCTTTCTTGGGGCCTCAGTCTCCTCATCTGTAAAATGAGGGTTGGATTAGATAGTCTCTAAGCATTAAGTCTTGTGATCTACTCTAGACCCCTCATTTTAAAGAGGAAAAAAACAGAAAGAAAGGATATGCCCACAGTTACAAGTCACTTTCTCTCTCCTCCAGCCTAACTTGGGAGTACCTTGGGAAGAGAATCCTAACACTGAAAGATATTAGAACTTTGAACCCAAGTCATGACCAGTCCTGACTCTGGAGGACTGATGGTGAAATACATATCTCCAGAGAGGATCTTGGCAATTTCTAATCCTAAATCATAGAGTAGTCTGGGAGAAAGGACTTTGTGTCAAACTCCAACACAGGAGTTAAAAGCAAAGACATAATCTAAGCTAGGGTGTACTGTGCCTGGCTTTTGTTAGCTGGGTGCTGTGGCTCATAACCTCTGGCTGTGACTAAATAACTGTCAGCTTGCTTTTATCAAAGACCTGCTTTCCAGTTTCTGTACCCAAGCAAACTGAAGCTGACATTGTCAGAAGGTAGCCCTGAAGAGATAAAGCTGAGAAGCTGGTGGTAGGGAGCAACGCAGGGGGGTAACCATGATATTAACAGTGGATTGGAAAGCAGAGGAGCCCCAGAGATTGACAGAGAAAGAAAGCAGCAGCCCTAGCACGGTGTGGTGGAAAGAATGCTAGACTTGGAGTTAAGAAGGTGAGTTCCCGCCACAGACACTCAAAAAACTAGGTGACCCTGGACAAATTCCAACTTTTCCTGCTTATTTCCCCATCTGTAAAATGGGTATAATAATAGCACCTACCTCACAGAGTTGTGAGGACCAAATGCAATGATATACGTACAGTGCTGTGCCAAACCTAAAATTGCCATGTCAATGCTAGCTAGTATTATCCCTATTATCATAACCGGAAGACGTCAGCAGCCCTGCAGCATAGGAAGTATGAGTTGCCCCTCCGTGAGTGTGCCCTGTTCACGTGCCCCCAATGTGTGTACCCCCACTTGTATGTTCCTTGGTCACCTGCATTCCCTTCACACGTGATTCCTGTGCACATCCATTCTTCCAACAGATGGTGAGGACATTTGTGGGAAAGTATGCCCCAAGTGTGACACAGACTGGGAAACTGAGGCCTCATGAGGTTAAGTGATTTGCCCATTTGGCACCATGGTAAGGGTGGGATTCAAACTCAGGTTCCCTGATTCCAAAGCAAGCATTCTTCCACTACAACAAGGGTTGACCAGGGCTTGAATGGACCTCACCTCTGTGGGGACTGACATTCTACAGCAAAGCCTTATCTTAAAAGTACAGTGGGATTTGGGGCTGCCATGGCCTTTGGGGGATGGGTGCCTTTTTTTGGATATCCTTTTTAGTACTCTTTCAATCAAACCTAAATCTAACCATAACAGGAAGAGAGCTCATCTAGCCCACCCTCCCATTTTGCAGATGAGGAAATTGAGGCCAGAGTGGTAAACTGACTTGACCATGGTCTTACCTATGGCACGGAGGAAGGTTTCCTCATCTTTCATGACTGAGCACCGATGGCTGGGTCTTTCAGTCTTTGGGTCAGGAAGGCACACAGCCTTCCCATAACTCCCACTCCGATCCCTTGTACCAAATAAACACGGAGCTGCTTCCACTTTGTCTAAACACCCTCACCACGTTGGTAGCAATGCCTTGGGGGAGGGTGCAAGATTTATGAAGCTGGAGAAGAGCCCCACAGGTTGTGTAAACCAGTCTCCGAAGGGGCAGGCTCACAGCCCCCTGGGCAGTCTCTCCAGGCAAAGTCTGTTTATCTTCTGAGTACGCAGATCTTATACAATCTGAGGGGAGGGAGGGTGGCCCCACATCTCAGGGCCAGAGAGGGGATCCCCCCCGACACACACTTGCAACAACATTTGAGAAGAGATTCCTGTCTTACCTGATAATGGGGAGAGGTCTCAGAAAGCATCATTCCCAACTGGTAGCTTCCTATTTCAACAAATTATTTTTACTCACTAGGTGCTAAGCTCAGTGTTTGTTTTTGTTTTTGTTTTTGTTCTTTAACTGTGAAAGGAACACAAACTGGCAATGATAGCCTTCCCAAATGTCAATGACCTGGTTCAAAGTCCTGTATGTCCCACCTTAATTAGCATTCCTAATATGCCCATTTCACAGGTTTTGAAAGGATCACCTGAGATAATATTATATTGGTAACTCAATTTAACATACATCTGTTAAGTACCCACTAAGTGCAAGGCCTTCTCTAGAGGTTTGGGGCACAGAAGGTAACTAGACATAAAACCCAGATCTCAAAGAACTTACAGTCTAAGAGGAAAAAGGCAGGTGACAAATAACTACGCTTCATATGAGAAGATGATTGTGAAATGGGCAAAGGAGAGAGCCAGGCAAAGAGCTGGGAAACACTTGAGGACTTCCCTTGTCAGTGTGGAGCACTCAGGGAAGGCTTCACAGAGGAGGTGACATATGACTTGGGCCTTGAAGGGAGAGACATCAATAGATGCAGAAGGATGAGACATAACATGAGTTTTAAGCCTGATGTGTTTCCATCATGTTCTTTTTTTTTTCTTGTGAGGCAATCGGAGTTATATTCTTCTTCTGATGGAGAGAATGTCTGCCTACGTGGGGAGTGGAGTTGGTGGAGAGCTTGGGAGCTGAAAGACATTCTTCAGCCCTTCTTTGAACACAGTGGTTTCATGCTTTCTTTGGGGAGAGATGTGTGTGTGTGTGTGTGTGTGTGTGTGTGTGTGTGTATGTAAAGAAAGAGAGGCAGAGAGAGAGAAATATATATCTATATATATACATACATACATATATATATAGAGAGAGACAGACAGACAGAGGCAGACACAGAGAGAGAGAGAGAGAGAGAGAGAGAGAGAGAGAAGACTTTGGGAAGAGAGAGATATGGAGGAGCTGGCACCTTCCCATGTCCCTGCTTTCCAGTTTGCTCCCTCAGAGACTTGGGGAAATTTCCCCTTGGGTGAAGTCAGGCATCTTCCTTGGTTAAATTTCTCCTTCAGATAGATGGGATTACTCACTCTTGGCTATTTGTGATGCCATTTTGTGCAGCTAGCATTTGGTGGGAAGGAGTCAAGTCTGAAGGTGCAGGCTTGGAATTACCCCTTCTCTTTTAAGACGTAGCAACTAGGAAAGCAATTGAACCTAAAAATAAATCATTCCCCCAGACCTGAGATATTTAGGGGGCAGATAGCTATAATCAGAGTGCTGGACCTGGAGTCAGGAAGACCTGAGTTCAAATCTGGCTTCAGACCCTTATTAGCTATATGACCTTGGACAAATCACTTAACTGCTGTCTGACTCAGTTTCCTCATTTGCAAAATGGTGACAATAATACCTTTTTCAAGGGCCTGTGATTTCCTAATTGTGGGGTTTTTCCTCTTTTGAGCCCGATGTGGTAGAAAAACACTAATTTGGAGTCAGAGGATTTGGGTTCAAATCTTGTTTCTGCTACTACCTGTGTGACCTCATTTCCCTTTTCTGAGGCAGTTTCCTCATCTGTCAAATGAAGAAAATGGAATTACAGACCAAATAGCTCTGACCCCATAATTTTATGATTGAGAGCAGGCACTGTGCTTCATTTTTCTTTATCTCTCCCTTAGTGCGCAGAGTGGCCTTGCCTGCAATATCTCTCAAATGCCTGGGTAAAAAAAATGTCTGGGAGAGCTTTCGGCAGGGTCATGTGCAGAAGAGGACACTAGGGGGCGACCTTGTCAATATCTTCTTGGGATGTTTGAAGTTGCCAGCGGTCAATTACAGGAGTCATGCCCAGGAGGCAGCTTTTGGACACACATTCCAGTGTTCCTTTTCCTCTGCCCCAAACCCTTCCCAAATGCCCCTCCCGCTTTATGTCTGAGCTCTCCTTTCCCTCAAGCTCTTCAAGCAGAGGGCAGAAGTATAACTTTTTTTCTATTAGGTCACAAGACTCAGAGCTTGAATAGATCATTGAATCTTAGGGATCATTGAATCAAACTCCTTAATTTTACAGATGGGGAAACTGAGGCCCAGAGAGATGATGAGTCTTACCCATAATCATATACATGGTTAATAAGCCAGAGCCAGGACTCCAACCCAGGACTTCTTTTTACTCTTAATTCAATCCAATCCAAGCAGTCAGAAATTATTAAATACCCACTGTCTCTTTCTGGTTTGTATCTATGATCTCTTCATTTTACAGGTGAGGAAACTGAGGCCCAGAAACACAGTGTATCTTGCCCCACTTCATACAGCTAGTAAAAAGCAAAGCTAGGATTTGAACCTAGGTGTTTATGATGGGGTGCTTGGGTGCCTGTGCTTGGACCCCAATTTCTCCCTGGCCTTACAAACACTATCCCTGGCAGTTTCCCTCCAGCCCAAGGACATTATGCCTAGCAATTACTCATGAGCAAGACTCTTTCTCCCTGGTGCAGCTACACAAAGTTGGGTGAGAGAGTGCTGGGCTGCTCAGGCCCCAGCCCTAAGACCACGTCTCTGGAAGCCTCCCAGTTCCTTAGTAGGGTCCTGTCTTGTGAGAAAACTTTCCCTTGTTGCAAAGCATTCTCTAACCAGGACAGAGGAGAGAGGGGTGTCTTGTCTGGCCCAAGGAGTTTTGTCCCTGGCTGGCCCAGGGACTCTTCCTCCCTCCAGATTCCCAAGATCCATGCCTCTGACATCTCCCTCCCTGTCTGGTATACTCCCTACACTTTCCCATCCATAGCTCCCAAAGACACCTGGACCTTTAGCTTACCTAATCAGTATCCCTGGCATTCCTTTCCCATGCCCTTTTCCATATAAACCCTAGCTCATTCTCAGTCTCTCACAGGTTCCTTAAGAATCCTTGCCCGTTATATAGCATAATCTTTGCCAACTTGACTTAAAGAATGCTTGAGTCTGTGAATTCATTCCAGATGACCCTGTCCTGTACTCCGGTCTTTGAGGGGTCTCAACCTCTTAGACCACAACATTTAGACTCCAAGTATCTTTATAATCTTAGCATTACTAGCTTGGGGATATCAGGATAGGCTGGAGAAAGTGGCAGTTGATTGACCCCAGATTGTCTCCCATTTGGTTCAGCCACTCATACCCAGAATAGTCAAGAAGATACATCTAGAAAAGGCCATGTGTCACTTTTCCTCTGGGATAATCCCTAACTTGGGCTTCATGAGGCCTAAGTCAGAGAAAAGAGAGTTGATTCCATAATATTATCCAGGGAGAGGGAAGGGGAAGAAAGATTCCAATTCCAAGTTCTTGGTGTGTTTTCTGTAGGCACAGAGGCCCTGGGAAAGGTGAGCCCTTCAGAATCCAGCAATAGGACCCTTTAAAAAGCCTAGCACAGAGTAAGCTAAGGCCTGCCTTTGTTTCTCTGAAAGTCAGTAATACTCCTGAGTGCCTGCTCTCCCCACATCTTCCTGTAGGTTCTAATAATTAAAGAGGTCTAAATACTGAGAGCTGAGGTGCCCACTGTGGGAATGTTGTGTGCCTGGGCCATTTTTCTGGCCATGCCTAGCCCTGAGAAATGGCCCCAAATGTTTAGAAATGCCCTCCCTGCTTGCTCTGGGCTCTCCCGACTCTGGCCTTGGCCCAGACATAACCAAATTTAAATCAAATTCAAGAAGGAATGAAGACCATCCCAAAGGCCATGGGCAGAGTTACTTGGTCCATCAGCGGCGCCCCCTTCTCAGAATCTTCCCTGAGTGTGCTCAGCATGGGAGTGGTGAATAGATGCCGGACTTGAAGTCAGCAAGACCTGAGTTCATTATCTTCCCTGAGACACTTAGCTGTGTGATCCTCAGCAAGGCATTTAACCTTGGTCAGGCTCAATTTCTTCATCTGCAAAATGGGAATAATAACAGCATCTACCTCATAGGGTTTTTGTGAGGTTCCGCTGTGATAACGCAAGCAATGTACTTTGTAAGCACCAAAGTGTCAAATAAATGCTAGTGAGGGCGTGTGGAGCAAAAACCAATCACGTTTCTCCACCACCGCCATGTTTACAAGACACTTTCCAGGTGTAAATCTTGTTATCTCTCTGACATGGAGAAACTGCACATTGAGAAATGAAATTCTAGAGGCTCAAACAGAACATCATGGCTTGCCAGGCTCTGAGGACAGAGAGGTGATGCAGGGGCATAGGGATTAGGCAAATCTCCCTCTGCACTGGGCATTTCAGGACGGAGCACCAGTACAGTAGCACTGCTGGTTTTCATTTTTCGTTTTGCTTTGAATCGGGGAATGAGAATCAGGAGACTATGAGATGAGACAGAAGAGAGGGGAACAGAAACAGGAAATATGGTAGAGGAAGTTAGCTGGCATGATTACCTCCACCTGTCAGGCCCCTAGGAGGGGTGTGGCTGGAGTAGACTAACAATGCTTGTGAAATTTTTCTTTCTGGGAGACGTGGTAAAGGTTAGTGACCTGAACTGTCTCTCCTTCCCCCTCCCTTATCCCTATCCAAATGAATAGACATTTATTCTAAAGTTTTCATGTTCTTAAAATTTCTTTATACATTATGCTTTAATTTGTTTAACCATTATGCTTTATTGACTGAGATAAAGATTTGAACAATCCAAACTGCTCTGGTTTGAGTGCGTCATTATTGGTGAATTGTAAAAAGGGGTCTATCCTAGCCAGGGGGCTCCTGAGCTAAGTGAGAGAGAATCGTATTGATCTTGATTTTTAAAATATTTTGTATAAATGTCCCAAAGCAGGACAACAGATGTTTCTCCCCCTTAAATAAAAAGTGAGTCAATTGCCATTTTGGTCTCTGGTGAGAGGCTGGATGAGGTCATTATTTCTCCACTCTGTACATGTGCGGAGAAATCTCTCTGTACTGCCGGAGCTAAAGGAAATGACTAGAGAGCAGGTCCCACCTGGTGGGAGAAGAAGAGGTGTAGCTGAATCACTGCTAATACCCATATTCCAAGGGTAGAGGCCAGAGGAGGGAATGAATGCCCACTCCCTTTTCTATAAAATTCAACAGGACATTTTTGTTTCACCTTCAATCAAAAAAAGCCTCCAACTTTCACAATCATCTGGCTATGGGAACAAGGGGTGATGGTATTAATGAACAGCATAGACATGGACTGGTAAGCATATTGATTTTGGAGATAGAAGACCTGGGTTTAGATCCCAGCTCCACCAATAACTCCCTGCATGACCTTCACAAGTCTGGGCCTCAGTTTCCTCACCTGTAAAATGAGGGATTTGGACCAGATGATCCCTAAGGTACTTTCCTCCTCCAAATCTGTACTCTCATAAATATTATTATCCCTGTTTTATATAAGAGGGAACTAAGGTTCAGCAAAGCAGAATGACTTGACCATAGTCATATAGCTAGTAAGCCTTCGGGTGCTGAGGCCTGTGCTTTCTCTACTCTCCCCAACAGTAGCATGGGAAGATATGCAGGGGGAGAAGTGTTCACCCACATGATATGATCTGAGGGAGCCCAAGAAGACCCAACTCTGACTCTCATACGTCTCCCTCATGATCTGACATTCCACTATTAGAGAGGCATTGTTGTTGTTCAGTCATATCAGTTGTATCTGACTCTTTGTGACCCCATTTGGAGTTTTCTTGGCAAAGATACTGGAGGGGTTTGCCATTTCCTTCTCCAGCTCATTTTACAGATGAGGAAACTGAGGCAAACAGGGTTAAGTGACTTGCCCAGAGTCACACAGCTAGTAAGCATCTGAGGCTGGATTTGAACTCCAGTCTTCCTGACTTTGGGCCCAGCCTTCTATCTACTTCACCACCTAGCTGCCCCATAAGAAAGGCATTCCTCTGGGTTAAATCTTTATTCTCCTCTTTCTTCCAAGAGTCTTCATTCCTCTCCTTTTCTTTCAAAATTAGGAGTTGAGGAGAACATGTAAGGAATGAGACATACCAGGAAAACATGAAATTACTCTAGTATTCCACTACATTAAAACACCATAATTTGTGAAGTTATTCCTCATTGGGCAAGAAATCTAATCTTCCCGGGCCTCAGTTTCCTCATCTGTAAATGAAGGGCTTTAACTCGATGGCCTCTTAGGTCCCTTCTAGCTCCAGGATCCTTTGACCCATATGGAAAGACTCCACCATGACTGTTTCCCTACAATGTAGAACAGGGACTGTTGAGACTAGTGAAGGGAAGACTGAAATAGGGCATCATGGTGGCTTCAGGTATCTGAAAGGTTGTCATCAGTAAGAGAAATTAGGCTTAATTCTATTTGGCCTCAGAGGGCAGAACCAGAAGCAATGGGTGGCAGTTGGGGAGGAACAGATTTCACTGAATTACAGAATGTTAGCGTTCAAAGGGACCTGACAGTGGTGTGTGACATCTCGAGTCAGCTTAAGAGAGCTGATTGTTAAATTTTCAGTGTGAGGATTTATACCCCAGGAATTGGCAAACCACTACAAACTAGGGCTTGGATTGTTTTGTTCATTGTTTAGACTTGAGAAAGTGATAGAGGAAATGTTAATAATGTAGATTAAACTTAAACAGGTAGAATGCATACACACACTTAGTAATTTATCTCTTTCTTTTTGGGCAGCTGGTTATATAGCACATAATAGGTGCTATAGAAATGCTAGCTAGTATTTATTTATTTTAAATAGTATTTTATTTTTTCCAATTAAACATAAAGAAAGTTTTGAACACTCATTTTTATAAGATTTTGAGTTCCAAACTTTTTTTCTCCCTTCCTCCTTCCCCTCAGATGGCAAGCAATCTGATACAGGTTTTACATGTACAATCATATTAAACATATTTCCACATTAGTCATGTTGTGAAAGAAGAATCAAAACAAAAAGGAAAAACCAAGAGAAAGAAACACAAACAAAAACAGGTGGAAATAGTATGTTTCCATCTGCCTTCAGACTCCATCAGTTCTTTCTCTGGATGTGGAGAGCATTTTCCATCATGAATCTTTTGGCATTGTCTTAGATCATTGTATTGCTGAGAAGAGCTAAGTCTATCAATGTTAGGCATAGCAAAATGTTGCTATTACTGCGTACAAGGTTCTCCTGGTTCTGCTCACTTCACTCAGCATTAGTTCATGTAAGTCCAGGTTTTTCTGAAATCTGCCTGCTCATCATTTCTTATAGAATAATAGTATTCCATCACATTCATATACCACAACTTGCTCAGCCATTCCCCAATTGATGGGCATTCCCTCAATTTCCAATTCTTTGCCACCACAAAAAGAGCTACTAAAAATAATTTTGTACATGTGGGTCCTTTTCCCTTTTTTATGATCTCTTTGGGATACAGATCTAGTAGTGGTATTGCTGGGTCAAAGAGGATGCGATTTTTATAGCCCTTTGGGCATAGTTCCAAATTGCTCTTCGGAATGGTTGGATCAGTTCACAACTCTACCAACAATGCATTAGTGTTCCGATTTTCCCACATCTTCTCCAACACCCATCATTTTTCTTTTCTGTCATATTAGCCAATCTGATAGGTGTGAAGTGATACCTCAAAGTTATTTTAATTTGCATTTCTCTAGTCAATAGTGATTTAGAGCATTTTTTCATATGACTATAGATAGCTTTAATTTTTTCATCTGAAAACTGCCTATTCATATACTTTGACCTTTATCAATTGGGAATGACTTGTATTCTTATAAATTTGACTTGGTTCTCTCCATATTTTAAAAATGAGGCCTTTATCAGAAACAATGGCAATAAAAATTGTTTCCCAGCTTTCAGCTTTCCTTCAAATCTTGGTTGCATTGGCTTTGTTTGTGCAAAACTTTTTAATTTAATGTAATCAAAATTACCCATTTTGCATTTCATAATGTTCTCTATTTCTTGGTTGGTCATAAATTCTTCCCTTTTTCATAGATCTAGCAGATAAAAATTATTCCTTGCTCTCCTAATTTGCTTTTGACATCACCTTTATGTCTATCTTGGTATACCATGTAAGATATTGGTCTGTGCCTACTTTCTGTCATACTATTTTCCAGTTTTCCCAGCAGTTTTTGTCAAATATTGAGTTCTTATCCCAGAAGCTGGAGTCTTTGGGTTTATCAAACAGTAGATTGTTATAGTCATTGACTACTGTGTCCTGTGCACCTAACCTATTCCACTGATCCACCACTCTCTTTCTCAGCCAGAACCAAGTAGTTTTGATGATTGCTGCTTTATAATAGTTTTAAATCTGGTATGGCTAGGCCACCTTCCTTTGGATTTTTTTTCCCGTTAATTCCTTTGATATTCTGGACCTTTTGTTCTCCCAGATGAATTTTGTTATTATTTTTTCTAGCTCTCACAAATAATTTTTTGGTAATTTGATTGGTATGGCACTGAATAAGTAAATTAATTTAGGAAGAAATGTCATTTTTATATTAGCTTGGCCTACCCATGAGCAACTGATTTTTTTCCAACTATTTAGACCTGACTTTATTTGTGTGAAAAGTGTTTTGTAATTGTGTTCATATAGCTCCTGGGTTTCTTTTGGCAGTAGACTCCCAAATATTTTATATTGTCTACAGTTATTTTAAATGGAATTTCTCTATCTTTTGCTGCTGGGCTTTGTTGGTAGTATATAGACATGCCGATGATTTATGTAGGCTTATTTTATATCCTGCAACTTTGCTAAAGCTGTTAATTATTTCAAGTAGTTTCTTTAGTTGATTAGCTGATTCTCTAGGATTCTCAAAGTATACCATCATATCATCTGCAAAGAAGGATTGTTTTGTTTCCTTATTGCCTATTCTAATTCCTTCAATTTCTTTTTCTTCTCTTATTGCTAAAGCTAACATTTTTTTTATTATTGTCATAATAGCTAACATTTATATGGCTCATAATAGGTGCTATATAGATGCTAGCTATTATTATTATTTTCTCTGGACTAAACCTTCTCAGTTCCTTTAACTAATCCTCAGAGGCTTTAACTCAAAGCTCCTCTGGACTCTCTCCAGCTCATCAATGTCTTTCCTTCCTTTTGGATCCTGGAAAAAACACAACACTCCTGATGAGGTCTGACCAGGGCAGAGGACGGAGGCATTATCACTTCCTTATTCCTATTCTCTTAATGCAGTCCAAGTTCATATTAGCTTTTTGGCTGCTCTATCACACACTTTACTGATATTGAACTTGTGGTCCACTAAAACCCCCAGATCTTTTTTCAGAACAACTGCTAACCCCACCTTCCCAGTCTGTACTCATGAAGTTGGGTTTTTTGTACCCAAATAGAAGCCTACATTTAGGGACAGGAATAGGGCTGAACCAGTGATTTTACACAGGGAACTCCCAGATGAGGATATTTCCTCTACCAATGCAAGTCAGCATCTTCTTTGCAATTTACAGTCCTAGGGAGCTGGGGAGAGCATTGAGAAGCTAAAGCCAATATATGCCAGGGGCAGGACGTGACCCCGCATCTTCCTGGCTCCAAGGCCAGCTCTCTAACCACTGCACCTCACTTCCCCTCAAGCCCCTGTCAAGGGCTTTTTGGATGCTAAGACTGCCATCAAGCGCACAAGCAGATTTGGTGAGACGCTGTATCCCATGGAGGTGTGGTTACCCCAAATTCCTTAGAGAATAAACATCTCTGACAAGTACCAGTGTTTTGTATACAATAATCATAACTGTCACCGGTATATTCCTTCACCCTCAGTGAAAAGGTGTGGATTTCATTAGGGAACAAATTAAACATGGGGAAGGGGAGAGGTGACCACTGTCTTCCAGTGTCTGAAGGGCTCACACCGGGATTAGACTGTTGTGTTTGGCTCCACTGGATGAGCTAGC
The DNA here is from genome assembly GCF_900497805.2 of Vombatus ursinus. Taxonomy (NCBI): domain Eukaryota; kingdom Metazoa; phylum Chordata; class Mammalia; order Diprotodontia; family Vombatidae; genus Vombatus; species Vombatus ursinus. The sequence continues at coordinate 5,341,990 of NW_020954625.1, read as the reverse complement.
AGCATGAGCGAAGAGAGGGAGATGAAAAGGAAAACCTCCCACCAACTGTAAGTGAAAGCTCCCCCAAAGTGGGGAGGCCTGTGAGGGAGGTGATGGCTTACCCCTCACTGGGGCTTTCTTTCTTTTTCTTTTTTGGTTAGGCAATGGGGTTAAGTGACCTGCCCAGGGTCACACAGCTAGTGAGTGTTATGTGTCTGAGGCCGGATTTGAACTCAGGTCCTCTTGAATCCAGGGCCGGTGCTCTATCCACTGTGCCACCTAGCTGCCCCTCACTGGAACTTTCTAAACAAGGCTGGTGACCACTTGTCCACAGTGTTATTGTAGGGGGCATTTCTTCTACCGGAGTTAGGCAGGAGCTCAGAGGATTTAGAACTAAAAGGGACCTTATAGGCCATATAATTCCTCCCTCCTGCTTCACCTCCATTTTACAGATGAGGTTACTGAGTCCCAGAATAGTACCTGTCCTAAGTTGCACCAGTTAGCTAACTAGACAAAGAGCTGAAATTTGAGGCCTTCTCATTTTACAGAGGGTGAAACTGAGACCAAGAGGTTAACTAACTTGCCTAGGTCACACTGGTAGTACTCATCAGAGGCAGGCCGTTTGACTCCAAAGCTATTCACCTGACACTATACTGAGCTGGTTATCATCTCCATCTTAAAGATAGGGCACCCTACAGAGGTTAATGATGTGTTCGGCTTCATCCAGCCAGCTAGTGCCAGACCCAGGACTAGAATCTATACCACTCCTGGGTCTGGATCTCACGCCATGTGCTAAGCATAAATGTGGTGGTAATGGGCTTTAATAATAGTTACATATAATAAATATATGTAATATATAGTTATATATGGTATATGATATACCACTTTATATAACAATAATAGCTATGTAATTACTAATAATATATAATAGCTACATATAAAAGATATACCACTTTAAGGTTTCTAAATGCGTTTTACAAATATTATCTCATTTCTTTAATAGTATCAACTTTATTAGCATGAGGAAAACCTCATTAGGGCAGGTTGATAACTATCAGGCCCTGGGCCTGGAGTCAAGAACACCTCAGTCCAAATCCTACTTCAGACACTTACTAGCTGTGTTACCTGGGCAAGTCACTTAACTGTTTGCCTCAGTTCCCTCATCTGTAAAATGAACTGGAGAAGGAAATGGCCAACCACTCCAGTATTTCTGCCAAGAAAACCCCAAACAGGGTTGTAAAGAGTTAGATATAGTTGAAACAAGTGAACAAAAAACCACAAAATTCCATTAAGGCAGACTGGACTTATCCAGATTTTGTCCTAGTTGGGCCTCAGCTCCCGGGGTCCTTTTTTGATACTGCTTTGTCTCAGGGCTATGAAGAAAAGGTTCATATGCCTTCTGGTAGAATGTAAACTCCTTGAAGGCAGGCCCTAGCATAGGGCTTAGAATAGATCAGGCCCTTGATAAAATGCTTATTGAGTGGTTGCCAAGCAAATTAATATAATGAACAAGGCTACAGGGATATGCGTAAGTGCACATATATGTGTGTTGTGTGTGTGTGTGTGTGTGTGTGAGAGAGAGACCCAACAGATGCTGCTAATTATAGATGTGCCTCTTCTGGAAACATCTGTGAATGATCAGGCTGAGTTAGAGGGCATTCCTTGAAGTAATAGAGCTGGTTTTCTATGAAGGTTCTTCCCTGGATCCCCAAGAACCAGGATTAAGAAGAGGGTGGAAACAGGGGTCTCATTCTTCCTGTAACAAAAGACTGTCACTCCAAGGGCTCACTTTAAATAGTGCGATAAATCCCAGAGTGCCTTTTAAATGGGTGGGACTGAAAAAGCCCAAATTCTATCTCCAGAGCAGGAACATAAAATGTAGTGGCCCATAGGGTAAAGCCAGCCTCTCCTATTCTCTTTGGAACTGATAAAGTGGGTCCAGACCCAGCAGAAACACCTAATCCTACAAACTCACCACCTGTGAAGGATATGTTCCTTCCAAATAATGAAGCCAAGAAATATAGGAGAGATTGGGAATGTCCAAGTCACCTTACATTTACTCTTTAAGAGGGAGAAAAGGTAGCCAATGGTGGCCGCTGGTTTTTACTTGAGTTTTATTATTGCCTGAGGCTTTCATTTCCAAAGCTGGCATCAGTGGGCAAGGTGTCGTCCTAGTTCTCTTTCCTTCCTTCTGCCCAATTGCCCAAATTCACGCAGCCAGCGTCCAGGATAGACTTTTCCATTATAATAAGTTAATTCAATTCACCAATCACTTATCCATCAATCAGCCAAAAGGCATTCATTAAGCTGTTACTCTATGCCAGGCACAGTGCTAGGCACTGAGGACACCAGTACAAACAGGAAATAATCCTTACCCTCAAGAAGTCCAGATTCTACAGAGATAATGGTCTTTAGCCATACCCAGCCTTCCTTCCCCCACTTCTCCTTTCTGATCCATTCTGCTCTTCCCCATAGGATAAAGTCAGAATTCTCTTTCAAAGCCTTCCTTCCTCGGCATTCCCCACAGTGACACCATCTCGGGCTGGTCTGCCCTTTGGGCAGTAACCCTTTCTGGTTACTGGGCTATGCCTGAGGTGACCCTGGCCCACTCCCAGGCCAGGCCTGTGATACAGTCATGAGCTAACTAACACAGGCTCGGACGAATTAAGCCATGACAGTGTGAGTCAGCTAAGGCCTTTGGAGAAACATCCAAGTTAGGGTTCCCTCCCTAGCCCACTTTCCTGGTATATCCAGCTGGGCTTTCTCAGGAAAGTTCCATGCCCTGTAGCACGGAAATGACTTTCAATTCAATTTAATAAAATTTATTGAGTTCCCATTATGTGCCAGGCCCTTCTCTGGCCCTGGGAAAATAAAGATGAGAAAAAAAGTTTCTGCTCTCATGGCACTTGTAATCTAATAGGGAAGATATGACATACACACAAATGATACCTGATTGACTGGAATAGGAACAGAAGAAAGAGCCAGGCAAAGGTCCACGAGGAAAGAGAATAGTTTTGGCCTGGGAGGTTCAATAGTGGAAAAGACTTTATGGAATGTTGCAGCTGGAAAGGACATTAAAATATGGAATATTAATACAGGAAAGGACTTTAGGTCATAGAATTTTAGAACAATGACTATTGGAATTGGAAGAGATCTTAGAACAGAATAATAGTACAGAAAAGGACATTAGAATATAGAATGCTGGAGCTGGAAGAGATTTTAGAACACAGAACACAGAAGTTCTCAGCTGGAGAACCAGGGAAACAATACATACAGATAAAATCTGTTGTAAATTTCCATTTACAACAATGTAAAAGGAAAGACCTTCTTCCCACCCCCCAAACAACATCATCATCAACAACAGAATGCTGTATAATTAAAATAACCAAGCTTTCCCTCCAAGATATAAAAATGCACCTCCCTTCCCTTCTTTGTAGAAGTGGGAGACTAAGGATACAGAATGCAAGTGAAGACGTCTGCCTCTGGTAATGTGTTGGTTAGGACTGTTGAGTTGCTCTTTTTTTCTTTTTCTTCTTTCTTACAAGGAATGGTTGTCTGGATGAGAAAAGAGAGAGGGGCATTTTGGGAAATGGAAGTGATGTAAAAATAAGATATTCAAAATAAAATATATAAAATATATCAATTAAAAACATATATATCAAAATTTAAAAAATTAAAAAGAGAAAGACAAAGAATGTCCGAGCTAAAAAAGACCTTAGAGATCATCTATCTGGTTTGCAGATGTGGGCCTCACAATCACTGGGAAGATCTGAATTTTCCTGTACAGGAGACCTGGGTTTCTCCTGGCTGTGCACTTAATTCAATATGTGACCTTGGGCAAATCCCCTCCCTTCTTGGGCCTCACTTTCCCCACAAGTCAAATGAGTGAATTGTTGGACCAAGGTGATCTGGAAAATTCTTTCTGGCTCTCAAGATCTGATGAAAGCAGAACCCAAGACAAAAAAAACCAAAGCTGGATTTTAAGGGGCATGATGAACAGGTGAGGACCTTGGGGGCCCTCAGAACTGGAAGAAACAGGAAAAGGGGAAAAGAATGAGACCATGGTATCTAGGTGGAACTTGGAGGTGATTGGAAGTCCAAAAAGTTGGGGGGAGTGGTTTGTGTGTGTTTTGAGGAAGAATTTTTTATTTCTATTGAAATGGACCTGTGATTTCCATGGTCCCAGGAACTCTCTCTCCCACTGCAGATCAGTGCCTGGGGAAGAATTACAATTTTCTTTGTTATTCAGTTTTATTATAGGATTTAAAGTGGCAAGGGTTTTCTGAGATGATTTAGTCTGATGCTTTCATATTGCAGATGAGGCAACTGAGTCCTAGAGGAAGGAAGGCACAGCTAGGATTTGGACTCAGGTCCTCTGGCTCCACATCCAGCAGTCCTTGCACTAAAAACAAAAATAAGCTGCGTATCTGTGCTAGACTCAGTGAAAGAGGCACAGATTTTCTCCCAGACCTCTAGGAGTTTATAGTCTTACAAAAGAGTAAAAGACTTGCAGGTAAGGCTATCAGCCTGGTAATAAACCTTTTCAGGTTTACAAAGCACCTTCCTAACAATTCTGTGAGGGAAGGGGTACAAGACTCATCTTCATTTCTCAGATGGGGAAACTGAGGCACAGAGCAGTTAAGTGCTTGACATATCCACGGGGGCCTATGGCACTGCCAGGATTTAATCCAGATTTTCTGGCACCAAACCCAGAACTTTTTACTTGGCATCATGAGATGCCTGGATTTGAACACCTGCCAAGACACTGCCTTGGTGTATTAGAGTACACCCCTAGTCTCTGGAGATAGGAATTAAGTTTGAAGCTAGTGGGAAGTGGTCCACCACAAACTCATACTTTTAATGGCCTCCAAAAATCCCAGCAAGGTATTGAGACAGCATAATATAGTAGAAAGAACCATCAGCCTGGAATTAGGAGACCTGAGTTCAAAACCCACCTCTGATATTTACTAGCTAGAATATACGGTACCTCGATAGGTCTCCATTCCCCCAAATGGGGACAATAATACTTATAATAGCTACTTAACAGGGGTGGTTAGAAGAAAATGTTTTTTGTAAACCCTAAAGCATCTGAAAAATGGGTGTTATTATCCGCATTCATTCCCATCTTTTCATCACCAATTATTTCCTGATGATGCCCTAAGGCTCACCAAACACCCAAATCTCCAAGGAATGGAAATTGTAGGTTGCAGAAGAGCCCTGAAGGTTGCTGGCTGGCATGAGGAGGTTTGGGCAAACTCCCTTGGAAAAGGAAAGTGGCACAGCCACTGAGAGACTGGTCCAAGTACTTCCCCCTTTCCAAGAAGGAAATCCAGCCGGAGAACTGGGAAGGATGGAGGTGACCCCTCGTCAAAGGGAAGTTCCTGTTTTTCACTTTGCCTCTGCATTCCCAGTACCCAGAGCACATAATAGATTCTCAATAACACTTATTGAATTTTATTGAATTAAGTGGGAAAGTCTTCTACCCCCAAAAGGGTAGAGAAAGGGGCTTTGGTAGCTATACAAGGATTTTTCTGAGCCTCCAGCTTTTAATCTAAAAGTATCTGAAGTCACTCTGAGACCTAGGGGATGGGGAACGTAGGGCATGGGGGCCTTGTGCATTATTACAACTAGCATTTATACAGTGCTTTAAGGTTTACAAAGCACTTAATAACAACTCTTTTTAGCCTCACAAAACTCCTCTGAGGTAGGTGCTATTACTATTATTTACATTTTATAGATGAGGAAACTGAGGTAGACAGTGGTTAAGTGACTTGTCCAGGGTCATACAGCTGGTAAATGTCTGAGGTAGGATTTCAGCTCAGGTCTTCCCAATTCCAGCAGTCTAGCCATTGTGCCACCTAGATTCCTGCGCTGCTGTCCACTTCCAGAGAAAGAGTCTAAATGCAGACTGAAACATACTTTTTAAACTTTATTATTCCCAGGTTGGTTTTTTTTTTTTGGTCTGCATTTTCTTTTGCAACATGGCTAATCTGTGAATTTTTTGCAAGACTGAACATGTATAATCTATATCAAGCTGCTTGACTTCTCAGGCAGGAGAGAGAGTGAGAGAACATAAAACTCAAAATTTTAAAAAAATGTCAAAAATTTTTGTTTACATGTAATTGAGAAAAAAAACTAAAATGCAGATTCCTGAGCTAAGGATTAATGCAGTGTTTATAAACTATAAAAAAAATAACTCATTTACAAAGGAATTTCACATACCTTATCCCACTGCCAGGACAAGCATTATTACCTCTAGGTTTCAGGGGAAGAGGAGGCTAGACTGATAGGGATTATTCACAGAGGCAGCTGGTGTCACAGTGAAGTCAGGAAGACCCTACTTAGAACAGGGCCTCAGACACTTAGCAGCTGTGTGACCCTAGGCCAGTCACTTTGCCGCTGCCTGCCTCAGTTTCCTGAACTGTAAAATGGGGATAATAACAGCATCTGCCTCCCAGGGTTGGTGTGAGGATCAAATGTGATAATATTTGCATAGCACTTAGCACAGTGCCTGGCACATGGTAAGCTTCGTTTTGGGGAGGGGCCCAGGCCTGCTAGCCTCTGCTTCTGTTTCAGATTTTGGGTACCCTTACTCCCCTCCTCTTTCTACTGTTCTTTCCAGGCACAGAGCACAATGCTTGAACTCAGAAGCCCTGAGTTTAAACCTGGGTTTTTTTGCTTACCTTGCTGTCAGTAAGCCACACGGTTGTCTCTCTCCTGCCCTCAGTTTCCCCCTTAGTAAAATGAAGGGATTGGCCTCTGGTGATCTCTGCAGATCCCTTTCCCGGCTCTGAAATCTACAACTCAATGCGGAGCCACTTGGAAACTCCTCCAGCCCATGCAAAGTGTGCTAGCTCCGGAGTAATAATCAAGCAAAAAGAAGATACAGAAACCTCGCTTTGCGAATGTACACACTATTCCGTCCCGGCGCCCCCTACTTCTCAGCTGTAGGGGAGGAGATTTTTTCTCAGCCCCTCTCCTGTACTTTTGTGGATTCTTTCCCCTCCCATTTCTCAAAGTTCTATTTCTTTTCGCGGATCGTGCCGCTTTCACGGCCGTAGTCATTTCGGGTTTTCGGTTTTGCATCAGTACAGCCGACAGAGCACCAGGCTCCGGCATCTGAAAGCCGGGGTTCACGCTCACCCCAGGCTCGCCAGCTTTGCAGCTCTGGGCAAGTCCCGTCCTCCCACCTCCCGATGTAAAACTAAGGGCTGGCCCGGCCGAGGGCCCCGGGGGTCTCGGCTTCTCCCCCTCCTCTCTCTTTCTCCACCCCAGCTCTAGAAGGGTGACCCCACCCCCCCCAGGTTCACATTTGTCACCGGCACCGCTGAGAGCAGGGGGCGCGAGGAAAGGCGAGGTCCGCCCCTGCCTCTGGGGGCTCACCGTCCAACGGGACACGGCGCACAGCCCGCGGGGAGCACCAGACTTCTGGGGGCCGGGGTCCCTGCGCAGGGGCTCCCTGGAGGGAGGGCTCCGGCCAGCGGGAGCGGCGGCTGGGCCGTCCGGGGAGCCCCCGTCTCGGCCGCCTTCGAGGGGCCCACGCTCCCTTCTCCATCCCCCGTCCCCGCGCGTGCCCTCGGGTCTGTACCCCTCGTGGGCTCCCTCCACTCCTGCAGGCGACGCTCCCGGGGGCCTAGGCCCTCCGGCTCCCCAGAGCCCGATTATCAGAGAGCAGCCAGCCCCCTGCAGAAGCTTGCGAGCATGCACACATGAGGCGCCAGCAGTGTGCGTCCGGAGCAACCCGGCCAGCCCCTGCAGCTCCCGCCCCTGCCCCGCCTCCGGGGCGGCCCCGCCCCGGACCCGCCCCCGCCCGCGCCCATTGGCGGCCTCCGAAGGCCGGGAGCGCTGATTGGCGCGCGCCGCCGCCGGTTGGCGGAGGGGGCGGGGCGCTGACAGGGCTGGGGCAGCAGCGGCAACCGCAGGTGGGGCCGGGCTGGGCCGGGCCGGGCCGGGCCGGGCGGCGGAGTCGGGGTCCTGCGGCGGCGGGAAAATGATGGCCACAGGGGACTCGGGGCAGGTGCGCTACTGCGAACGCTTCTCCTACCTGTGCCTGAAGTTCTCGCTCATCGTCTACTCCTTGTTCTTCTGGGTGAGTGACCCTGCGCTGACCCCTCTCCCCCTCCCCCACCGAGAGAGCCGAGCCGGCGGGCGGGGGCGGGCTAGCTTAGCCCCCCCCGGGAGAGCCGCCTGGCGGTGGGAAGCGCTCAGCCGCGACCCCCGGGGCCGAGACCCTTCCCCCCGGGTGGGCGGGGGTCTCTCCGAAAGCCTCGCCTGGGGCACACGTAGGGGAAGAGGGGAAGAGTTGAGTTGGGGAAGAGTGAGAGCGTGAGAAAGCTGACCGTCGGGGGAGAAGGTGGGGGAGGGGTAAAAAAGGAAGCCTTGGGGGGAAGGGGGGACTGCTACCCCGAGTTGGGGGGCGGGGCCGGGACGCGCGAAGGGAAGGAATGAAAGGGAAAGAGGACCACCGACCCCGTCCTCCCACAAGTCCCTGGTCCTCCTAGGGAAGTAGCTGGCAATTCCGCTGGAGCCCAGAATGTACCTGGAGGGAGGGAGTGTCGGATGCCAGTGCGGAGCCTGCCCGGTCGCTCCGGGAAGGTGCCCGGCTGCGCTGATCGATCTCTTCGTACTTGTTCCCCTGACTTGGATTTGGGTTCCCCCTGCAGTGATGGGCACCCCAGCCCTTCTTTGCCTTCGGGTCCGGCGCTTCTGGTCCCCAGGGCAACTTAAATAGGATTCCATTCATTAGCAACAAACTGATTAAGTGTGGTGCTTGTTGGATTTGCAGTGGCGTAACCCGGAGTCACTTCGTGGACTAGTCCTCCACTTGTCCCGGTTTCAGGTCTAAGTTTCCTCATCTATGAAACGAGAGAGTTGGACTGGACCCGTAAGGAGGTCCCTTCCAGCTATAAAGCTAAAGCTCTAGAGATGATTGATTCAGGAAAGGGAGGTGGCCGGGAATCCGGGACAGAGATAATCGCGAGGTAAGAAATCTTTGCTGAGCACCTGTGCCCCGGGCGACGGTGTGTCTAGGGTAGGGTCACTTTCCTGTGGGGAAGGAGGTGCTGGGCTTTGTGTCAGAAGACTTGGAATCACGTCTGAGGCCACTAAGTGGATGTGTCCGGGCAAATGACTTATTTCTTCTCTAAGGATCGATTTTCTTTATCTCTGAAATGAAGGCAGGTAACACTCGATTACAGCCTATAGGGTTGAGCAGAGAGTGCCTGGTAACCTTTGCTAGGTAAACATGACTGTGCTATTAACCCCCGGAAACTTTCAGTGCCCCAGGCAGCCCTCTCAAAGATGCCAAGCGGTTTTCCTATCTGGTTTAATGGGAAAAGCTGGATTGCATATGCTTCTGGTTCAAGTTACTGTAGCCCCTTCGGTTAAGAGATGCTCTGGGCTTTGACCCAGCAATAGCACTTCTAGGGCTTATACTGAAGAGATCATACAAATGGGAAAAGGACCCACATGTACAAAAATATTTCTAGCAACTCTTTTTGTGGTGGCAAAGAATTGGAAATTAAGAGGATGCCCATCAATTGGGGAATGGCTGAGCAAGTTGTGGTATATGAATGTGATGGAATACTATTGTGCTATAAGAAATGATGAGCAGGCAGACGTCAGAAAAACCTGGAAAGACTTGTATGGTCTGATGCTGAGTGAAGTGAGCAGAACCAAGAGAACGTTGTACACAGTAACAGTCATATATTGAGTGATGACTGACTTTGATAGACTGAGCCCTTCTCAGCAATACAAGGATTTAAGACATCTCCAAAGGCCTCGTGATGAAAAATGCTATCCACATCCAAAGAAAGAACTGTGGAGTTTGAATGCAGATCGAAGCATACTATTTGCTCTTTTTTTCCTTCTGTTGTGTTTTGTTTCCTCTTTCTGGTGGTTCCTCCTATTGGTTCTAATTCTTCCTTACAACATCACTAATGTGAAAATATGTTTAATAGGAATGTATATGTATAGCCTATATCAGATTGCTTGCCCTCTTGGGGAGGGAGGTGAGGAGGGAGGGGGAGAAAAATTTTAAACTCAAAAGCTTATGGAAGTGATTGTTGATAAAGCAAAATAAATTAATTTTAAAAAATCTCAAAAAAAAAAGAGAGAGATGCTCTGGGAAAGTCCTGTAATGGAGGTGTCTGGTGCCTCTTAGGTGAGGGCCCTGAATTTGACAACTCTATTCAACCTGCATTTTGCAGGGATGAGACTGGCCTGGGGTCAGAAAGACCTGGCTTCTAGTCTTGTCTCAGAGCAAGACTGGACACACCCTCCTGGGCAAAGCACCTAATCTCTCAGTGCCCTTGGCAACTCTGACTATAAATTGAAAACAGGTGCAGATCTGTTTTGTGATAGGAAGTTTTCTTACCTGAACTTCCCTATAACAAGGAAATCATGAGTTCAGTTTAAGAAAAAAAAAAGTGCCTCCTTTTACAAATAAGGAACAGAATGAGGTTGTGACTTGCTTATTGTTGATCAGTAAACATTTACTGAGCATCAACTGTGTGCCAGGCCCTGTGCTTAAGCGCTGGAGATGGAAAAAGATGGTCTGTGTTTACAATCTAATGGGGGAGATAGCCAGTAAACAAACGTCTACTGAAAAAAGCACTATACGTGATACATTGGAAATAATTAACAGGGGGAAAGGACTAGAGTTAAGGGTGGGGAAGGCTTCCTGGAGAAGGTGGGGTTTTAGTTGGGTCTTGAAGGAAGCAGGAGAAAGGTACAAAGAGGGGTTGTCCATTGGAGGAGGGAGGGGAATTCCAGGTGTGGGATGACAACCAGGCAGAATACTTGGATGGGAGAGATGGGTTGTTTTGTTCCTGGAACAGCCAGGAGGCCAGGGTATTAAGTAGGAAAATCTGTTTTCAAATCCAGCTCCTTTGACTTACAAATAAGAACACTTTCCACCGGGCTCCTCGAGGGGCACACCAATGGGACATACCAATGGGACATAAAGGGGGAGTAATGCAAAATATTTGGGAAGGTGGGTAGGAGCCAGATTGGGGAGGGTGTTAGTCAGTATATGTTTTATTAAGACCTTACTGTATTCCAAGACAGTGTGCTAAGTGCTGGGAATGTAAGAAATAAAAAAAAAAAACAACCCCTGCCCTCAAGGAGCTATATTCTAATATGGAATGTAGTCTGTGCATACACATAAAATAATATCAAAAGCTAGAATTTGTATATTATTATAAAGTTTGCAAAGCACTAAAATGTTAACTCATTTGATCCTCACAACAACCCTGTGAAATAGGTGCTATTATTATGCCCATTTTACTGGTGAGGAAACTGAGGCAGACCGAGGTTAAGTGACTTGCCCAGGGTTACACAGCTAGTGTCTGAGGTAGGATTTGAACTCAGATCTTTCTGACTCCAAATCCAGCATTCTATCCACTGTGCTGCCTAGCTGCCCTGTTAAATATTATCATAGGTATAAGTCCATGCAAGATCCATACAAAGAGGGTTTTTGTTGTCTCTCCTAGAGGTGATAATGGCTTAGTAGATGGGGAGCTGGGGAAGACTTTTGAGTCCTGCCTCTGACTAGCTGTGACCTTGGATAAGTCATCTGACTCTAAGTAGCTCTCTACAGATGGAAGTCACAGAGGAGGAGCTGATCTGCTTTGGCAACTCCAGTTTTATCACCTGGAAGTACCCTATACCAATGAAATGACATTTTTGAGACAGTAGGGAGCCACTGGGGATTTAGAGGAGTTACATGGTTAGAGCTGTGTTTTAGGAACATCAATTTGGCAGCTGCATGGAGAGGAGGAAGCCTTGCCCCACCCGGAAATCTTTCTGTGGAGAACACAGTGGGCACCTACTTTCTACAGTGCTACATTGTATCAGAAGAAGTTTATGAAAATAAGAGAAGTTACCACAAGACTTCACACAGTGCGGAATAGGCAACATGGCCTGTGCTTGCACCACCCAGGCCACTCCTAGTCCTTGTGTGATTACCTGCTGGCATTCATTACGTCCTTTAAAGTTTGCAAAGCCTGGTTTGTTTGTGTGTGTATTATATAATGCATATAGTGTATATAGACACATAAAATACATACACGTGTATATATCTCAGGGTCATTTAGTTAGAATTGAAAGTGGTCTCGGAGGACCTTTAATCCACCTTCCCTCTTCCATTTTGCAAGACAGGAAAATTCGACTATAGAGGAGAAATGACCAGCCCAAGATCTTATTGCTAGTAAGTGATCTTAGCCCATTCTTCTGATTCAGAACCTAGCCTCCTTCTGTCCTGGGCTGTGTGATCTCATTTAAACCTTACAACAAGTATCCCCTGGGTACCTCAGGCATTATAGTCTGCATTTTAGAAAAAAGGACACTGAGGCAGAGAGATTAATTGACTTGCCCAGGATCATGTAGCTAGTGTCAGGGGGTGGGATTTGAATCCAGATCACTTTCTAAACCCTGAATTTAGCTCTCTATCCGCCACCCTCACTACCTGATAAATGCATATTTCCATATTCCAGCTCCTCTGCTAAGGATTGATGTAGTCCACGGGGGACTAGATTATGAGTGTAGAACCTGGGTTTTAGTCCCAGCTCCACCATTAAGTTACTACCTGTGTGTTGTTATTGTGTAGTAGTTTTTAGTTGTGTCCAATTCTTTGTGACCTGCTTTGGGGTTTTCTTGGCAAAGATACTGGAGTGGTTTGCCATTTCTTTCTCTAGCTCATTTTACAGATGAGGAAACTGAGGCAAACCAGGTAAAGTGACTTGCCCAGGGTCACAAAACTACAAAGTGACTGAGAAGAGATTTAAACTCAAGTCTTCCTGACTCCAGGCCCAGTGCTTTATCCATTGTGCCACCCAGCTACCCTTAACTAACTGTATAGTTTTACACAAATCACGTCAACCTTTGGGCCTCTTACAATGAGTCAATGTGGCCAGCTGGTCTCCTAGGAGTACTTCCAGAGCTAATAACTGTGATAATTTCTGAATTCTGCTAGCTGGGGTCAAGCGTGATGGCATAGTTATTCTACAGCCATGGCCTCCTCCCACTCTATTGTGGTTGGGGAAGGGGGCACTGCCTGTGTCTTCTCTTCCATGTCTGAGCCTGGACATTCCCCTTCCTGTCTGGTCTGTGATCAGTCTCCAAGCTCGAAGCCTCAGCAGTCGTTGGCCAGATCTCAGATTCCTCCCTTTTGAGGCTTACTTCCCAGTTATTTGTTTAGATCCCTCAGCTGCCTCTGACGTGGGGTCTGATTGTCACTTTCCTGCTCACTGAGTTTCAGTGGCTTCCACTGTCTGTGATAGGACTTTTAATGGTTTTTATGTCATGGCCCCCTTGGGCAGTCTGGTGAAACCTCTGTGGACCCCATTATGTTGAAATATACTTATCCATATCGAAATATACTTATTTGTATCTAACAAAAGAATTCGCAGACCTCTGGTTCAGATCCCCTGCTCTTCGATAAAATATAAAACTTCTTTGTTGGGCATTGAATGCCTGTCTCCCAGATCTTTCTAGATGCATCCTGCAGCCCCTGTCCAACAAGCTGGCCGACTTGCTGTCCCCTCCCCCCATACCTGGAATATGCCCTCCTCAAGGCTGCCACTTAGAATCGTTGTCTTCATTCAAGGCTCAGCTCAAGTGGTTTCCCCTCTTCCCCACTTCTTCGGGCATTTCCTAATTCCCAAGTTGTCAATGTCTCCCCCTCCCAAACTACTACAGATGTATTTTGAGGCCTCTTTTCAAACTCTAATTAACTTTGGGACGTAGAGGTGGCGAACATAAGGTGTCATTTTTTTCTTTTTTTTGGGAGAGGCAGTGGGGTTAAGTGACTTGCCCAGGGTCACACAGCTAGTGAGTATCATGTGTCTGAGACGGGGTTTGAATTTAGGTACTCCTGACTCCAAGGCCAGAGCTCTATCCACTGCACCATCTAGCTGCCCCCATTTTTTTCTCCTCCACATATGTGGACCCCCTGAAAGCTGTCCCTGAACTCTTTTTGGATTTGTGGATCCCAGGTAAAGAAAGCTTGTAGGGCTCATTGCTGACCTAGTTCCTGAAAAATTAATCCTTCTGCCCCGCCTTGTTCTTCTAATGAGCCAGGTTCAAGTTCATTCTGGTCATTTTCCGGATCCGAGAACCAGGTCCCTTCCCCTTTCTTGTCAAGAGCTTGACTGGAGACTGGAGAGTTCATCTTCGTCCTGTCCTGTCCCCCTCCCTCCTTTTCCTAATTTCATTCATTTGGCAGTTCTTAAGCTCTGGGCCAGCTGAGAACTGAGAAAGAGTGGTCAGACCTTTTAAGGCTCTCGGTGACAAGTAGTAATGTCTGTTTACCTCGTCATCATGGCCTCTCCCCCAGGATGGCTCTCTGTGGTTGGTACTGAAAGGTTGTCACACCCATTTTACTTAGGAGGGACTAAGGTCCAGGGATGCGAAGGCTCTCTTCTCCAGCCTTAAAGCTGCAAAGCTGCAGAGCGAGTCTGGCAGCCCGGGCTCCCCATCCAGGGTCCACTGAGCTGCCTCTCGGGGCAGGGTTTCCAGTCTCCATCCCATGGGAGGTTTAAGGGGGATGAGGGAGGATCCTAGGCTTTAGAGCAGGAATGGACCTTAGCTATCATCAGTCTAGGCATTCTTTTTTGGGGGGTCCTGGGTCCCTTTGGCAATCTGGTGAAGCCAGACTGCGGAGCCCTTCCCAGAATGTTTTTAAATCCCAGAATGTTTTAAATTTAAATGTTTTTAAATACAATAAATTACATAGGATTACAAAATAAACCAGTTATCTGAAAACGTAGTTATCAAAACGTATTAACACCCTCTGCCCCCCATTAAGAACTCCCTGATCTAGGTCAGTTCCCCCCATTTTACAGAGGAGGCTCCTGAGGCCTAGGGAGCTTAAGTGGCTTTTCCGGGTTATGAAGCTAGTTAAGAGGCAGAGCTGGGATTCCAATCGCTGCTGAGAACCTCTGACACCCCATCCCTCCAGGGACCACAGACTTCCATTAGTGTATGAGGCCAGCTACTCCTCAGATTTCCTGGTTTGAATAGCAGGGGGAGGCTGGAGGAGAGATTTATCGGAACTGGTTTCCCAGTCAGCCGTGCCTGGCAAAAAGAAAGGCCGGCTGGGCCCTGGCATTGAAAACCACTCACAGTGAAACCCAGTTGTCATTGTTCTGAGCAGGGGCAAAGGGCGTTTGCTTTCCAAAGTCGGCAGCGATAAACATCCCCCGCTCTCCTCTGCTGGTGGTTTCTTTCTGAGGGTGTTTATCTGTTTTTAAAAGGGTTTTTCTGCTGGAGAAGAATCTCTCCCCAGAGCAGTTTTGAAGTAGGCCAAGGTTTCAGGGTGAAATTGGGTCCCCAGAGAATGGGGGTGACCATAGGGAAGGCAGTTTTCCAGCTGTGCTGGGTGGATTTCAGCGGGGTGTTTCCATGTTGATGCAGAAGCTAATATTAAATGATCATGGATTCAGAGCTGGAAGGGAACTCATAGGCCATCCTGTCCAACCCCCCCCCATGTTATAGATGGGGAAACTGAGGTACTGAGAATTTCAGTGACTTTCCTCGGCACTGTCAGAGGTGGGATTCAAAACCGTGTCCTCTGCCCTTTCTACTGTGCTCTCTGAGGGTCTTGAGTGGAGAGACCAGGGCTGGCCTTGGAGTCAGGGAGACCTTATCTCAGACACATCCTGGTTTTGTTATTCTGGGTAAATCACTTAACTTCTCTGACTATAAATTATCTAGAGACAAATGACCAATCTGCTTTGATGGAATGTGAGCTGGCATCTATCCTGGGAGATGTGTGTGCTGATGAAGCACTGCTCTGTTTCTCCCCTGCCCCTCTCTAACAGCCCATCTTTGGTCATTATAGCCCCTCATTTACATGACATTTCCAGGTTCACAAAGAACTCTTTTTTTTTTGGCAAGGCAATGGGGTGAAGTGACTTGCCCAGGGTCACACAGCTAGTAAGTGTCAAGTGTCGGCGGTGGATTTGAACTCGGGTCCTCCTGAATCCAGGGCCGGTGCTCCATCTACTGCACCATCTAGCTGCCCTCAGAGCTGTCTCGTAAGAGACAGGGAGGCCTGGTACAATGAAACCCCAGTATTACAAATAGCGGCTCAAAAGCTAGATTGGATGCTGATCTGCGCCTCGGTGAGAGGAAATGTCCTCACCTTCAGTTCCCTACACCAGTGAAAGCAGGAATCTGTTTAAACAAATTAGAGATGAGGAACTGCAGCTTTGGGAGATGAAGTAATAACAACTCTCACTTCTGTAGCATTTTGAAAGTTTATGCAAAGCACTTTGCTCTCAAAAGTACCTGTGAGGTATGGGCAGTAAGTATCATTGTGCCCGTTTTGCAGAAGAAGAAACTGAGGTGCTCAAAGGCATGTCTGCGTTCGTGCAGCTACAACTTGTTAGAGCGGGAACTGGAATCCAGGGGTTTTTTAGCTCTAGTCCCATGTTCTTTCAGCTTGTTTTTCTGTAAAATGGGGATAATAATGCCTGTAGTACTGACCTCAAGAGATGTCATGGACTGGTGGATACGGAGCTGGTCCCTAGAACCAGAAAGATCTGGATTCTGCTGCCGCCTCTGACCTTGAACCAGGCAGCACCCCCTGCAAACCTGCTCCTCTAATGAAATCGCAGGCTAGGTCACAGTCAAAATTTCTCCCTCTCCAGGTTGTGCTTTGGCTCAGACAAGACAATGCTTGTAAAGCATTTCACAGATATCACTGAATAGTGATACGGCTATCACTTTTTTTTATAGAAGGTTCTCATTCCTGCAGAGCGGTAGGGGAGTGCCAGCGAGGGTCAAGGAAGACAGCTTGAATTTGAACTGGCATTTGGCACTGGACCTTGAAGAGCTGGGAGGATTCAGACAGGCTTGGAGTGCCGAAAGTCAGGGTTCAAATCTTACCTCAGACTCACACTGTCTGTCTGAATGACCCTCTACTAGTCATTTCTCTTTTTCTCAGTTTGCTCATCTGTACAATGAAGGGCTCAGCCTGCATGGCCTCTGAGTTTCCATCCTGCTCTAAATCCACGGTCCTTGGGTCTTAGGTAGGAAAGAGTAGCCTACGTTTGGGTAACCCACAGTTCAGCAAGCTTGCTGCTGGGCCCTGGGGTTCCAGAGATAGGGAGGACTTTGTCATAGTGGGGAGAAACATGTAAAAAAAAAAATAACCAATGTGAGGGGGAGTGAGAGCAGAATAGAGCAGACTTTGGCAGATCTGGTTTTCTCATTAGGGTCCCTGGGCATCTGACCCGGCATCTCTGCTGGGATTGCAAAGCAGCATCCTCAGGAAAAGCGCTTTGACTTCAGAATGACATAATCGTCTCATCCAGCAGCACCAACAAAGTGAACTCGTGTTCTTCAGAAACGACTTCCTTATTTCAGTCTAGCTTTATTTTTAAATTTCCTAGTATACTGGGTTTAAGGGTAGGGAAGAGGCCTCCCCCCCCATCCCTTCCAAGAGACTTGGGATGTATGGTAAAGTTAATGTGAAATTCCAGGTGAGAATGGGACAAGGGATAGAACAAATATCGGAGCTGGAGAGTGGCCTTGGGACATAGAACATAGAACATCAGAGCTGGGAAGGGCCTTAGAACACAGAATGTAGAATGTCAGAGCTGGAAGGGGCCTTAGAACATAGAACATCAGAGCTGTGAAGGACCTTAGAACATAGAATGTAGACTATCAGAACTGAAAGGGGCTTTAGAACATGAACATCAGAGCTGTGAAGGGCCTTA
>NW_020954625.1:5245615-5324278 GCF_900497805.2 Vombatus ursinus | reverse complement strand
GTAGAGTATCAGGTCTGGAAAAGGGCTTTAGGACATAGAACATCAGAGCTGTATAGGGCCTTAGAGCATAGTACACAATATCAGAGCTGGAAGGGACCTTAGAACATAGAATATCAGAGCTGGAAGGGGTCTTAGGACGTAGAATATCAGAGCTGGACATAGAACATTGAACAGCCTTAGAAGATAGAACACAGAATGTCTGAGTTGGAGAGACCTTAGAACATAGACTGCCCTGTGGTAGACTTTGCAGGTTCTTGTCGTGAGAAATGGAAGGAGGGAGGGTTGGAGTGGGAGGAGGAAGATGGGCTCTCTGGGAAGGCCTCTTGGAGGATGTTTTTGCTGAGCTGGGCCTTGAAGGGAGGGCCTTCAGCAAGGAGAGGTGGAGTTGTTGGGGTGGAGAATGTAATCCAATTCATGTATGAAGGACGCCCTGGGTGTGAGCAGTCTGGTGGTTTTCTGGGACCCACGAGGAAGCTCTTGTGATCTCAGTGGATGCTAAGAGGAGCCCGCAGTGAGCTGGAGGGCCCTCAGGGTGGTCTAGGCCAGCTCTCTCACTTTATAGACCAGGAGATCGAACATGAAGGGACGTACTCATGGACACACAGCGGGTCAGTCAGTCTCCTCCTGCCTCAGACTCTGTAGGCCTTTCTCTTGCACCTGCAGAGCTATCAGAGCTGGGCAGAAGAGAAGCATCTGCCTGTCTGGAGCCGAAAGGTCCTTGGAGACCCCTGGTCTTCCTCTTACTGATATGGAAGCTGAGGCCAGAGAGTTTAAGAGACTTGGCCAGTTCATACCCAAGTTATAAAGATTGGAGCTAGGCTTCCACCTTAGGGCCTTCCATAGTCTGACCCACTTGGTGGTCCCTGGATTATGAGTGACTGTCAAAAGCCCCTTCCCTTGCCCATCCAAGATGAAGTTCAATGGGTAATTGCCTTGTTCTGTTCTTGGGGGGGTCACACTTTTAAGAGGAGCCAAGAACTGGAAACAAAGTAGATGCCCATCAATTGGGGAATGGCTAAACACATTGGGGTGCATAAACATGAGGGAATATTTTGTGCTGTAAGAAATACTGACCGTAAAGATTTAGAGAAGCTTGGGAAATCTTTTAGGAACTGACCGGAATGAAATCAGGAAAATCAGGTAAATACCCATTCATCCAGCATGAATGGAAAGAACTATGAAAAGGGGAAACTGAATGTTTGTGATTATAATGGTCATCCTTGTGCCACAAGAAGAGCCGGGAACGCACAATTAATCCACTAGCCTTTATTCAGTACCTGTTCAGTACCAGGCACCGCAGTAGCCTCCGGGGATACCAAGAAAGTCGAAAAAACCCCTCCTGCCCTCCAGGAGTTTACTTTTTGTGAGGGAGACACCTTGTATAGGTGTGGGGAAGAGGTGGTGGGGAAGGCTGCAGCAATGGAAGGCCGTGGGAAAGGAGAATTAGAAAGGATTAAGTTAGGGTGCAGTTTTCAGCCTTCTTGGTGGACACCTTCTCTTGTAGATGATGATCAGACAGCAGCAATGTTTACTGGAAGCCTCATTCCTTTGGGACTAGGGTCTTTCCAGAAGGACTAATGAATTTTATCTTGTTTACTTCAGGTACAGGGTGGGGAACCTGTGTCCTTCTAGGCCCTTGGGTGCAGCCTTTTGACTGAGTCCAAGTTTTACAGAACAAATCCTTTATTTAGGGGATTTGTTTTGTGAAGTTTGGATTCAAAGGGCCACACTTGAGGACCTAGAGGGTGACATGTGGCCTCAAGGCCGCAGGTTCCCCACCCCTGCTTCAGGATATTAGGAATTTAGAGATACCTCTCTCCCTATTTTTTTTTCTGAAGCAGGGGTCCATAGATGTAAAATATTATATATGCATATATATGTATAATGTTGATGTAGCATACTATGTAATATATTGTCAGACACGAAACCAAAGAAACCTGGAGAACCTGAAAGGTCTCTTAGCTTCTACTGATGTTTTGAGATTCTGTGACCTGATCTTTCTCCCTCCTTATCGTCCTTAATGGGTTCTTTTCTGGTAACTCTACCTGAGGCTTGGGTGGAGCTCAGAGTAAAACAGATAAGCTGCCCTTCCCAAGGCTTTTTTATGCCAACCTGTTCTGAGACCAAGTGAAAAGTTTCTCTGGGGCTTGGTAGGAAGACCAGGTCCTTTGAACTCTGAAGGTCTTTGAGACTCTGTGTCTGAGGATAGCTAACAATCAGAATCATCATGGAGATTTTTACCATTTCTTGGAGAAATTTAATGTAACATAATTCATTATAAATAATTTAATAGAATATGGTAATTAACTAAAACGAATAAAAACATTATTAAATTTAATATAAAGCATTTGTCAAAAGTAAGTTTAAAAAGTCTAGAAAATAGTCCAGCAAGAAAATACAACTGACATTTCCATCGAGAGGCAGTGTTTTGTAGTTTCCTCATCTATAAAATGGGATAATAAGAAGTTCCCCACCTCCCATGGTGCTTATGGGCAGTGTGATGTGATAGAGACCTGGAGTAAGGACCACCTCTGACACTATTAGCTGTGTGACTCACTTTGACACGTCACGCAATCCGCCTGTCGCTGAGAACTCTCCAAGACTTTCTGTCTGCATTGCTGGGGGACGT
Source organism: Vombatus ursinus (assembly GCF_900497805.2). Classification (NCBI taxonomy): domain Eukaryota; kingdom Metazoa; phylum Chordata; class Mammalia; order Diprotodontia; family Vombatidae; genus Vombatus; species Vombatus ursinus. The sequence goes on along the minus strand of NW_020954625.1, from coordinate 5,321,649 downwards.
TTGCACCCCAACAATTCCCTACACTTGTGAAATCGTGGGTCCAACCTCTCCCTCCCACTCCCCCAGTTACGTAGGGATTTAAGATGAGCAATTTGAGGCTCACAATAACTTTGTGAAGTAGGCACTGTATATATTATTATCCCCGTTTACAGATGAGGAAACAGGCCCAGAATGGTTCAGTGATTTGTCCAAGGTCACACAACTAGTAGGTGTCAGAAGTAGGAAGTGAACCTGAGTCTTTATGACTCAGATCTCCCAGCATTCTGTGTCTGGCCCCCCAACACAGACACACACGCACACACAGGCACACACGCAGACACACACACACAGACACACACACACAGACCCCCCCCCCCCCCCCCACGGCTTAGAGAGTCTCAGCTCCAGGAAGCTGGCCACTGCTGACCAACTTTACTGAGATGATTACTGAGGCAGAGAGGGAGGGGTTTGGGCCTTGGGGTTAGTGGAGGGTGTTGACGTCCCATGAAGACTTTGACACCAAGGCCATCCTTAGTCATGGACCTTTGGGATAGAAACTGGATTTCAAACTGCATCCTTTCTTCCTCCCATTAAAAAAAAAAAGGTACAAAGTCTTTTGTTTTTACCTCATTCCCAGTAGTGACCTCCAGCCGCTTCCCCCACTTCCCCAGAACAAATCTAGTCTCTCTTCCATCTGACATCCCTTCCAGTCCTTGAAGGCATTTCTCATGAGTCCTTGGAGACTTCTCCATCTGCTGGTCCCCTCCTAGTCTAACTACCAGGAGCCTTGTCTGGAGAAAGCCAGACCAAGAAGGAGTCTGGGAGCCTGGGCCGCTTCTTGGGTTTCGGTTTCCTCCTTTGTGTGGTAACAGAAAGGGCTGGACTGGATGATCCCTTTTTTTCTTCCATCCAGGGTGGGTGGAGATGGGGTGTATGAGGAAGGGATTCCCCGAGGCTCAGAGCTGCTAAGCCCCAGCCCTAGTCACTCAGCCATCTTGTCAGCAGTTACAAACATCGGCTCAGGTGGGTTTGCTGTGGGAGAGTGAAAGAATGCCTGTTCTGCTGCTGAGGGGCTGGCCACTGACCCTCTGTGAGCCTTAGTTTCCCCGTCTATAAAATAGGGATAATAGATTCCTTCCCTTGTTAGAAGCGGTATGGTATCTGAGGAAGATCACTGTCCTTGGAGTCGGGAGCCCTGGCGATGAGTCTTGGCTCTGACCCTTCCGGGTTGTGTGGCCTTGGACAAGGTGCTGAGCCCTTCTCTCTCAGTTTCTTCCTTTGTAAAAATAGAAGTTAAGGATGGCTCCTCTGGACCAAGCACCTTTGGGCTTACAAGCTCTTGGTAAAGTGCTTTCAGGTTATCTCTCTTTAATTTTTTTTTCTTCTGGCAATTGGGGTTAGGTGACTTGCCCAGGGTCACACAGCTAGTAAGTGTCAAGTGTTTGGTCTGAGGCCGGATTTGAACTCAGGTCCTACTGACTTCAGGGCCGGTTCTCTATCCACTGCACCACCTAGCTGCCTCTTGGGTTATCCATACAGGTGTTGGCATCTGCATTTGACAGATGAAGAAACTGAAGAGAAGCATTTCAGAAATGCAAATGATTTGCTAAAGATAATGTCTTACAGGAAGGGCTGTGGCCAGAACAGTGAACCTGGATTATTATGAGGGCCGATGGAAAAAGCACCACGTTGGGTCTGATGGGGATGGGATCTGAACCCCTAAAAGGAAGAGACTGTGTCTTTGGGATCTGGACCCCAAAAAGGAAAAGCTCTGCACTTTCCCGCCTAGCCAAATCTTTCACATTTGCCTGAGGCTGTTGTCAAGTTGATCTCAGTTTTTTCATCTGTAAAGTGGGGAAGGAAGTGGAGTAACTGGCCTCGGAGATCCCTTCTGGCTTTGGATCTTTGGGAGGATGTTTCAGCTGTGGGCAGAGGGCTTCCCCAGGACTCAGAGGTGGGAAGAGATGAGGCTGGTTTGGCAGGAATGTTGTGGGTGCCGGTCTGGAGCTCAGCCTGCTGCATAGTGAGCTCTTGACAAAGGCTGACTGACTGATTGATTGATTGATTGGTTGGATGGATGGAGGCCCTCCACCCACTGGGGAGCCCTTTTCTTCATTCTGCAAGTCGCTGGGGAAATAAGTAGAAGAGCCAGCTGGTCTTCAAACAGCCCCAATATTCCCCATGCCAGACACCTGCTCCCTTGAGTTCAAAACCGAAACTACCTCTAGACGCTCCCTCCTGGCCCAGGCTGGTCCCTGGGGCTCGTGATCCCAGTCGCTGGGGATGTGCAGGGGCAGGGTTGGCCTTTCCAGGGTCTGGAGAGAGATGACTTACAAAAGAGCTTTAACGAGGGCTCTCAGCTCTGTGAGAGGGATGTTTACTGAGCGCTCCCTTGCCTGGCTTGAGGAGGAGGCCTGAATCACATGTGTGACTCACTCCTTCTGCAATGAGCCCTAGCCACACAGAGGATCCAGGAGCCCTGAAATCTGGTTATTCCTGAGTAATTCAGATAAGATTCCTTCTGTGAAAGTGGTTAGCTTTTTTTTTCTTCCAGGAGTGGTGAAACGAGAAGTGCTGGCGTTGACATCAGGAGAGACCTTGGTTCAAATCTGACAGTAGCCCTGGAAGCCTGGGCAGGCACTTTTATTCTTCTGAACCCACTGTTCCATCTGTAAAATGGAGCTAAGAATCCCTGCAGTAGCTACAGGGCAAGGGTGGCCGTGGGCATCTCATGAAGTGCTTTGTAAGCCTCTCAGTGTTGATGTCAGTATCACTGACAATATCCTCCTTCTTCTGGCCCAGCAGATGCCTCTGCCCGGGGGCCCCCTCTTCTGACTATGGAGAGCTAGCCTGGACCACCTTTCAGGAGGGGCCCCTGCCATGCTCCCTTGGCTGGGAGCCTTGCTCCCCCCCCCCCCCCCCCTCCCCCCCCCCCCCCCCCCGTTAGAATATAAGCTACTTGAGGCCAGGCACTTTGCTTATCTTTGCCTTTCCAGTGTTCTGCCCAGTACCTGGAGGAGCAGAGTAAGCCTTTAATAAGCGTTTTCTCTGTGTTTCTTACTGGCCCCACCCCGGGTACTTTTTGTGTGATCCTAGGTAAGTCATTTAACCTTTAGGTAACCCTCTAAGACAAGTTTCAGAGCAGGGATTTTTTCACCCGGGAGCTGTCCCTGTCCCCCTTCCCCATCCCCCCACACTGCCATGTTCTGTGGAGGGGCCTTCCCCTCCTTCCCTTTCCCAGCAGGCCCCAGGCACAGAACTGGGCACAGTTTATAACTTGGGGAGCTTTGATGCTGTGTTGGACTGGATTGAACACTTTCCTCCTCTCCTAGGCCTGGGGGCTGCGGCCGTAACAAAGGGGAGAAAGGGGGACAAGTTTCTAATTGTGGCTTTGCCTCTGACTCACTGAGTTAATCACTTCCTTGTGCGCCCTTTGTTTTCCTCATCTGTAAAATGAGAGACCTGGTCTGGCTACAGGAGGCAGTGTGGGTTGGTGGCTAGAGTATTAGATTTGGATTCAGTAAGACCTGGATTCAAACCTTACCCAAATTTTTGTTAGGCGTGCAATCTTGGATAGGTCTCTTAACCTTCTCCACAGCCTCAGTGTCCTCATCTGTGGAATGGGGATAATAACAGCCTCTAGCTCATCGCGTTGTGAGGATGAAATGACTTGGAGTCTCAAGACCTAGGTTCGAATCCCACCCCAGACACTTATTACCTGTGCAAACTTGGCATCTGCTTCACAGGGCTGTTGGGAGAATCAAATGGGATGATGTAAGTAAAGTGTTTTGCCAACCTTACAGTGCTGTATAGTTGTGAGCTTTATCATTGTTGTATTATTATTAGAGGATCTGTAAATCCTCATTCCAGCCCTGAGGCCAGAGCGTTACAGAGTTGTGACTTTTGAGCAGGAAGGCCATCGACTCTGGCACCCTCACTTTACAGGTGAGGAAACTGAGACTTAGAGAGGGAGGTTACAGGGCTTGCCCAAGGTCACCCAGATAATAAGTGGCCAAGCTGGGACTGGAACATGGGCCCTCCAAGTGTAAATTCAGTGCCTTTTCCCTGGGCCCAGCTTTGGTCTGAGGTCCCCCCCCTCCCTCCTCCAACGTCTGCATCCTTTAATAATCCTCTTGATACCTTAAAGCCCTGATGGTGGCTGAGCACAGCCTGCATCCCCAGGACCATAGAAGGTGAAGGCGGCGATGGGGGCTGCAGTGATGGTGGCGGTGACTCAATGCCTTCTCCTTGTTTTCTTTGTCCAAGTGGGAGTGGAAAAATACAAATAACACGTGGGCAGCGAAACCTGCAGCCGGCATGTGGTGTATCCTCTTGGCCTGTCAGATGGCGTTTGGGCCTTCTCTCCCCTCCCCCACCACCTGCTTCTTTGGGCTTGAAGAGTTTCCCTCTGGGGTCAGAGGAGACCCCTCCCCCCCATTGACTTCCTGTTTGCCCTCCCTTCTCTCTTCCTTGCCCTCCTTCTGCAAGACTGACATGGTTTTCTTCTGATCTTTGGCATCTGGAATATTTTCCTGATGTTTGGTCTGGTTCTGGTCTATTCTCAGCCCCATGGATTTCAGATTCAGCCTTCCACAGTCACAGGCATGAAACCTAGAACCTCCAGAGACCATTCTAACTCTTCTTACTTACTGTGTGACCTTGGCAAGCCACCTGACCTAAGCCACAGTTGTCATTTCTGTCAGATAAAAGGGTTTGGACTTGATGGTCATGAGCATACAGGTTTTAGAGCTGGGGGAAGGGTGCCTTAGAGATCATTTAGTCCAGTCCCTTCATTTTATAGGGGTGAAAACTGAGGCCCAGAGGTAGGAAGTACCTACCTCAAAGTTGCATGGGCAAGTGTCAGAAGGGGTACTTGAACCTAAGCCCTCTGGCTCTAAGCCCAGTTCTGTTCAGAGCTCCAAGGATCCTTCCGACTCAAGACTCTGATTGAATCGAATTTTCTGCCTTCAGGCAAGTGGGATATTATTTTCACCTCCATTTTCTAGCTGATGTCCTGAGTGTTTATGGCCTCCCTTTGGTACAAAACTCAGTTGTGATAGGGAGGACAATGGGGGCCAGAACTTGACTTTCTTGCCTCTCAGACTTGCATGTCTTCCATTCTACCAAGTGACTCAGGACCCTTATGAATGATAGGACAGGGCCTGGCACATTCAACCCAACAAGCATCTCATTTAAGGGATTACAATGTATACACAGGGAGGAGAATACAGAAGTACTTGCAAAGTCATTTCCAGGACTTTGGGGGCAGAGGGGAGACTACTGATAACTGGGGACGAGAGGAAAGGCCTTGTGGGGGGTGTTGTCCTTCAGCTGATCTGTAAAGAGAGCCAGGGATCCCAAGAGAGGAGGTGCCAAGGGAGTGGGGAAGATGGAATGTTGTGTATGAGAAATACTGAGCTGGGTAGTGTGGCTGGAATGATGAGCATGAGAGGGGGAGTCATTCGGGAAAGGGAGATGGGAGCCAGCCTGGGAGGGGCTTTAAAAACCAAACACAGGAGCGTGTATTTTATAGCAGAGGCGACTGCGAGCACAGAAGCTTCTCCTTCAGGGGACACGAGGGTTAGATTTCTGCTTTGGCTGTGGCACCGGTGTGCAAGATTGGGTGAATGAGAGACTTGAGATGGGAGACTGATTGGGACACTATTACAGTAATCCAATTAAGAGCTGGTGAGGGCCTGGCCGAGGTGGGGTAAGGTTAGGGTTTCTGTGGGTGGAGAAAAGACTTGGCAGCTGGTTGACTATGTGGAATGAAGGGGAGGGAGCAGTTGAGGATGACGCTGAGGTTGCAAATGTGAATGACTGAAAAGATGGCAGTCTTTCCTGGGTAGAAATAGGGAAGAAATAGAAAATGGAGAAGAGGAGTGGGACTGTTTGAAATAAAGAAAATGGACATGTTGAGTTTGAGATGCTTATGGAAGTTCAGGTAGAGATTTCCAACAGGCAGCTGGAGATGGGGGACTGCAACTCAGGAGAAAAGATAGGTTTGGGAATCTGCTACATAGAGTTGGTAATTGGACCCACAAGAGGTGATATGATGCATTACCAAGAAAGAGTGTGTAAAGACCAGGGCCCAGGACAGAGCTCTAACGGTCCACCCATGCATTGGGTGAGAATGTGGATGATGATCTAGACAGAGAAGCAGGAGAGAGCAGAGTCACAAAAACCCACCAGAGTCAGGTGAAGGGGTAGGTAGCAGGCGGAAGACTGGCTGTATACCTGCACGGGCTCCCCCATCCAGGTCTGCTCATAGGATCATAGAGCTAGGGAGAAGTCGCCTTAGAATACATCTTTGACTCACTTAAGGTCACGTAGGTATTCAGTCACAGAGGCCAGGTACAAACCAGGCCCTTTGTAGCTACATTCAGCACCCTGCCCCATACTGTCCTAATGTCCCCTGGGCTGTGCTTTGCTCTCAGAATCTGAAAAGGGCAGATGTTTAACGAATGACTGGAATTTGAGTTGAATTTGTTGATGTGGTCCTTTGGGGTTGGATAAGTGTTCATTCACTGGGGCCCTCTAGATTGGGGTTTTCTCTCAGGGATTGGGCTAGCTCAGAGATTCCTAACTTTTTGTGTGTCATGGACCAATTTAGCAGTCTGGCAAAGCGTATGGGACCCTTCCTCAGAATAATTTGCTGTCTACTTTTCATAATTTTTTTCATGATTTTCTTGCATCACTCTCAGTTTTTCCTCTACTTCTCTTACTTGCTTCTCAAAATCCTTTTTGAGCTCTTCAATGGGCTGGGACCAATTCATATTTTTCTTGGAGGCTTTGGACGTAGGAGCTTTATTTTGTTGTCTCCTTCTGGTTGTATGTTTTGATCTTCTTTGTCACCAAAGTAAGATTCTATGGTCTGACTCTTTTTGAGCTGCTTGCTCATGATCCCAGCCAATTACTTGAGTTATAAACTCTGTTAAGGTAGAGGTCTGCTTCCAGTGTGGAAAATGTACTGTCCCAAGCTGCAGGGGTTTTGTGCAGCTGTTTTCAGAGATACTTCTAGGGACCTGTAAATTTTCAGTTCTTCCAAGGTGCTATGATCAGGGGCGAGGTGTTTACTCCTTTCCTGGCCTGTGCTCTGGTCTATGAGTGACCACAAGCACTTTTTTCTGTCTTGGAACTGTGAGGAGGATTTCCTCTCCACTGCCACTACAAGCTCCACCATGGTAGCACTCCTCCTCGACTCAAGACCACCACCCAGAACTGTGACCCAGATCCAAGCATGGGCAAAGCAAGAGAATCCTGTACCAGCAGAGAGATCCCTGCAATTCCCCTCTGATCAGCCACTTGATTCCCCCTCAGTCTGTGGGCTGAAAGCTCAGGAAGCAGCCGCCACCCTGGGGGCCAAGCTTGGGGGCTGGAGCTAAAACCGCAGAAACAGACTTTACCTTCTAAGTTGTCTTTGGCATTTGTGGATTGAGAAGTTTGGAAACCACCACAGCTGCCTGCGATTCAGTCCTCTGAGGCCTGCTCCAGGTTCACTGTGGCCTGCCTTGCTTGTGTGCCCACGCTGAACTGCATTCCTCTCCCGGCTTGGCGTGATATACTTTTCCGATCAACCATCCAGGCTGTCTTGGGCTCTAAATTTGTTTCACTCTTTTTGTGGGTTCTGTTGCTTTAGAATTTGTTTAGAGCCATTTTTTATAGGTATTTGGAGGGGTTTGGGGGAGAGCTCAAGCAAATCACTGCTTTTACTCTGCCATCTTAGCTCCGCCCCCCTACTTTGATAATTGAAGGAAACCCCAAATTTCAGTTAAAGACTGGTGTAAATAAAGATGTCATTTTTCCTCTCATCAGAATTCTCAGACCCCCTGAAATCTATTCATGGACACCTGAGTGGTGAGGCCCATGTTAAGAACCACAGGTTAAGAACTCCCAGTATAGAGCAAGCTCCATCTCTAACATAGGGGAGTAATTTACTATGCCTATGTGTTTCTTTTTTTTTTTTTAAATTCAATTTTATTTTCAGTTCTGAGTTCTCACCCTGTCCCCACCCTTTGAGAAAGCAAGGAAAACAAAACTCATTACAAACGTGTAGAGTCATGCAAAATAAATTCCCGAATTAGCCATGTTCAAAAAGAAAGAAAGAATATGCTTGAGTCTGCACTCTGAATCTATCAGTTCTCTTTCTGGAGTTGGGCAGCATGTTCCATCCTGAGTCCTTTGGAATTCTAGTTGGTCATTGTGTTGATTGGAGTTCCTAAGTCATTTGATTATCTTTACGATATTGCTATTACCATGTGAATTGCCTTCCTGGTTCTTCTCACTTCACTTTGTGTCAATTTATACAAGTTTTTCTGAAACCACCCCCTTCATCATTTCTTATATCACAATAGCATTCTCTCACATTCATATATCATAACTTGCTCAGCCATTCCCCAGGTGATGGGCATCCTCCCAGTTTCCAGGTCTTTGCCATCACAAAAAGAGCTGCTGTAAATATTTTTGCACATATGGATCTTTTTCCTCTTTCTTTGATCTCTTTGGGGTATAGACCTACTACAGTATCACTGGGTCAGAGGGTATGCACAGTTGAACAGATTTTGGGGCACAGTTCCAAATGGCTTTCCAGAATAGTTGGATTAGTTCACAGCTCCATCAACAGTGCATTAGTGTACCCATTTTTCCTAAATCCCCTCCAGCATTTGTTATTTCCCTTGTTTGCTATCTTGACCAATCTTATGGATGTGGGGTGGTACCTGAGAGTTGTTTTAATGTGCATTTCTCTAATATTAGTGATTTAGAGCATTTTTCCACATATTGATATACTACTAATAGCTTTGATTTCTCCCTATGAAAACTGCCTATTTTCATTCTTTGACAATTTATCAATTTAGGGAATGGGACTTATTCTTGTAAATTTGACCCAGTTCCCTATATACCTTAGAAGTAAGACTTTTATCAGAGAAACTTATTGTAAAGATTTTTTTCCCTAGTTTCCTGATTTTCTTCTAATTTTAGCTGCATTGGTTTTGTTTATGCAAAATTTTTAAATTTGATGTAATCAAAATTATCCATTTTACTGCCTGTGAACTTCTCTCTCTCTCTCTCATTTGTCATAAACTCTTCCCTTATTGATAGATGTGACAGGTAATTTCTTACATGTTCCACTGATTTACTTATGATGTCACCCTTTATGTCTAAATCATATATCTGTTTTGAGCTTATCTTGGTAAGTGGTGTGAGATGTTGGTCTATGCCTAGTTTCTGCCAGACTGCTTTCTAGTTTTCCCAACAGTTTTTGTCGAATGGTGAGTTTTTGCCCCAGTATCTGGGATCTTTGGGTTTATCAAACACTAGGCTACTGTGCTCATTTGCTAATTCTGTATATCGTGTACCTAATCTATTCCATTGATCAAGCTCTCCACTTCCTATTCAGTACCAAATTGTTTCAATGATTACCATTTTGTAGTATGGTTTGAGATCTGTACAGCGAAGTGCCTTTCCTTTCTGTTTTTTTCCATTGATTTCTTTTGATATTTTTGAACTTTTATAACTCTTTACTTTCTTACCAAATAAGTGGTAGTATTGTAATTTTTATTATATTGGCTCAGCCTTCCCATAAGCAATTACTATTCCTGCAGTTATTTAGATTTGCCTTTATTTAGGTGAAGTGTTTTGTGGTCATGTTCATGTATGCGTCTTGGCAGGTAAACTTGCAAGTGTTGTGTGCTGTCTGTAGTTATTTTAAATGGAATTTCTCTTTCTACCTCTTCCTGCTGGGTTTTGTTGGTAATTTACAGAAATGGTGATGATTTGTTTGGGTTAATTTTATTAACTTGCAACTTTGCTCAAGTTCTTAATTGTTTTGCCTACAGATTTCCCAGGATTCTCTATCTTTGCTGGGAGGCTCAGCTTGGGAAGGGAGACAGACTTTCTGGTAGGGAATCACTGAGCCAGCAAGTATTGGGTATTCTCCGTCTTTGAGTGGGTGCAGGAGAAATCAAAGAATCAGTCTTTGCTTCCTACTTGCCTACAGTTTTACAAACGAGATAGGGACCAAGGACCACCTTCCCTTCCACCTCTAAGTTTGGAGTTGTTTGATTGGCTCCTGGATGTTAGGGGTGTTTCTAGTATTTTACTTGCAATGTTTAGCGTGGGGAAGGGGAGACTCAGGGAGAACATTATCATTCTCTTCAAGTTTTTGAAAAGCTGTCCCCTGGAAGGATTAGACTTATTCTGTTTGACTCCAGAATGTGAGGCCAGGAGCAATAGGGGTGGGGTGGGGGTGGGGGTGGGGGTGTAAAAAGAGACCAATGTAGACTTCTAGTTCTGAGGTAGAAGGGACCTCCAAGGCCATCTAGGCCAGCCTCTTTGTCTTACAGATGAGAAAACTGATCGATCAAGAGAAGGGAAGTGACTTGTCTGCCCAGAGTCACGTGTTCGTTTCAGTTGTTTTTCTGACTCTTTGTGACCCAGTTTGGGGTTTTCTTGGCAGAGTATACTGGAGTGGTTCACCATTTCCTTCTCCAGCTCATTTTACAGATGAGGAAACTGAGGCAAACAGGGTAAAGTGACTCTCCCAGGATCACACAGCTAGTAAGTGTCTGAGGTTGGATTTGAACTCAGGTCTTCCTGACTCCAGGCCCAACACTGCACCACCTAGCTGCCCCTGAAGTCACATACATAGCCAGCTTTTGAATCCAAGTTTTCTGCTTGACGGTCTAGTGTTCTTTAATTGTGCCTAAATAGAAAGGGCTGCCTCTGGAGGTAGTGATTTCCTCATCGATGGAAGTCTTCAAGTGGAGGCTGGAACACAGTAGGCACCTAATAAATGTTTGTTGCACTGAACTGAGACTGACATGAGTCCTAGGATCACTCAGCATCCATCTTGTCCACTCTTGTACAACACACCAGAGGAATGGTTGGCCATGTACCATTGACCCACTCCTGTCTTCTTTACAATGTTTTGTCTGAGATTGGAATGGAAGCTCCTTGAGGGCAGGAACTGTCTTCATTGTGTCTTTTTATTTCTTTGCTGGAGCATTTCTGGGAACTCCTTTTGTCACTGACACTGGCCTTTCCGTAGTTCCTGTTGGGTGGGGTGGCTCAGTACATCCTGATGATGGCTGGAGTCTGGAGACTATTTGTTTCCTGGGATGGCCCCTCCCCTTTTCCAATGACTCATTTTTGTTTTGGGCTTCTGTTTTGTTTTTAATTTATTTGCACCCCCTAAGAGGAGGAAAAGGGAAAGAACCTGTAAACAGTGAAGGGAAAAAAACAACAACCAGTAAAAGTAGCAGTAAAAGAAAAAAATGGAAGCAGACGTCAGAAGGCCTCTGTTCGAGGCTCAACCTCTGTCATTGTGGCTTAGGCAAAGTCCCTAATGTCTGGACTTTAGAAAGTAGGGGGAGGGGCTAGGCCAAAGGTTGTTAGCCTGGGGCCCATGAGCTCGTTTAAAAAATATTTTGATAACTGTATTTCAATATAATTGACTTCCTTTGTAATCTTATGGATTTTAAAAATCTTATTCTGAGAAAGGTCCACTGGCTTCCCCAGACTACTGCCCAAGGAGTCCATGATACAATAAGATTAAAGACCCCCTGGGTCTTCATGGTCTCTAAGGACTCCCCATTTCCAAAATTCTCCATTCCTATGTTCTCATGTATCCATCCATTCACCGTTAGAGAATCCCAGAGTTTAGAGTTGACCGTCCAATCCAATGCATTCCGCAAAGGAATCCCCAATGTAACAGTGGTTGTCCAGCCTCTGTTTGAAGTCCGCCCTGAAGGTGAGGCCCTTGACCTCCCCAGGCAACTCCTGATTGTCCGGAAGTTTCTCCACCACTCACTGGGCAAGGCAAGGCCTCATTCCGCCCCCTGAGGCCAATACCTTTTCCACTTACACCTCTTTAGATATTTAAGATCATAGGTTTAGAGCTATAAGAGACTTTAAAAGGTCATTTATTCCAACTCCCTTATTTACAGATGAGGAAACTGAAGCAGAGAGCTGTGAAGTGACTTGCCCAAAGTCAAATGGAGAATAAGATGCAGAGTTAGGATTTGAATCCAGGTCCTCTGACTCAAGCTGCTTCTTTTTTTTTTTCCCACCTGTTGTACTTCTTTTTTTTTGTTTGTTTTGTTTTGATTTGGTGAGGCAATTGGGGTTAAGTGACTTGCTCAGGGTCACACAGCTAGTGAGTGTCAAGTGTCTGGTCTGAGACCAGATTTGAACTCAGGTCCTCCTACCTCCAGGGCCAGTGCTCTATCCATTGTGCCACCGAGCTGCCCCCAGGTCCTCTGACTCTCTTTCCACTGCAGTTAATTGAAGATTGCCATCATTCTCCATCTGTTCCCCCCTCCCCACAAGCTTCCTCTGGGCTGGACCTTGGTGTCCCTTCAAATGATCCTTCGAACTCCAAGCCAGGTTCCTATCCTCTCCAGCACACTACTACCCCTTCATAGCAGACCCCACCCCACCACCCCAGTAAAGGGGAATCCCTCGCCTCTGACCTTCCTCATCTGTGAAATGGGAGCTCCCCATCTTTCAGATGAACAGATTGAAGCTCGGGGAGATTTTAAGTGACTTGACTAACGTCATCCAGCTCATCAGGGTGTACGGAAGGATTTGAATCCAGATCCTTCTGGTCTCTCTTCATTCCACCACATTTTCTCCTCATCAGAGGAAAAACCCAAGCAAACCAGGGATTCACATTTCAATCACATGTCAAGATTTGTCAGACACTTCCCTCCCAATAAGTGTGCCGGGTCAATAGTGTAAGTCGGCTTCTTGCTTTTTACAAATGAGCTTGAAGCTGAATCAGGTGGAGGCATCCTGCCCCCTCCTCCTCCCATCACGGAGCTCTTCAGTGTCTGAGGCATGTTTTGAACCCAAGTCTCCCAGGCTGCACCACTCCTCAATGTGTTTTCCACATAAGAATCTTTTCCATCTTTGCTCTTCCCTCTGGACTATGTATAGCTACAACCAGGAGAGGGAACAACAGTGACAGGACTGTCCACTGACCCTTTCTTTCTTGGAATGCTCTTTTTTTTCCTACAATATTGTTCTCCTTGTGGTGGCTTCACTTGGGGCCTCTGGCTAGGGCTGGGGCCTTCCTTCCAAGGGTTGTTGTTTTCTGGGAAAGTGCCGTCTGGGAGCTCCCTTGAGAATTGACAGCCCCAGTGAAATCGCCCCTGGAATGTAGTCAGGGATCTTTGGCCATCACTGGCCGGGACTCAGATTTTTAAAGATACCATTCCTTGGAAATGAGGGGATGCCCATCAGTCTGGGAACGGCTGTGGTGTAGGATTGTGATGAAATGTTGTTGTGCTGTAAGAAATGGCAAGCGGGATGCTTTCAGAAAAACCTGGGAAGACTTACATGAACTGATGCTGACTGAGGTGAGCAGCGTGAGGAGAACGTTGTACACAGTAACAGCAACGTTGTAGTAACGATCAACTGTGAATTACTTGGCTGTTCTCAACAATACAATCAATACAATTGATCCAAGACAATTATGAAGGACTCATGAGGGAAAATGCCATCTATCTCTAGAGAAAGAACTGATGATTCTGAATACAAATTGAAGCATGCTTTTTTTTTAAACTTTTTTTGTGTGGATTTTTTTCCCTTTTTACTTCTTTCACAACATGACTAATATGGAAATATGTTTTATATCATGCACATGTATGACCTATATCACATTTCTTGCCACTTTAGGGAGGGGAGGGCAAAATTGGAACTCAAATTTTTTTTTTTTGTGAGGCAGTTAGGGTTAAGTGACTTGCCCAAAGTCACACAGCTAGTGAGTGTTATGGATCTGAGGCTGGATTTGAACTCAGGTCCTCCTGACTCTAGGGCTGGTGCTCTATCCACTGCACCACCTAGCTGCCCCCGAACTCAAAAATTTAAAAAAAATGAATATTAAAAATTGTCATCACATGTTATTGGGAAAAACAAAATGCTATTAAAAAACATTCCTGGCTCTCTTCCCACTCCCTCCCTGAAGCCCATTTCTGTCTTTACCTAGGTGTTACACTGGATAGAATGCTGGAGTCTCTGACACTTAATAGCTGTGGGACATTGGACAGGTCCTCTCTGACTCGGTTTCCTCATCTGTAAAATGGTGATAAGAAAGCACCTCGTTCATGGTGTCGTTGTGAGGATCCAATGGCATAACCTGCAAACCTTAAATACTCTACCTATGCTGCTGCTGTGATGATGATTTGGTCCTGGGGTTCCATTCCAGAGGGTGCCGTTGGGCATGGATAGCCCAGTGATCTGGGAATCCTCTTGGGGATCTCTGGGCTGGGGTGAATTATTCTCCAAGAGTGATTTCCAAATAGGCTGAGGTTGCCCCCGTTAGTAACACACAGGAGTATCCAGTGACCCCACTGATGTTATTTCAGGGTCACAAGACTAGAGCTTGTGGGGGGGGGGCAGTTAGAGTCCTTCTAGTCTAACCCCCTCATTTTTCCTGAGCAAGGGGAAGGAACTTCATGCAGGCATGAAGCAGTATGCCCAGGATCAAACTCAGGTCCCTTGGCTTCACATTCCCCCATCTTCCCCCATGTGCCAGGCCCTGAGATGGACCCTGGGAAACATACAAAAAGGAAGTAGGTCCTGTTCTCCAAGAGCTTGTATTCTATGGGGGAAATATGTACCCAGATAAAAAGAATGCCAAAGGAATTTTGGAGGTGAGCGGGCATAGCCTTGAATAGGAGGTAACACTTGAGCTGAGCTTTGAAGCGAGCCCAGGATTCTGAGAGGAGGAGGCCGAGGCCTAGAGGGAGATAATTCTAGGTCTGGCTGCAGCCCACCCAGTGGGTTCCCAGCTAGCTTGGCAGCGGTGAAGCTCGAAGAAGGGAAGTGATCCTCCATCAGCCCTAGGCTGGAGCCAGGTTGGGAGCAGCTTCTAATGCCCAATGGGAGAGGCACTGCCAGCGGAACTACTGATGCTGTGTGGTCTGCACTTTAGGAATGTGGTTTTGGCAGCCAGGTAGAGAGAGGCAGTTTGGCCAGGGGAGCTGCCACGCCCACGATCCAGGTGAGAGATGGGGAGGACCTGAATGAGGGCGTGAACCAGGGTCTGGTAGAGAGAAGGGGCTGATGAGAGAGAGGTCAGACAGCACCTGGGTGTGGAGGAGGCAAGGGTCTCCGAGACTGTGAACCTGGTGGGGGGGGGGGGGGGGACACCCGGGCCGCCACTGGTGTCTTGAATGGGGGCTTCGGGGGGGGGGTGTCTTACCCTTCCTTTGTGTCCAGCACCCTGGGCAGTATGTCTGGGGAAGCCTGTGGGTCCCTTTTCACCCTCATCTTTTTAAATACATAAAATAAATTACACGGATTACAAAGGAAATCAATGAAACTGAGATACAGTTATGGAAGTATGTTTTAAAAGGTTCCTAACAATCCCCTGGAGGCTTAGGATCCATTTCATGATGGAACAAATGTCCTCAGGGCTGGTAACAGCCTCCCTGGTACCAGAGCAACCCTGCCCTCGGGGAGCTTACAGGCCACAGTCATGGAAGAAGAGGTCAGGGGTCAGATGGCCAGCACCAGGGAGATTGTCAGTGATCACAGTGCAGTTCAGTGCAGTAGCCATTTTTTGAAGTGTCTGCCATATGGCAGGCCCCATGCTTTGGTAAGGAGGAGTCAGCTACAAAGATCTAAGAATGTGCCGAGAAAGCGAAATGAGGGGGGGCAAAGAATAGAGGTGGATTAACCCCGGGCAGGGCTGTAAAAATGGAGAGTAGAGATAGATTAACCCCTGCCTGACTGGGTGGTAAAAGTAGTATGATAACAATAATGTGGCATAGCATAAAACAGCTAGCATTTGTCGTATTTAAAGGTTGTAAAGAGCTTCTCATAAGTTATCTCAGTTATAATGAGGATCAGATGAATGTGTGTGTGTGTGTGTGTACATGCACACACATATATACAGCACTATGCAAATGTCAGTTATCATCAAAATCATCGTCATCATCTCATTCTGCCTTGTATTACACTTAGGAGCATTAGTCTGGAGCTGGAGACCTCAGAGGGCATCTAGTCCAATCTCCTCATTTTAAGGGAGAGGAAGTGAGAAGCTGATGGACCAGAGAGGTCCATCAGCCTGCCTGAGGTCACTTAGGGTCATAGATTTGACCCAGAAAGGACCTTGGAGGCCTCCATCCTGGGGGTTCAGACTCAAAGAAATGAATTCCTAAGGGTGGCATGTTGACTTAGAAAACCACAAATTAACATTGTCTATGTCATATTGTATTTTTATTTAACATTCTTTTTTTAAAATTTTGAATTCCAAATCTTTCCCTCCCACCATCCCCTCCCCCACCCATTGATAAGGTAAGCAATATAATATTATTTATACCTGTGAAGTCGTGCAAAACCTGTTTCCTTATTAGCTGTGTTGCAAAAAAATAAAGTTAGTGACAAAAACCTGCTTGAACTTACACTCACGGTTGGTCAGTTCTCTCCAGAGGTGGAGAGCACTTTTCATCGTGGGGCCTTTGGAATTCTCTTCCCAGTTACATTTCAGGCTGGTTCTAGCAGCCCTTGTGTCCGACAGCCCTGATCTGGTCCAACCCCCTCATTTTACAGAGAGAGAAACTGAGGACCAGGCTAAGTGACTTGCCCAGGATCACACATCTAGTAAATAGCAGGCCTGGGATTTGAAACCAGGTCGTCTGACTTAAAATCGGGCATTCTCCCCACTGTTTCTGGTACCTGATGCCTCCTCCAGGGCAGGGAGGGCCTGGGCTACCTTTGTTTCCTGAGGGCAAGTAGAGGGACTCATACATGATTGAAGGAATGAGAAGAATGTATTAAGTGCTAAGTGCCAGGGATAAATAGAAAGAAAAAAGGGTTTTCTCCTCCTGGGACTTAGGAGACAATACATACATGTGGTGGTGCAGTAGATAGAGCACCTGAGTTCAAATCCAGCCTTAGACATTTATTAGCTGTGTGACCTTGGGCAAGTCACCTAACCTCTATTTGCCTCAAGTTTCCTCATCTGTCAAATGTGGATAATAATAGCACCTACTGTTTGCTAGGCATCATGCTAGGCACTTTACAAACATTATCTCGTTTGATCCTCACAACAGCCCTGGGCAGTAGGTGCTATATAGATGGTAGTTGTTATTATTATTATTATTTCATTTGCAAAGTTCATTTGCAAAATCAACCAGTGATTGTTGGAATGAATTGAATTCCAGTGGACAATCCCTGCAAAAATCAGTTCCTGTTTGTGACAGCCAGAGAAACTCCCTTGAAGCTACCCCAAATTAGTGGATTCTGATGGTAGAGGATAGGTGGGACTCCTTCTGGGAGGGGTTCTTCCAGACCAGACTGGGCCTGGTTTGGGGGAACAGCTCTGGGAGAACAAGTTCTTATTTTCAGGCTGGAGAGAGTGTTTGCCAGTGAAGTATCATGTACCCAAATGCAGAGTTGGTAATGGAAACCCTGACCCCGCCCTCCTCGGGAGCAGCTGGCCTTTCTGCCCAGCCTTTGGCACAGCCCTTGACTGAACTTATCTGAGGTCTGAACAGGACAAGAGGGGGCTGCTTTGTCCAAGTGGGAGCACCATAAGGCTGCTTTTGTAATAATAGTAATGATAATGATTAATAATAATAACTGACATTTATGGTTTAAGGCTCACAAAACACCTTCTAACTAATAACTAATATCTGATTGGGAACAAAGTGGACTGTTTACAAAAGAGCTTCAGGATACCACAGTTGCTACCATATGCCTTAAAATAGACATTTAATGAAAGACAGAACCAAATTTGTTTTTTTCTAGGGTACTTTCAATGCCATAGTAGTGGTGGTAGTGGTGGTGGTAGTGGTGGTAGTATTAGGTCTAGGGGTCCTGGAGACCCCGAGATGCAAGGGCAAAGGGCTTGAAAGAATTTGACCACTCAAGCCTTCATTCAGTCAGAGACAAGGTTTATTGTGTCAAGTATCTGCGTAATTTAATGGAGGTAAGATGGACACTTTTATACAGAGAGAGGGTGGGAAGATCTGGATGGGATAAGGAGCCTGGGGTGGGGCCAGGTACGGACACTGAGGGCCACAATGAAAGGGCAGTTAAAAGGATTATTGATTGGGATGGGCAGTGCCTCCGGGTGAACACCAGGGACTGTGGGGGGAAAGTCCAGGGGCTTTTCCTTTTTGGGGTTCAGATCCCAAAGACATGGTCTTTTCCTTTTAGGGGTTCAGATTCCATCCCCATCAGTAGTGGTGGTATTAATAATAATAATGAGAAAAACATTTATGTAGTCCTTCAAGGTTTACAAAGCACTTTACAAATATTATCTCATTTGATTCTCGTAACAACCCCTGGGAGGGAGGTGCTATTATCATCCCTATCTTACAGATGAGGAAACTGAGGCAAACAGAAGTGAAGGGACTTTCCCAGAGTCACACAGCTAGCAAATGTCTGAGGCATCATTCTAACTCGGGTTTTCCTGAATCTTAGATAAACACCTTGTGTCACCCAGCAATTGTAATATTATTATTATATGGTATTGTTGAGAAAATAGAGAGTCTTCAAGGTTAAGAAACAAGGCAGTGGAAATTAAGTGACTTACCAGTCTGTCAATAATCATTTATTGAGTACCTACTCTATTTTTTGAAACTGTCCCTGCCCTCCGGAAGATTACATTCTGAGGAAGAGGTGCAGTAAGAATTTAGGTTAATACATACAGAATAAATGTATGAATAATAAATAAAGGATCAGGTGCTGATATGGGTTTCATCCAACTCCCTCCCCCCAGCATCCCAGCCCAGGCTACTCCCTGCCCTTCCCATCCCCCATCTTGAATACTGTCTTCTGATGGATAAAACTGAGGCCAAGGCCTTTTCTCCAAAGAAACTTGTCGTCAAGATGGAGGTTTTTAGCCGGGGTCCATGAACTTGGTTTTAAAAAAATACGTGTTTCAATAACTGCATTTCACTGTAATTGGTTTCCTTTGTAATCCTCTGCATTTTATTAGGTGCATTTAAAAGCGTGGCTCTGAGAAGCTCTTGAGAAGGGGAGACACCAGAGTGGCTGCCCAAGGGGACCAGAGCACCAAGAGAGAAGGGGTTATTATGTTCAGTACAGAGGCCTTTAGGCTTTGAGGCTGTGCCCTGTTTTCTGCCCAGCCAGAGGGGGAATTGTTGCTGCCCATTTTGGCTCAAGGGGGTGTTTCTGTCTGCCCTTCCTCCCCATCCCCCAGGCCTTGATCCCCATTATCATGGGTACCATCACCACTGAAAAATGAGTTGTTTGTTTCCTGCTCTGGGTGACTGAGCCCTATAATTAGCTAAGAGTGCAGGGGGAGGGACAGAAATTCCTATGTCCAGAGAGAAATGGAAAATAGGGTTGACAAAGGAACAAATATAGTTATATTTTTCAATCTTGAAGTCCTTGGAGTTGCAGAAAGGGGCTTTATGGGTGCCCAGGCCTCACTCTTCCCCACACTGACTGCCCCTGGCCACCACCCAAAGTGATAGGCTAGAGGTATGGCAAGGTGAGGAAATATCTTCTGACATTCTCCCACTGCCATCCCTCCTCTAGTGAGGTCAGCAGCCCACAAACACTGGGCATCCAGGAGAACCAGGTGGTACTATTTTTTGCCACCTGAGCTAAAACAGTCTCTTTTGTTTAGTGGGGTCAAGTGGAAAGCACATTTTGTCTTTGGGATGCTAGTGCCACAGTCCTGGCACGTAGTGGATGTGGGTCCTGATAATGCTTGTTGATGGATGGGTTGATTTCTAGAAGTTGGGAGACCTGGCTTTCAGACCCGACTCTCCTCTTAGCTTAGCTGTGTGACCAGAGGCAGCTCTGCTGGCCTCTCTGTGCCTCACTGTGTCATCTACAAAAGAGGAGGCTGGATCAGGTGAGCTTGAGGGTTTTTTCCAGCTCTGCCAACCTTCTATGGTAATTCTGGTTCTGATTCAGATTTTCCCTAACTTCTTGAAGAAGTTGTGTTATTTCATGTATTCAATATCTTTATGTATTTGTTGTTGTTGAGCCCTTTTTTTAGTTGTGTCTGACTCTTTAGGACCCCATTTGGGGTTTTCTTGGCGAAGATACTGGACTGGTTTGCCATTTCCTTCTCCAGGTCATTTTACAGATGAGGAAACTGAGGCAAACAGGGTAAAGTGACTTACCCAGGGTCACCCAGCTAGTGTCTGAGGCAAAGATTTGTATTCAGACCTCCCTAACTCCATGCCGGTGCTCTATCCATTGTGCCACCTAGCTGCCATGTATACAGACACTCACACACACACACACACACACACACACACACACACACACACACTTATATACACTCACTCAGCTAAACCCCATCCTGTTCCCCCCCAAGTCAACAAAATTATTTCTGAACTTTCTGCTGCTTTTCTGAGTTTTCACATCTTAAAATGAAGCTAATGTGAGCAGGAGAATATTTTGCATTCTACCTTTTCCATATAGCTCAGCTGAGGCATATTGGGTGAAACTTTCCATCATGGTGTGGAAGGTAGGGCTGCCCTTTAGCTCAGGACTTCTTAAACTTTTTCCACTTGAGACCCCTTCAGCGCTTCTTAAACTGGGGGTCTCTGTTCTAGCTGGTTTGTTATAAGGGGTTAGGACATGTGCTGTGTTATAATGGACTGGGAGTCAGCTGGACCTGGGTTCAAAACCAGCCTCAAATGCTAGTGATGTGACCTTAGTTTCCTCATCTGTGATAACTATCACCTACTTCACAGGGTCATTACGGAAATAAAATGAGATAATGAATGCAAAGCTCTATATAACTGTGAGTAGCTGGGGGGGTGTAGGAGATAAGAATAAATACTGTACTTGGGGTTATGGAGACCTGAAACAATTACTAGCCCTGTGACAGTGGGTGAGCCACGTCACTTGTTTGCCTCAGTTTCCTTCTCTATAAAATGGGGATATAATCATAGCCCCTACCTTTCACGGTTTATTGTGAGGATCAAATGAGGTAATACATAAAGAGAGCTTTGCTATGCTAGCTGTTATTACCGCTGCTGTTGTCCTTGCAAACACAGTGGCTGCCCACCTCTCCTAATTTCCCCGAGGAGTGTCAGTGGGCACCAGAGCTCTGTGTTCTTGGCCTTTAAGTCTGACTGATCTGTTGCCCCTAGGACAGGGATCGTGACCACGTGGCCCCAGGACTGACATTGTTACTTAAATAGATGTGGGAACTTCTGGGGATTGTCTTCTGGTCCAGCAGGAAATTGTCTGAGTGACTCCGGTGGAGCTCATGGTCACTGCACTGACTGACTGACTGTACAAGGCAGACCATCTGTCTACCTTGCTTTGGTTGGGGTTTTGGTTGTCTAGTAGAGATGTGAATCATCAAATGTCAGAGCTGGAAGGTTCCTTCCTTAGGGATCACGTTCAACCCCCTCCTTTTACAGATGAGAAAACTGAATCTTAGAAAGGTCTAGGTAATGCTTCAGGGAAATGATGGAGCAGAGCCGGAACCCCAGTTGTCTTTCTTGTGTCTAATGTTCTTTCCATTACACCAAATTGAAGGCCTGAGGGAAGAATACTGGGAAGAAATTGAGTTTTTATTTTGTTTTGTTTTTAGGACTTTTTGGTGCCTCCCCCCACCAAAAAAAAGCCAAAAAAATTGTTTCTAGACTTTTTTACTTTTCTGCATTTTCACATTTTTTTAAAAAAAGCTAAAATGAGTATTTTCTAAGCAAATCACTCAACCCCTCAGTGCCCTGGAGCAGCTACTCTAGACCATACATTCTAAAGGAGTTGCTGATTTGCCTCCTTAGAGAGAGTGTCTTTGGGGCTCTGGGATTTCCCCACATTGATGAAATCTCCAGGCCAGAGCAAACCCACCCCCCCCCCCCCCCGCCCCCCCCGAGCCAAAAAGACTGAGTTTTTAAGGGACACTTAGAAAGGAGGGATTTCATGTTTTTTGTTTCTCCTAGAAAGGACTAGAAGCATTGCATATTTGCACCTTCCCCATCAACTCTGTGGTGTCCACAGTATTTCCTGAATATTTTTGCATCCCTGCTGAGGAAGAGAAAAGGATTAAATTCCAACAAAAGACCACCAGATTAGACCAAAGGAAGTAGCAGACTTCCTGAGGACAGGGCTGTTGGGCCTAGTGACCAGTTCCTGAAGAGACTGAGGACATGGGGCCGGCCCCATGGGGTAGGATCTCTTTGTAACAACCGAAGTCTCATTCTGCAAGAGAATAGTGGGATTTGGGCCTTCCCGTGCAGGGGACTGGGAACTGGGAACGTGGGAGCTTGGCTCTTGGGTTGTCTGGGGGCCAGACCCAGCATATACTCCTTCCTCACCTCTCGAGCTTCCTACAAAGTCCATCTCAAATGTCTGAGGCCTCTCCTGACCTTCCTTCCCCTCCTCTCCTGATTTACTATGTTTCCTGCATGTGTTTTGTATTTACTTATGTGCCTTCAAGTTATTTTCAGCTGATAGAAGGTAAGCTACTTGAGGGCAGGCACTATTTCATTTTGGACACCCAGCACTGTGCCTGGCACATAGTAGGCCCTTCATAAGGGCTTGTTCACATCCTTAGTGATTTTTTTTTTTGCTTCTGGAGGGCTCAAGGAGGCTCCTGGGTTTGTGGCTGTCAGCACACTTGGTAGCTTTCAGTCAGTTCCGTTGGTCCATCTGTAGTTGACGTGGGTGGGACACTGCAGGGTTCAGCCCACCAGCAGATGCAGTCCCCAGAGCTCTCTCTGGTCTTCCTAGTGCTCAGTTTCCTGGAGGTGGCAGGGTCGGCCAAGGATGCCCTGTGATAGGCTGCAACCTGCTGCCCTAGACAGTTAACAAACTGATCAACGTATGAACACAATTACGAAACACTTCACACAAATAAAGTCAGATCTAAGAATTGGAAAAATATCAGTTGCTTGTGGGTAGGCTGAGCTAATAAAATAAAAATGACAATTCTACCTAAATTAAATTACTTATTCAGTGCCATACCAATCAAACTACCAACAAATTATTTTATAGAGCTAGAAAAAATAATAAACTTCATCTGGAAGAACAAAAGGTCCAGAATATCAAGGGAATTAATGAAAAGAAATGCTGGGGTTGGTGGCCTAGTCATACCAGACCTTAAATTGTATTATAAAGCAGCAGTCATCAAAACGACTTGGTACTGGCTAAGAAATAGAGTGGTGGGTCAGTGGAATAGGTTAGGTACACAAGACACAGTAGTCAGTGACTATAGTAATCTCCTAATCAATGACTATAAACCCAAAGACTCCAGCTTCAGGGATAAGAGCTCAAGATTTGGCAAAAACTGCTCTACAGCTTGTGGTCCTTGAGTGTTGCTAGGTGGTGCAGTGGATAGAGTGCCTGGTCTGGAGTAAGGAACACCTGAGTTCAAATCTGGCCTCAGACACTTACTAGCTGTGTGTCCCTGGGCAAGTCACTTAACATCTGTCTGTAAAATGGGGGTGATAATAGCACTCACCTCCCAGGGTTGTTGTGAAGATCAAATGAGATCATCATTGTAAGGTGCTTCTGCAGTGCCTGGCACATAGTTAAGCACTATATGAAGGTTAGTTATCATCATCTAACCCGAGGACTCTTAGCACTGAAGGTCTTCTTGTTTTATGGAAATAGCTTTCTTGTTTGGAGCCACCATCCATGGCCGTGCCTGGAGGCAGGGAAGAGGCAGTAAAAAGAAATCCCTGGGGCCCCAGGCTATTTTTGAGTCTGCTTGTGTTATGGCCTATCGTTGGCAAATTGTGTACTTTTCTTTTCAAAATGTTTACCTAAATCTTTGGTTGGCTTGACTACCCTGCCTGTCTGACTCTTCATCTAGTGGGCAGCTTCCAACTCTGTGTAGCTAAGGGGGGGGTGGCCTATTAAATCAAACAGCCTATTAAGGTCAACAAGCCTGTGTGTTGCTACCTGCCCTGGAGAAGGATTATCTACAAAGGGACTCTTTGGGCCTCTAGGTGGACTTTTTGGTGGAAACTGAGCAGAAAGATCACATGTGGAAGAGTGAGTGGCCCCTATCACCAGGCATTAATTAGGCAGGGATCAGATGGGGAAAAAAAACAACAACACGGCTTCTGAGTATATCAAAGCAGTCTTCAGGGTTCCAGATATATCTAGACCTGTCTTTGTTCCTAGTTTCAGCCATATCAAAAGGAATTTCTGAGGTTCTAGGTGTTTCTAGGAATGTTCTGTGGTTGATTCTAGGTCTATCGTAGGACTCTCCAGTTTTCTAGGTATATCAAGGAAGACCTGTCTAGAACTTAGTGGTTTTTGACCATCAAGCTATCTCTAGGGACTGTATCAAGGGAAGGTATGGGGGTCAAGGTAAATTTAGGAACACATATTTAGAGCTGGAAGGGACCTTGGAGAGCATGAAGGCCAACTCCCTCATTCTACAGATGAGGAAATGGAGCCTGGTAAGGAGAGGTGACTTTCCCAGATTAACACAGCTAGTGAGTGTCTGAGGGAGGATTTGATCTCAGTTCTTCCTGACCCAAGTCTCCAGCTCTACCGACCCACTCCACCGCCTAGCTGCCTCTTTCTTTGTGTCTGGTTCTAGGTATGCCAAGGGAAGCACTGGGCTTGCCAGTATGTCCAAGAGTATCCCTGTGGCTGGGTCAATCCGGGAAGTCTCCCGGTTTCTAGGTGTCTCTAGGAGGCTCCCTGCGGCTGGTTCCAGCCCTGTGTAGAGAGCTTCAGCTCACCCCACTTCCTGCAGTATTTCCCTCTCACTGTCCTTCTCCTCTTCCATCTACTCTGTATGAACTGCTTAAATAGATGTTGTCTCCTCCATTAGAATTAAGTTTCTTGAGAGTAGAAATCATTTCTGCCTTTTCTTTTTCTTCCCTGCCCTTGTCTTGTTGCCTAGAACATATAAGTGCTTTGCTTATTTATGTGAAATATTTATCCTATTGATGAGGGGCAGCATGGCCTGGTGGGTCGAGAGCCGGAAGCCCTGGGTTCGAGTGTCATCTCTGACACATAGACGCCGTCCCTTAACCCCTCGGTGTGCTAGGCAGATCTCTAAGACATAGTCAGAGAGAGGGCTGCCGCTTGTGGGTGGAGGGAGTTTCCTCACTTGGGAGTTCCCGTAGCAGTGGCATCACAGGTCCAGTTCCCATCTCTGTCTAGTAGATCTCGTCCTCCTAGCCACAGTAGAGACCAATGTGTAGTTTTGTGTTTTCTCCCCCATTTTTATGATGGGGGAAAAGAAAATAACATTTGCTTTCTCCTCTTGCAGTTTATAGGTGCCTTAATCCTCTCCGTGGGGATCTACGCAGAAGTGGAGCGCCAGAAATACAAAACCCTCGAAAGTGCCTTCCTGGCGCCCGCCATCATCCTCATCCTCCTCGGGGTGGTCATGTTCATTGTCTCCTTCGTGGGGGTCTTGGCTTCCCTCCGGGACAACATCTGTCTCCTCCAAGCGGTGAGCCGGCCCTGCCTGTTGGCTTCAGCCCCTGCTTCCACCTAGTCTGGGTCTGTCTTGCCCTCTGTCCTCAGGGGCAGGGCCGTGCATCACAGATGTGGGAGGGCGGCACCCACCAGGCCATGGTCACTCAGTCATTCCTCCGGCAGGGACGCAGGTGAATAACCGGGCAGACACAAGATCGATACAAAGTAGCTGGAAGGTGCGTGGCCCTCCCAGCTCCTGGAGGGGTGGGGAAATGCCTCCTGCAGAATCTTGAAAGAAGTCAGGAATCCAGTGAGGAGGGCATGCGCCTCATACGTTATAATAACGAGAGCTAGGATTTACGTGTACCACCCAAGGTTTTCAGAGCCTTCAAAGCCTTGTTATCTCATCTGATAGCCCCGGCAGGTGTTTTTATCCCCGTCTTACAGATGAGGAAACGGAGGCAGGGAGAGGTTAAGTGACTTGTCCAGGGTCACACGGCTACTAAGTATCTCTGGCAGGATTTAAACTCAGGAGTTCCTAGTTGCTCCATGCAAAACCATAAGCTCTTACTACATTTTTTACAGCATAGTAGTGTGGAAGGCTTCTCTGCTGCCTTCTTTTCTCTTTCTCATAAGAGACTGCAGGGACAGCTCTCTGCTAGCTATGCCATGAAGCCTCTCTTGGCATCTTTTATGAGTGATTCTATTCCATTCCATCATCATCATCATAACACAATTCCAATGAGCATTTATTTAGCTCTTTGAGGATTATAAAGTGCTTTACAAATGTTAGCTCATTTGATTCTTATAACAAAACCCTGGAAGATTGGTGCGATTCTTTTTTCCACTTTACAGGTGAGGAAATTGAGGCAGAGGTTAAGTGACTTGCCCAGGGTCACATAGCTGGTTAAGTGTCTGAGGTCATACTTGAACTCGGGTCTTCCTGACTGACTCCAGGCCCAGGGCTCTGTGCACCATGGCGCCACCTAGCTGCCCTGTGCAGCAGAGGGAACACCGGCCCTGGAGTCGGATGGAGCCCTAAGTAATCGGCTTCTGCTCTGGAGCCTCAGTTCCCTCACCTGTAAAATGGGCTTGGGAGTGGCAGTGTCGGTGGGCCTCCGTCTCTAAGTGACTGTTGTGTTCCATCCCGCAGTTCATGTACATCCTGGGGATCTGCCTCATCATCGAGCTCATCGGGGGCGTGGTGGCCTTAATCTTCAGGAACCAGGTGAGCGGAGGACAGGAGGAATTCTGACTCAGCGTTGTTAGTGGACCGTGTGCAGAGTCCTGGAAAGGAGGGAAACTGAGGCCCGGAAAAGCGACTGGGTAACAAGAGCCCATCTGGTGTCCTTTCCCTTTGCTTTCTGTGCCTTCCTCCAGGGTCCTTGCTCACCCGAGTCACCCAAGCGTGTGATTTGTTATTATTAATTTAATTAATTAACTTATTAATACGATCACAGATCACAGCAGCAGAGACTTAGAGCTGGGAGAGACCTTAGAGGCTGTCGGGCTGACCTCTGTGCTTATTGGTTGTTATCGTGACCGCCGCCACCACCACCATCATCATTCTCTGCTGTTATTATCATTATTAGTGACATTGCTGTTAACGATGATGGTGATGCACAGTAATAATGATAAGAAGCGCGTCGCTGAAGCCTCATGACTCTCACGTCTGGTCTCTAATAATAATATTGAGTTTTGTCTCGCGGTTTTGTTGAAATTGCCAACCAGTTTACCAAGTGGGATCCAACCCAGTCTTTTCTCGCTATTTAATTCTAGGTCTGTACTACTTTTACTAATAGTAGGGAGTCCCATGTTATAGTGGTTTGTGGTTTATGATCAGTGAGTCAGTCAGTAAGTATCTATTAAGCACTCACCGCTGGGTGATATGGGAGCCCCTGGGGCGAGGGGGGGGTTGTAGGAATCATTGGCCCCATCTTGCAGATGAAGAGACTGAGGCTTTTAAACACACCCCCTTCGGATGGAGAAGAGAGCAAGGCCGCAGCCAAAGCAGAAATTTTATGAAGACCCTCTTGCCGGTTGGCCTCTGCTAGAGGCACGTCATCCATTTGTTGGGACCTGGCCGTGAATGGAGCCTGGAGGGACTGGTGGGTGGGTTTGTGCAACTAATGTAAGCTCCTTGAGGGCAGGCACTGTCCTCTGCAATGCCAAGTACAGGAAGCCCTGAATCCGTGTTTATTGAATGGAATTGAGTGAAGCAGGAGGCAGTGTGGGGCAGTGGGCATTCACTGGATCTGGAGAGCTCAGGAAACTGGCCACTAGCTGTCAGATCTGTGATTCAATCAGGCCATCAGATATGAAGAAACGCCAAAACAGGAGTCCTGTGAATTTTCCTCTTACTCCCCTGTCCAACCTTAGCCCCCGTGCTTCAGTTTCCTCATCTGTAAAATGAGGAGGTCCCTTCCAGCCCATGTATGGCTCAGGGTCCCCCAGCTGCTAACTCAGTGCCGGGACACAAGCCCAGCTCTCACCTTTGTCTTACGTGGCCTCTCGTGTCATGGGATTCAGGTGGACAGAGCGCTGGACCGTGGCTGGGCCAGTGCTTGCCCTCTCTTTTCTCAGGGTGGAAGGGAAAGGATGGGGAGCCCACTCACTCCCACCCCTCGGGTCTCCCTGACACTGAGTCACCAATGACAAAAGGCTCCCTGTGGCCAGCCCTCTGCTCTCCCCTATTTGGACTGCTTGGGCTGTTCAGTCCCCCAGCACGGAAGTGGACTGGTCTGAAGAAAGAGAAGATAAAGGTGGAGAGGGAGGGGGCCCTGGCCGAGGGAGGAAATCTGGGAGAAAAAAGTATTCTTGCTAAGAAGGCTTTCTCTTCTTCCTCCCCCCCCACCCCTCCCCCTCCTCCTCCTTCTATTCCCCCCTCCCCCAGCTTTGACCCCAGGGCCGTAGCATCTCATTCACCATCCATCTGTCTCCAAAATCTGAACATCGCCTGAATCTCATCCAAGGACAGACTCAGGCGTGCTTGATAAAATCAGCTTTTTAGTTAAGTTAGGTAATTGAAACCCAGGGGAAAGGAGGAAGGCCTGGCTGCGGGGAGAATTGGAATTCGTTTGTGTTGGCAGGAAGAGCAACCCCTTTCCTTGGGATGGGAGGAGAAAGGGAAAGGGGTAGGGTTCCTGGCTAACCCACAGGAGGAATCCTGGCAGAGCTGGCCGTCATTGCTCTTTGGGTCTCACCAGGCCTGGAGGCAGGGGAGGCTCACTGGGGAGCTCTGAGCTGGGGGCCGTAGGCTTCAGTAGACACTGCCACAGCGGTCCAGGACACGAAAAGGGTTAAACCTCCCCTGGAATAGACCTTCTCTTAGGTCCTTTCTGGCTTATGTGAGTCTGAATTGAAGCCTGCCCACCCTTGGGACTACCACGCAGAGGAGTCCATCTGAGATCTGGGGGGGGCCTCTTGGCACCTGGGGAGGCAGGTGGGGCTTCAGGGGAAGTTGGCTCACTCTTAGGCCCCAGGGGGAGGCCAGTCTGTCTGGAAACGCTTGCTTGTCCCCGTCCCCAAGATACAGGTACCTCAGGCCCGACAGTGGCCTCCTATGACTGCGGTGGAAGGCCAGGCTCCAGTGGGATTTCTTCATGGCTGTGTGGCCAGGCACATGCTTAGCTCCGCAGGGGGGAGTGTTCTTGTTTTGCTGCCTGGAGGGCAGCTTCTCACAATTGGGATCCCGCCTGCCCCCCAGGCCCCCAAGGGCTTCTGTCCACTGGCAGGAGCCCAGCCAGGAGGCTGCCCTTTGGGAATCACAGGCAACGGCTGCTGGAGAATATGTCATCCCCAGAGTAGCCAGCCTGGCCCTGGGAAGGCCATTCACAGCACCTCATCCGCCCTTCAATCCTGCCATTGAGAGACCTGCTAATCAGTGTGATTAGGACCAGCAAATGCCTGGATCAGCATGGATTTGTTAGTTATATAGGGAGCAGCTAGGAAACAGTACACAGAGCACCAGGCCTGGAGCCAGGAGGATCTGAGTTCAAATCTGGCCTCAGACACTTCCTAGCTCTGTGACCCTCAGCAAGTCACCTACCCTCTGTCTGCCTCAGTTTCCTCAACTGTAAGATGGAAGTCACAATAGTACCTGCCTCTCAGGGTTGTTGTGAAGACCAAATGAGATGATATTGTAAGTGCTATATGCATGTAACTGTTATTATTATTGCTGCTGTTGTTACTATGGTATAGTGAAATCCAGCATTGTGGTCTCCGGTATTGCAGCCTAACCAACACCTGAGCACGAATTCTCTCCAGAGCATCCCTAACAAATTGTCATCCGGCCTGAGCTCCAAGCCCTCTAGTGATGGGGAGCTCACTACCTTCCTGAAGCAGTGCTTTATACCATGGGATAGTTCTTGCAGTTAGGAAGTTTTTCAAATCTCATCGCCTGGAATTCCCACCCGTCGGTGCTGGGTCTGCCCCTTGGGACTGAGCTGAACACTCCTGATTCCCATCCCTCTTCTCCATGGCAGGGCCTGACCTTAAAGATAGCCCCCCAAGATCCCCCTGGGCTTCTCTTCTCTGGCCTGGCCCTCCTTTGCCCTTGGGCTCTGTGCTCCAGATGGGGACAGAGGACAGCGGGACCATTGTCCCCCTTAGTTTGGAGACCAGGCCTCACAGTGCAGCCTGAGATGGCGTCAGATGTTTGGCTGCCCCATCACACTGCCGATTCACACCGAGCTGGTCTCCCTACGAAGGGTTTTGGTAGGGATTTCTTCCAGGCGGTTGGAGGTGACTCTGCCTGGCCTTTTTCTGGCTCCCTCCTACTTTGCCAGTTTTATTTTACATTTCTCCCCCAGTGAGGATGCTAGGTGATGCAATGGTTAGGCTGTGGGACTTGGGAGTCAGGAAGATCTGAATTCAGATCCTGCCTCAGACACTTACTAACTAATTCTGCTTTTGGGCAAATTCCTTTGTTCTCCGGGTCTCAGTTTCCTCATCTGTGAAATCTCTCCGGATCTTTTCGGCTCGAGCCCTGTGATCCTCTGATCCCTATGATTTGGAGCAAGTTCTGACAGCGTCATGGGTCTGGAGCTGGAAGGGACCCTCCCACTTTACAGATGAGGAACCTCAGGGAGGTGACTTCCTGCTCAGCCCTGGAGAGGTGGCGATTAGAACCCAGCGCTTCTCTCACCAAGGCCAATACCCGTTCTCTGTACCTTGGTGTCTCACAGGGTCAGGCGTCCTCTGGGTAGAACGCAAGCCCCTTGAGGGCGGAGAATATTGTTACTTTTGCCTTTGTATTCCCAGCACCTCACACAGTGCCTGCTACTTTGGAGGCATTTCATAAGTATTTGTTGAATTGAATTGAAACTTGAGTTGTCCCACTAATTTAAAACCTTCTTTGTAGGAATGGCGCCTCACACATAAAGGGCATTTTCCCATCCCTTACACCAGCCCTGTGAGATAAGTGGGGCAGGAACCTTACTCCCGGTTTTATAGATGAGGAAACTGAGGCTCAGAGAGGGTCATTGGCACAGTCACATATAAATGATAGAGCCCGGTCTAGAGGCCCAAGCTGGTGACTCCCACTTACATGTTCCTTCCAGAGCCCTGCTTCTTGGGTGAAAGGAGAGGAAGAAGCGTTTTTGATGTCAGCGGGGATGGAGGAGAGGCTGGCCTTGGGGAGCTGGCCAGAGGCAACGCCGGCCATGTCCAGATGTGCGGCCACCCCTGTGGCCCTGGGTTTCCCATGGCTCCCCCCTGGGCTGCGGGGAGCCAGCTCTTTGGGCAATTGATGGCTCCTTCCTTTCCTCCCTACCTTCCCCTCTTCCTGTGAATCAAGACCGTGGAGGGGGCTTGGGGATCTCTTAGTGCTCCAGATGCCAGCACAGCTGCAGGCCAAGGTCTCTGTAAATGCAGGTTGGAGTTGGGCTCTCTGGCCTTCCTCCCCAGATCACTTCCTTCCTGCCTTTGTTTTACCCAGAGGGTGAGATAACTCTTTTCTCCTGGCTTCCTCTGGGCTGATGTGTCCGTCCAGTCAAGGAGGACCCTTGGGGTTCTGTCTCCGGAATTCCCAGCTCCGTTTACGCTCCCATTGTCCTCTTGGTACTAGTTATGGGAAGGGGATACCTAACTTTTAATGAGTTCAGGTTGCTAGACCTGTTTGATCTATGTCCTGAGAGACTAGATGACACCTTGGAAAGAGGCCTGGTTCTGGGTGCAGAGAACCTGAGTTCAAATCCTGCCTGTTACTTTCTGCCTATGTAACCCTGGCTGAATTACTTCAACTCTTTGTACCTTAGTTTCCTTCTCTCTTAAACGAGTGTGTTGGGAGAGAAGGTCCTTTCTTGCTCTAGTTCTGTAATCCTCTGAATTGGCAGACACGGCATCAATGTCAGTGATGTTTGAAAGATTGTGGAGAATTTGAAGGATTGGCAAAAGGAAAAGTGTTATTTAGTTGTTTTTCAGTTGTGTCTGATTCTTTGTGACCCTGTCTGGGATTTTCTTGGCAAAGATACTGCAGTGGTTTGTCATTTCCTTCTCCAGTTCATTTTACAGATGAGAGTGAAGTGACTTGCCCAGGGTCACAGAGCCAGTCAGTCTTTGAGGCTGGATTTGAACTTAAGAAGATGAGTCTTTTTGACTTCAAGTCCAGTGCTCTGTGCACTATGGCGCCACCTAGCTACCCTGAAAAGAATCATCCCAATTTAAGAGAGAAGAGAATGACAGACAGTAAACTACAGGCTTGACTTTGATTCCTGGTAAGATTCTAGAGCACACTTTTAGAGGGGTGGTTAGTGTACATACAGAAAGGGAAGCAGTGATCACTAGGAGCCAGCCTGGCTTCCTGGAATAGGTCGGGCCACACCGACCTCATTTTCTTCTTGGATAGTGTTATTCCACTGGTAGAACAGAAGAATGCTATCACCCTGGGCGGCCTACGTTGCAGCAGGATTTTTTCCATTTTTGTCCATGCTGTTCTTGTAGACGAGATGGACACTTGGGGCTCCAGCTGACATCTGTATCGTATCCTGTACAGGATGAGCTTTGTTTGCTCCATCGTCTCTGCTTGAATGTCAGCTCGCTGAGGGCAGGTACTGTCTTTGCCTCCCCTTGCTTCCCTGGCACTTAGCACGATGCTTGGCCTACAGCGTGTGTTTAGTACGTGCTTGTTGACTGACTGGGTGTCGGTACTCCCAGCTATTGTGTTCTCCCTGCCAAGTCACTTTGTGTTTATTTTGTAGGTGCCTATGCGTTGTACATGTTGTTTCCCTGTTTGCAAATTAGGCAAATTAATGCTTGTCCTGCCTGCAAGGGCATTTGTGAGGAAAGCCTTTTATACTCAATTTTTCTGCCAAGCTGTGTGCCCCCTGAGGACAGGGACCAGCTTGTCTAAACTATATCTACTCCAGTGCCAGGCGTGGTAACCTGTACACTCAACAGGCTCTTAGTGAATGTTTATTAAATAATTGAGTAAGTAACGTGATCATGGATGTAGAGCCAGAAAAGGCCTCAGAGACTTCCATATTTTATGTATTAGGAAGCTGGGGCTGACAGAAGTTAAATGACTTACCCAGGGCACACAGCTAGTAAGTGCTTGAGGGCACATTTGACTCCAGGCCCAGCACTCTGGGCACTATGGCACCACCTAGCTGCCTAGATGGACAATCAGAAGAGCCCTTAGAGCCACCCTAAGGACAGTGAGGCCTAGAGAGATCACGTAGCCGGCCCTGGACTCAGCTCCCCTTTTCTCTTGCCTGAAAGGCCACAGCTCCATCTGCCCTTTGAGTCGTCCTTACTGTGAGCCCCCCGCTCCCTGGGGCCATCTTCCTTAGCGTGGGAGGCCTGGGTGTCTGTGTCTTCCTCTCTGGTCTGGCCCCCTCCCATCGGGTGACAGCGGAGCCTGAAGTCATCGCTTAATGATTTGTTTCCTGCAGATGCTGCCGTGGGTGTGAGGGCTGAGGTCACCCAGCTTCCCAGGCTCCAGCCGGGCCCCTTTGGCTTCAGGGCACACTGGTCCATGGCTCTGTTCTGCTTCGCCTGATGTCCCTTTTCTCTTCCTGACTTCCCTGTTCACTCAACTGTTCTGCCCAGCACATGTAGCCGTGATGTTCAAGTTCTGACATTTGTGTTCCATGTTCTAATGCCTTTTCCAGTCCTAACACTCCACGTTCTAAGTCCTGCAGCTGAGCCATGTTCTAAGGGCCCTTCCAACTGTCATGTTTCTGCACATTAATTATGCTTAATCATTTCTGATCTCCTCCATTTGTGGGGGGGGAGGCTTCTAGTCCCACTCCCAATTCATGTAATCACAGAATTGCAGACGTACCTTTCTTTCTTTCTTTTTTTTTTTTTTAGTGAGGCAATTGGTGTTAAGTGACTTGCCCAGAGTCACACAGCTAGTGAGTGTTATGTGTCTGAGGCAGGATTTGAACTCAGGTCCTCCTGACTCCAGGGTCAGTGCTCTATCCACTGCACCACTTGGCTGCCCCCTTTTTAAAATTTTTTTTTTGGTGTGACATATCTCTTGAATCAGTTAATCAATCCACAGAAGACAAGGTGCGTATCTAAGATAGCTCCTCTCTCTCCCTTTCTGGGGGTAGGGCAGGCTGGCTTTCCTCCCTCACCCCACCTCTCACTCCCACCTGGTCTGGGCCATCATCATCGTGCTCTTTAGTTGGGTTTCAAGCTGTGTGTTTGCTCTTGGAAATACTCGGATGCCCTGGTGCCCGCTTGGGATTGATGGGGGAAGGAGCAGGGGCCTGGACATTGCCCTGCCTGCTTAGCTTAATGAGTGATTCTCAGTGGTTCCTGGTCACCCGAGCAGGGGTTTGGGACATTGGAGGAGTGGGCAGTAGAGAGTGGTCTGAGGTCAAGCTTGAGAGCTGGCTCGCCTGTGTTTGGTGGTCAAAGCTCACCCTCCTGGGCAGTTTGTGAATTTTTCCCTCATCCTACATCTAGCCTGCCTTAGAGACCAGTTCAGGCAGATGCCCTGGCTCCTTGCAGATGGTGAGAGTTTTCTGTCTCAGCAATTGCCCGAGTGAGTTGCTGGGCATGGCCCTTACCCAGGGAGGGCCCACTGAAGTTACTTGAGCAGCAGCTGTGTTTACTGGAGAAGCAGGGGCCCTGTGATGTTCGTGGTTCGCTCCCCTCAACTCTGGAGCAAGGTTAGGCAGAGGACAAGAGGAAGGTCTGTTGGGTTCCTCCCTGTGTGCTGTTGAGAGCCGAGCACTAATGTGGTACAGGGGAGGACCCCAGGGTTTGGAGCCCTGAGGACCAGAGTGCTAAGCCAGGAGCATCTATTTACTGCCTCTGTGACCCAGCCGGCTGCTTCAATTCAGCAAACGTGCTGGGTGTCCCCAAAGTACTGAAGCTTAAAGGGACACTGTGACTTTCAGTTTGTGTAATACATAAAGAGTAGGGACAGGGGCCTCCCAGAGCAGGAAATCCCCTCCACCAGCACAGGCTGGTACCTTCTGTGCAATTTATCATCTTAGAGCAGGGGTTCCTCACCTTGTTTGTGCCCGGGATCCCTTTGGCCATGTGGTGAACTGATGGACCCTTTTCAGGGGACTTAAATGCTTAAATTAAAATGCCTAGGATTAAAAATTACATTGAAATATGGTTGTCAAAATATTAAAAAATCAAGTTCGTGGACCCCAGGTTAAGAACCCTTGTCTTAGAGAGTTGCCTACAGTAATTCAGTCTATTCTAAGTGCTTTTATTAAGAGTCTACTGTGTGCCAGGCACTGAGAGAGGCCGAGGGGCTTGCCTGGAGTCATACACCTACTGTGTGTAAGAGGCAGGATTTGCACCCAGGTCTTTCTTGAGCTCTGTTTCCAGGCTACTTCTCCTTAAAGAGCATTTCTCTTAGATGAGAGGACGTATATGGAGAGCAGAATGTCCCTATCCCAGGGGAAGGCAGTGTGGCCCAGGAGGGGAATGCCCGAGTAGAACCCAGGACCCAGAGCACCTCGGGGGAGGTGCTGCTGCACGGCTGGCTGGAGGGGATGGCCAAACTTGGCCTTGCTCTGGGGGAGGGGCCCACATCTGGCCTTCGCCCCCTGCTTTTCTGTCTGGCTTTTCTTGACAGAGATGAGAAGGTCCCTTGTTGGGCCGAGTCTCGGCTGTCCCCGATAGTCCTCTGCAGCCTGAAAGCTCGCATTGTACCAGGGTGGGCAGAGTCGCCTGCCCATCTTTGGGGCATCGCCCACCTACTGCTGCTGTGAAGCCCTTTGTGTGGCCAGATAGCTCTAACACAGCAGATGGGCTGTGAGGGCAGACAGCAGGCGTGACTCGGTGTGGGACACGAGCCAGACGGCATTCTTCTTTGGGGAGTCACCCTCCCCCAACCAGGAGGAGATCAGGAGAGGCAGGGCGATGTGGTGGGGAGAGGGCTGGCTCTTTCAGCCATCAGACCTGGGTTCAGGTCCTTCCTGGGTAGCTACCACGGTGACCTTGGACAAGTCACTTCCCCTTGATGGGCCCCAGTTTCCTGATCTATAAAGTGAAGCATTGGATAAGCTGACCCGTCAGGTCCTTTCTGGCTCAGGGTCAGTTTCTAAAGCCTCAGATCCAATAAGCCAACCTCCCCTTTCTGAGCCTTGCTTTCCTCATCTATAAAATGGGGATAACACAAAGTAACTAGTAAATTTTAAAATGCTGAACAATTGTGAATTGTTATTCTCATCTGGAAAAACTCTTTCAGTTGGGCGTCTGTGATACTTGATCCACCTAGATCACCCCAAATGTTGCTGGCATCTCTTTGGTGCAGTGGAATAAGCACTAGACTTTTGGTAGGGAAATCAGAGCAGGCTTCGTGCAGGAGGTGGCCTTGGCTTGGAAGGATGGGTAGAATCTCAGCAGGCAGGCCAGCCAGCCACGTGTGAAGGGCATTCTACACGTGCGCCCTTGGGCTGAGGCGCAGAGATAGCACAGGCCCATGGGGCATGGCCAGGTGTTGCTCAGCCAGGAAATCTGGCTTCCTGTGCCACTCGGCCAGCCTGGCGCCCCTTCTCCAGTGGCCTATTTCCTAATTCACAAAGTGAGGGTGGCGGTTCCTGCCCCCCTTCCTCCCCCAGCCGCCCCGAGGCCCGGGGGAGAAGCTCTTTGGAAAGTGCAGGGAGGAGGGGTGATGCTAACCCGTGCTTTCACCTGGCGGGCGGGACTGGCCAGGGCAAGGCCCGGACCCAGGCTTTTCTGAATTTCTGCTTTCTGAACAGACGATCGAGTTCCTGAACGACAACATCCGGAGAGGCATCAAGAATTACTATGACGACCTGGACTTCAAGAACATCATGGACTTTGTCCAGGAGCAGGTGAGATGCTGCCCCTTAGAGCTGACGTTCACTGGGAGGGGGAGGAGACGTCTCTCATCCTCTCCCCGCCCCAGTCATGGGACCCCTGATGCAGAGAAGGCGCAGAGAGCATCAGGTCTGACATCTTCATTTACAGATGAGAAAACCCGGGCGCCCAAGGTGACTCATCCAGGTCCGTGCAGGGGGTCAGAGGCACGGCTGGGGTTCCCACCAAGTCCTCCGGCCGTGACCCTACGCTCTCTGCTGGAGGTTATGATGTGTGAGGAAACAGCTTGGGATTCATGCTCAGGAGACCTGGATTCTAATCCTGACTGTGACTTGGGCTGTCTGTGCTACCTTGGGGCTTTCCTGGGTCATGGTCTTCTTCACCTGTAAAGATGAGAGTCAGACCGCACAGTCCCTACGGCCCCTTCCAGCCCCAAATTCTGGGATGCTGTGGACTGGCCAGGCTGGGTGGAGGCATCAGCAATTATAGCAGTAATTATAATAGACAGTTGTGTAGTGCCTGAAGGTTCGCTGCAACTCCAGAACAGATTTTAAAGTCTTAAAGTACTTTCCCCACAAAAGGCCCTCAGGTAGCTAGTGCGGGGATTGTGCCTTTGTTGTACAGATGGGGAAACTGAGGCTCCGAGGAACAAGGTCACGTGTCGAGCTAAATGTTGGGGCCTGGATTCAGACATGGGCTCCTGGCCGTAGATCTTATGGTCTTGTGGCCTCTAGGTGTTGGTGACCACAAGGGCAGGCCCTATGTTCTCATTAAGCCTGACCCAGCCTGGGTACAGTGAAACCATTTGAAAAGCCCCCTTCACTAAGAAGGACCTGCTGGGGAGAGTAGCCCACGCACTGCCCCGGTGCCTGTCAAATAGAAGGCGCTTAATAAATGCTTGTTGTCTGACCGCTATGTGGCCAAGCCATGCTCAGACGCCCCTCCTAGCTGGCTCAGGCAGAGGCGGCCTGTCACGGCTGTCCTCTTGACCAGATCACAGAAGCTCCGAGCCAGAAGGGTCTGTGAGGGTCTTCTTGCTCTATTCATTCCTGACCAAGAATTCCCCTGAGAACCTTGTAGACCGTAGCTGGGGGTGGGGGCCATCCCTTCTGTGTTTAAAGACCTCCAGGGAGGAGGATCCCACCGCCCCCAGGGCAGTCCCTCCTGCTTGTGGGTGTCGGTAATTAGGTTGTTAACAGAATTTTACTGAGCCAGCCTCTAACCTGGGAATGATGAGATAGAGCGGGCTAGACGCAAGGTGCCAGTAATCAAGTAGTGGTTTAGTTAATTAATTTCATTATGACGAACAGATTTGGAGATGGGGAACTCTGCTGATCCGAATTCCACCTTGCTGTAGGCAGAGATTATATACTACCTGCATGTATATACATCTATCGGTACATACATCCATACACGCACACACATAAATCACAAGTGAGAAGGGAGGGGGAAGGTGGATTACAAACAGTCATTTCCCAGGGCCTGAGTGATTTCCCATGACAACCCCACAATACAGGTATTCTGGAGTCCTGTGGGAACAGTATCATTCCAAGTCTTTGAGAGTTGTTACTTAGTGGGGCCTAGGACCAGAGTCCTGTGGTGGGAGTGGGTTCTCCAGTCTTTGAGTGGCTTCACTTAAGGTACACAGGCACAGGAATGCCGTGACTGTGATAGCATTGTCAAGGTTTGATTGGTCTGACTCACCTTCCCATATCCACTCCCCGTTGTAAGACCCCTCCTGGGCTCTCCTCTCCCCCTCCCCCAGCCCACATACTCATCACTCCGGGGGCCTTGGACAGGAGGGAGAGAGAAGGGAAGTTGAGGAGGGGGAGGAGCTTCCAAAAGAAACCCAAGCTCTTCTCGACCTGGTTCTCTTTCCAGCCTCCCCCTCCCCTTTGGGAGACCCCAAGCCCTGGTAAGAGTAGTTTCTTGGCCCTCAGCCAGGGTCTTGAAGGAAATGCATCCCTGGAGCCCCGAGCACCTCCCTAGGTGGAGGGTGTCCAACCTCCCTGCTCTCCCTCTGCCTGTCCATCCTTTGCTGTTTGGCTCCAGCTGCCAAACAGATGCTGGGGGCCTCACCGTGAGAACCCGTTCGTCTTCAGTCCAGACAACAGCTCCTTGGAGCGAGCTTTCACTCAGGGCCTTTGGGCAATGGACCTGTCCTGGCGGCGCTCAGCCGAGTGCTGCAGAGCATCTCCTGTTGAAAGGAAGACGGAGAAGGAGGTTCATTATGGATTGAACCGACACACGCTCGCCAGGTGTTGCCTGAGCGCAACCCCCTCTGTCTCTCCTCATTCCGGAGCTCCTGGCCCCCCTCCTGTGATTTTGAGCAGGTGCAGGGCCTGCCTGGAAGACTCCTGATGGGTCTCCTGGGGCAGGCCACGCTTCGGAGCAGGATCCCTTGGCCCAGAGACTCGATCGCTATTAGAACAGGCCCTGAGGCTGTCCCGGAGTTTGTTTTTCCAAGGAGTAGGACTACTTTTATTTATTTTTCTTTTTCTCTAGTAACTACCTACCAGATTTCAGAGCTGCTGTGAGGAGAGCACTCTGTAAACTCCGAAGAAATCTGTCAGTGTATGCCACTATTATCCAGAGGCAGTGTGGCATGGTGGGCAGTCTTCCCTGAAGCCAGGAAGACCTGGGTTTGAGTCCACCTCTGACACACACACACTAACTGTGGGACCCTAAACAAATCACTCAGCCTCTCGTGATTCTAGGCAGCTCCCCAAGGCTGCACAGCACAGAGAGGGTGCCGGCCATCACTGGCAGACCAGGGTTCTCTTGGGGTTGGGTTCAAGGCGATGACAGCCAAAACCGTCTACCCGGGGATAGAGAGGGACGGGGGGCCCATTGGCATTGGAGGGTCCGTTTCTCTTTGGGCAGCTTCCCACGCTGCCCAGCGTTTCTGTGGATCCTGCGGGGCTGCAGCCCAGAGCTCCTAGTTCTAGAATGGATCCCTCTTCTTCATGACAGATTGGCATGGCTGGATCTTGAGGATAGCTCTTGTCACCCCTATAGCTCCTCAAGGCTCACCCTCCCCAGTGCCTTCTGTCCTGGTCACCTCCTGCCTGGCGTATTCCTGTGCTGTGCGCAGAGCCCCCTCCTGCCTGCTTCCCCTAGGATCGAGTTCTCGTTTTACAGATGGGGACACTGAGGCAGGAAATTGAGCTCCACTGCATACCTGTGCCGGGTGTCAGCTCCGATCCCGGGTCCTAAGCCGTGAAGTCAGAAATGGCTTTCTTCATCCTTGGCTAATTGTAAAACAAGCAAGTCTCCTTTGGTGGAAGGGGCTTAGGGTGGCACTTTGAGGTGTGTGCTGCCTCGACCGAGGGCACATGGAGGGCATTCCTTTGTTGCTGTGCGTCCTCCACACAGACAGAGACACACACGCACACACGCACACACACACACACTCACTCACTGACTTTTCTTCTTTCTTTTTAGTTCAAGTGCTGCGGTGGGGAAGATTACAAGGATTGGGCCATGAACCAGTACCATGACTGCAGCGCCCCCGGACCCTTGGCGTGTGGGGTGCCATATACCTGCTGCTTCAGAAATAAGGTAAGAGCCACCTGGCCGTCACGTCTCATTCTAGCAGCAGCCGACGTTTATGGGAACGCGAGGGCCGACGACGTGCTCAGATCAGGGTGCGTAGTCCTCGGGGGTCTGTGGGCTCCTCGGGGGGTCTGTGAACTCCTCGGGGGGGGGTCTGTGAACGCGAGAAAGTGTGATTCTCATTAACCTCCAAGTGAAACCTAGCGTTGCAATTGTCAGTGTTGGCAGCAGGCACGGCGGGCCTCGGGCTTCCCCACGTAGCCAGGGGCCCGTGAGACGAAAACAGTCCAGGACTCGTGGTCTGCACCCCAGGACAGGGCAGCTGCTGAGGGTTCTCCTCTTACAGAGGGGGACACGGAGACTGAGGGAAGTTTAGGGACTTGTGCATGGACGTGCATACGGCTAGGGAGTGTCAGAGCCACGATTTGAACCCTGATTTCTGCCACCTCCAACCAAATGGCCGCAACTTGTTCAGCCATTCCCCAGCTGATGGACGTCCCCACAGTTTCCCATTATTGGCCACCAGCATTTGTTAAGTGCCTACTATGCACCAGGCGCTGTGCTAAGCATTTTACGAATTCCTTATTGATCCTAGGCTGTCATCCCCATTGTACAGATGAGAACACTGAGGTTGAGGGAGGCTGTGTCAAACAGCTAGTACGCATCAGAGGCAGGATTCTAACCCAAGTCTTCCTGGCTCGCAGTCCAGCTCTTGATCTCGCTCATTACCAGCCCCTCTCTCAGCTTTGGTCCCGGGTTCAAGCCTGGGACTTGAAACCCAGCAGACGTTCAGCCCACAACAGCCTTGTTTGGACGTCCACCAGGGTGAACTAGAGAGCTGGAAGGGACCCACTAGGAGTGCAGACTCCTTTTCTGACAGAGAAGGAGACTGAGGGCCAGAGAGGTGGCGACCCTCCTCGGAGCACCAGCTCCTTCTAGTCTGCTCCTCCAGCTGAGGAGGGACACTGATGTTGTCCCCAGGCAGACGCTTCCTCCGTCAGCACAGGGTTGGATGAATGAGCCTGTATCCCACCTGGTTCCTGTCTAGAAGCAGAGAGCTCTCGTATCGGTCGTGGAAAATTTCTGTTCCAAACCTAAATGCGCTTTGAAACGTGTTCCCGCCTGTTTGCTGCCTGGCGCTGTCAACCATCAGCTGCTTTCGGACGGAGACTGATGGGGATGTAGTTTAAAGAAAAGGCAGGTCCCCCCGGGGGAGGCAGAGATTAATTTTTGTGGTGGTGTGGCCCTTGTCCGACCCTCTCATGTGACAGAAGAGGAAACTGAGGCAAGGAAGAGGAAGAGACTTGTCGTGCTGCTGGTAAGCGGCAGTGTGGGGGTTGGGGCAGTGGTCCCCACATTTCTGACCACATGCCTATCAAGTGAAAAAAAGGAAGCGCGCGCCCTAATGTTTGTATGCAGGGATGGGGCTCGGCCTGCGAGTTGACTGAGATAGGGGATTTCTGGGAGACTGTCTCTGTCCCTTTGATTGTAGGGAATTGTCTAGCCCAGTGAGAAGTGAAGGGACTTGTCCAGGGTCACACAGCCATTTAGGGGTCTGAGGCAGGATTCGAACTCAGATCTTCCAGTTTCCAGTGCCAGTTCTGGATCCACTGTGCTAGGCTGCTTTTCTGCTGTTTACAAACATACATGCTTATTTATGAATAACATATCTGTGCTACTGTAGTAATATGTTACGTACATTGTAAAACATACGAAAATACAGATGAAAATAGGATGCGATGAAGAAGGAAACATTGGAAATTTTCCGTGTTAGTGGCACTCACCCAAACTTCCTACTAGTATATTTTTAGTGAGAGCGTTGTGGTTGGATAGATTGCCTTGTTTTTTAGAATCTTAGTTTAACACCTTGTTGTGCAGAGATTCCAACGTCCGGGTCTGGGTTTACTTTATTTCAACTCCATGCTGGAAGCCCAGCCCATCTGCCTTAGCTTCAAACAAAGTGTTTCACAAGTCACCATTTACCACAAAAAGTAATCGTCATGTCCATTTCAAATCAAGGGAGCAGCTATTAAGCTCCTACTGTGTGCTGGACCCCTGTGCGGGGGTGGACCAGCCCCTTGGCCTTGAGGAGCTTAGAACACTCCACTGGTGAGGACAGGAGTCCTGGTCGTGGTTCAGGGAATGAGCGTCGTTTGTCAGGGTAGGCGTGACGCCGTGTGCAAGTGGCGGCTGTCACGTTCGTGACAGCTCTTCCAAATGGAGCCCTCCAGTGAGTATAAAAGTGCATATAATTCATGTGTACTTAGCAAACTCTATTTTTGACAAGGAGCAAGGGTTGTCATAAACAGATACCCCAGGTAAAATAGAAGAAAGGATTCCTGGTGATAGGAGACATTAACAAGACCCTCTGTTTTTTCTCTTAGCCTAAGCTGGCCTTTCATCCTCATGGGTGGTACTTTTTGTGACTCTTGGGAGATCTCTGTGTCCAAAAAGATATTTCCCCATTCTGATGCTGTGACTCCTCTCTGAACACATGTAATGACAAGCATAGTTTTACCTAATTAGGCCCAAGCTTTTAGTTGTGACAGGTGAATATTGACTCATGAGAATGATTTTTTTCTTTTTTAAAATGATATTTTTATTTGTTTCATTAAATATTTTCCAATTACATTTTAAAAGATTTTTTAACATTTTGTTTTAAAAAAATTGAGTTCTAAATTCTCACCCTCCCACCCATTGAGAAAGCAAGCAACATATTGATTATATACGTGAAGTCATGTAAATATAATTCTGTATTAGCCATGTTGTAAACACACACACACACACACACACACACACACACAGAGCAAGAAACATGAAGAAAGTGAAAAAAGTCTGCTTGAGTCTGGACTCAGAATTCATCAGTTTTCTCTCTGGAGAATTTTTTAGAATAAATTTCCTGGGCCCTGAAGAATGATTTAAGGATTCAGAAAGGAGGACAAGATGGTGGACTTCTGGGGACCACTGTGGAATAGGATTTTTTTTTCTTGGTGAGGCAATTGGGGTTAAGTGACTTGCCCAGAGTCACACAGCTAGTAAGTGTTATATGTCTGAGGCTGGATTTGAATTCAGGTCCTCCTGACTCCAGGGCCAGTGCTCTATCCACTGTGCCACCTAGCTGCCCCAACCACTGTGGAATAGTAAGTGGAGAGTGCTAACTATCCTTGGAGTTTGAGTTCTGATCCCATCACTGGGTGGTCCTGGGCAAGTTACTTCATTTCTCAGAGCCTCAGTTTCCCCCATCTGTTTTCCCCTCCCTCTCTCCAAGGGATGTTGTGAGGATCACAGACAATGAATGAGTTGTTTTTGTCATTTCACTTAAGGCAGGAATCCTTGACTTGGAATCTGTGAACTTGCTTTTAAAATATATCTTGATAACAGTAATTCGATATTGGTTTCCTTGGTGATCCCATGTATTTTATGCATTTGGAAATGTGACTCATAGGCTTCACCCAACTGATTGCTAAAGGATCCAAGACCCCCAGATGTTGAGTTCTTAATTTGGTGGAAGGGTGGGCGTAAAGCAGAGATCTACAAGACGTGTTCGAGGAATAAGGGACGGCAGTCTTGGTGGAGTAGGGTTTTTGTGTCTCTCCCA
The DNA here is from genome assembly GCF_900497805.2 of Vombatus ursinus. Taxonomy (NCBI): domain Eukaryota; kingdom Metazoa; phylum Chordata; class Mammalia; order Diprotodontia; family Vombatidae; genus Vombatus; species Vombatus ursinus. The sequence continues at coordinate 5,277,914 of NW_020954625.1, read as the reverse complement.
CTGTCTGGGCCACCACAAGAGCTGACCAGGAGACCCACTCCTCAGCTTCCAATTCTTCTACAACTCTAGTTAGTAAGGTCTGGGCTCCGAGGAAGGGTCTCGGGACAAGTGAGCCGGGACATCTCATTTACCGCCTTCGTTTTCCCAAGGGCATCAGTGGAGGATGAATCTCTGTGGGATGGTGGAAAGAGCCCTGGGTTTGAATCCCCCATCTCACTGCCTGTGTTGGCCTGAGGGAGTTCCCTTCCCTCCCTGAGGGTGTCTCTTCACCTGGACCGTGATGCAGCGGTTCTAGAACATCTCTAAAGCCCAGCTCCTTCTCTGCCCTCTGGTCCTGGAGTGGGAGGTTAGCAGGGTTTGGGGCCAGATTGCTTTCTGTGCTGCCTCAGCAGATGTGAAGGTGCCCCTGGCCCTACCCAGCCCATTATATGGCTGCTCTGGCGCCTCGGCCAGCTGGAAAGACCAGCCTGTGGATAGCAGGAGCATACTGTCCGAGTGCAGCATAGCTGTGTGGCCCTGGACGGGGCCTCAGTTCCTCCATCTGTAAAATGAGGGAATTGCACTCAGTCCTGTCAAGCTCTGAATCTGTGAGTCTCTGGTTACCTCTGTGTTTGGGGAAGGAGCAGGGCAGGACGTGCCCAGCAGGGAGCGGGGCAGAGGTCTTCACAGTCCCCTGACTCCCAGATCCTCCCCTCCTGTACACGTGGCCTGGCGAGCGCAGTGGCTGGGGAGATGTAGAAGCCAGAGTCATTGTGGTTAAAGTGAGGATGCACAGGCTGTGGGTGAGAGGCCCCGAGGGCCGTCTTCTGGGTGAAACGCGTGAACTTTGTGACAGCTTTCAGGCAGCTCTTTTGTCCTGAAGAGGCCGGGTGGCCAGATAACTGGCGTGCTGCTGAATCGCCGCTGGACCTTTTATCACGTGACTTCCACTGGCAGAGGTGTTCCAGTTCCCCCTCAGGATGCCGCGAACACGGCTCTCCCTGGAGTTTGTGTCAGGGCTTGGCTTCCTTTGCGGCTGGGGAGCTCGCTCCTCTTTGCCCCAGTCACATGCTGGTGACGACAGGAGCCTGTGGGATTTGGAGGCCAGGTCTGTCCCCTGTGGTTTACTGAGTGCGGCCCGAGCTGTGCTGACCGAGGGAATCTTGGACCGAGTCAGCCTGAAAGTATGAAGGAATTTGAGAAGGGAGAGAGCTGGGCGTGCAGAGGGAGGCGGGGGCAGAGTGGAGGCTGTCAGCCCCACTGGGAGGACCAAGGCAGCGTGGAGGGTGGGGACCTGCCTTCCAAAGGTGAGGGGCATTTGAAGAAGGCTCGGCCACTCAGCGTAGCTTTGGGTGGACAGAGGCCTGAGTGATCACTGGGTCTCCCCCTTCTATTTCCTGACGTGGGAGCTGAGGTCCAGCAGTGGTTAAGTGACTTGGCCAGCATCACACAGGGAGTTATTTGAACCTCAGCCCTCTGACCCCACGTCCCAAGCTCTTCCGTGTCTCTATCTCTCAGTAGGGGCTGACCCAAACCCTCAGAGGGACTTCCCTCGCTGGGAGATTCCAGCATTGACAAAAATCACAGGTACACACACACACCACACACACACACAATCACACACACACACAAAATAAACGTGAAGGTGACAGATGAGCATGAGAATTCTTAATAGGACATGACAGAGAGAAGAGAGCAGAGATTGGGTAAGCCTGATTGCACTGACTCTGACTTTGGAAGTAATAAGGAAATGGCAGCAGCACCATCCGGATCAATGAAAAGAAAAAGAGTGAGGAAGAAACAAGTCGCCACTTTGCTTACTGCCTTGTGGGGGTTCATATGGGCTGCACGAAAACCAAAAAACTCTTGAGTAATGGAAGTCTCTGGTTTCCAATATGCAAGTACACTCAGATCTGTGGTTTTGCCTGCCCAGGGAGTGGGAAATCCCTCTCAGCCTGTGAAGGGTCTATAATTTAGTAGATTAGTCCCAAGCAAGCAGGGCTCGAGAGCTGCCTGAAGAATGTAGAAAAGGTTAATTGATTGATTCAGGCTCACAGAGCTAATGTCAGAAATAGGATTGGAACCCAGGGCTTTGGCACTCTGCCCACTCATAATACCATGCTGCTTCTATCCACGCACAATCTTTTTGTTCTTTTTTATGTTTATGAATCAGAGAGAGAGAGAGAGAGAGAGCGCGCATGCGCTCAGCCTCCTCCATCCCCCATTAGATTGTGAGCTCCTGGAGGGCAGGTGCTGTCTGCTTAGCATAATGACTGGCAGATGGTAGGCACTTCATACATGTTTATTGAGTGACCGCCTGACTGACTGTGAAACCTGTGGAGAGCACAGATTCATGAATCAGTCCAGACATCTTAAAACCCAAAGACAGCCCAGCAGCAAGAGATAGAAAAAGAAATTCCATTTAAAATAACTGTAGACAGTATAAAATACTTGGCAGTCTACCTGCCAAGACAAACCAAGGAACTGTATGACACAATTACAAAACATTTCTCAGACAAAGTTAGATGTAAACAATTGGAAAGATAGTAATTCCTTTGGGTACACTGAGTCAATATAATAAAAATGTCAATTCTACCTAAGTTAATCTATTTATTCAGTGTCATACCAATCAAACTACCAAAGAGTTATTTTATAGAGCTAGAAAAAAATAATAATAAAATTCATCTGGAAGAACAAAACGTCAAGAATATCAAGAGAGTCAATGAAAAAAAAATGTGAAGGAAGGTGGCCTAGCAGTAATCATCAAAACAATCTTGTGCTAGATAAGAAATAAAGTAGTGGATCAGTGGAACAGATTCTATACATACTACATTGTAGTGACCATAGTAATCTAGTGTTTGATAAACCCAAATATCCACGCTTTTGGGACAAAAACTCATTATTTGACAGAAAGCTGGGAAAACTGAAATGGTATGGCAGAAACTAGGCATAGTGCAGCTCTTACACTGTATACAAAGATAAGGTCAAAATGGGTACATGATTTAGGTGATACCATAAGCAAATTAGGAGAATAGTTTACTTGTCAGACCTATGGATAAAGGGAGAATTTAGGCCAAACAAGATATAGAGAGCATTATGAAATCTAAAATGGATAATTTTGATTATATAAAATAAAAAGTTTTTGCACAAACAAAACCAGTGCTAACAAAATTAGAAGGAGAGCAGAAAACTAGGAAAAAATTTTTTAGAGCAAGTATCTCTGATAAAAGCCTCAATTCTCAAATATATAGAGAACTGAGTCAAATTAATTAAGACTGCAAGTCATTTCCCAATTGATAAACTGTTAAAGAATGTGAACAGGCAGTTTTCAGACAAAGAAATCAAAGCTATCTATAGTCATATAAAAATGCTCTAAATCACTATTGATTAGAGAAATGCAAATTAAAACAACTCTAAGGTACTACCTCATACCTGTCAGATTGGCTAAAGTGACAAAACAGGAAAATGATAAATGTTGCAGAAGATGTGGGAAAATTGGAACACTAATGCAATGTTGGTGGAGTTGTGAACTGATCCAGCCATTTTGGAGAGCAATTTGGAACTATGCACAAAGGGCTATAGAACTATGCATACCCTTTGATCCAGCAATACCACTACTAAGTCTGTATCGCAAAGAGATTTTTTTAAAAAGGGAAAAAAATTATTTGTACAAAAATATTTATAGCAGTTCTTTTTGTAATGGCTTAGAATTGGAAATTGAGGGGATACCCATCAGTTGGGGCATGGCTGAACAAGTGGTATATGATTGTGATGGAATACTATTGTGCTATAAGAAATTATGAGCAGGATGATTTCAGAAAAACCTGGAAAGACTTGTATGGACTGATGCAAAGTGAAGTGAGCAGAACCGGGAGAACACTGTACACAGTAAGAGCAACATTGTATAATGAACAACTGTGAATGACTTAGCTTTTCAGCAATACAATGATCCAAGACATTCTCAAAGGACTCCTGATGAAAGATGCTATCCATCTCCAGAGAAAGAACTGATGGAGTCCGAATGCAGACCAAAGCACATTATTTTTCACTCCTTCCTTCCTTACTTCCTTCCCTCCCTCCTTCCCTTCTTCCTTCCTTCCTTCCTTCCTTCCTCTTCCTTCCTTCCTTCCTTCCTTCCTTCCCTCCCTTCTTCCTTCCTTCCTTCCTCCCTCCCTCCCTCCCTCTGTCCCTCTCTCCTTTTCTCCCTCCCTCCTTTCCTTCCTTCCTCCCTCCCTTCCCTTCTTTGCTTTCTTCCTTCTTCCTTCCCTCCCTCCCTTCCTCTCTTCCTCTCTCTCACTTTGTTTTGAGCCCCCCCCCCACCAAATGACTAACATGGAAACATTTTACGTGATTACACATGTATAACTTGTATCAGATTGCTTACTGTTGCAGAGAGGGAAGGGAGGGAGGGATAGAATTTAGAACTCAAAACTTAACAACAAATGTTAAAATTTATTTTTACATGTAATTGGGGGAAAATATTTTTAAAAAATATACCCCAAAGACAAGAGACGCTAAGTCAGGGGGTTTTAACGTTTTGTGTCCTGGGGCCCTTCAGCAGTCTGATGATGTCTCTTAGACCCCTTTTCAGAACCATGTTTTTAAGTGCATAAAATTTAAAAATAGGATTACAAAGGAAAGCAATTCTAATGAATGCGGTTGTCAGAATACGCTTTGGAACTTAGGTTAGGAGCCTCTGTACCAAGAGGTGCTTGCGAGAATAGCCATGGGCTCTTTCCTTGTTGGCTCTGACTGTACCTTTCTGTTTCAGTCTGACGTCATCAACACCATGTGTGGCTACAAAACCATCGACAAGGAGGTGAGTTCTTTCAAATCGTAAAAACGTTGTGTTTCCTTCTGTCCCCCCGGTCCTGAGATGAGCATCCCCGGCCATGCAGGCTGGTCTCGGGGCTTCGGGAGCGCCCCTGTTCTGAGAGAGCTTTGAAACTAGCCTGTCATCCACAGGGTGTGGTGGTAAGAACTAGGGTCCGAGAGTGAGGAGATCTGGGTTTCGGTCCGGCTCAGGGGCTTCCTCATTGTGGGCACAGGTGTTTCACTTGCATTTTTACAGATAAGGAAACTGGCTCAGAGAGGGCCAAAGACTTCCTCAAAGTCACAGTCCACACCCAAATGAAGTATCTGTCTGAGAGAGACAGACAGAAACAGAAGGAAGCAATGAAGGAAGGGAGGGAGGGAAGAAGGCATTTACAACCTCTGACATCCCCTGCTTCGCTGGGCACCCAAGGAGAATCCTAGGACTCTGCCCAGATTGTGAGAATCTTGACATGACAGGACACATCTAGAAGGGCCCTTAGATACCTCTCACTGGCAGCTCTATTGAGAGCAGAACTCTTCCTGTGTATAATTGTATCTGATCCTCACAGCATCCCTGTGAGGGAGATAATATCACTATCCACATTTCATAGATGAAGATACTAAACCTCAGAGAGTTTCAAGTGACCTGCCCAGAGTCACACAGCTAATAAGTGTCTGAGGTAGGATTCTAGCTCAGGTCTTCCTGACTGTTAGCTCACTGTGCCACTTAGAATGTCAAAACTAGAACAGCCCTAGAATCTAGAATGTCAGAGCTGAGAGGGCCCTTAGAACAGGGAACATCAGAGCTGGGAGGGTCCTTAGAACCTAGAATCTAGAGTGTCAGAGCTGAGAGGGGCCTTAGAACCTAGAATCTAGAGTGTCAGAGCTGAGAGGGGCCTTAGAACAGGGAATGTCAGAGCTGAGAGGGGCCTTAGAACCTAGAATCTAGAGTGTCAGCTGAGAGGGGCCTTAGAACAGGGAACATCAGAGCTGGGAGGGGCCTTAGAACCTAGAATCTAGAATGTTAGAGCTGAGAAGGGCCTTAGAACAGGGAATGTCAGAGCTGAGAGGGGCCTTAGAACCTAGAATCTAGAATGTCAGAGCTGAGAGGGGCCTTAGAACAGGGAACATCAGAGCTGAGAGGGTCCTTAGAACCTAGAATCTAGAGTGTCAGAGCTGAGAGGGGACTTAGAACAGGGAACATCAGAGCGGGGGGGGTCCTTAGAACAGGGAACATCAAAGCTGGGAGGGACCTTAGAACCTAGAATCTACAATGTCAGAGCTGGGAGGGGCCTTAGAACAGGGAACATCAGAGCTGTAGGGGGAGCTTAGAACAGGGAATATTAGAAGTGGGAGGGGCCTTAGGACAGGGAACATCAAGCTGGAGGGGCCTTAGAACAGGGAACGTCAGAACAGACTCAGCTGGTAGGGGAGTGGGGTGGATGTAGTGCTTTAGCAACCCTCTTGTTCCTCTCCCCTGGTGGAGTCAGAACCCCAGAGGACGGGACAGAGGGCCCAGATTCGAATCCCGTTTGCCCCACCATCTGGCTGTGGGATGCTGGGCTAGGTCGCTTCCTTTCCTGGGATTTGTAGAAAGGAAGGAGGAGGCTTAGACCAGGGACCAGACTGGCCTGAGAGGCCTCTAAGAGCTTTGTGAGCAAGCGCCCTTCGAGGGGCAGAGGCTGGTGTCCTGGCGCCGCCCCTACCACCCTCGTTCCTTATCAGCGCCTGAGTGTCTTGGACGTCATCTACATCCGTGGCTGCACCAATGCCGTGATCATCTGGTTCATGGACAACTACACCATCATGGCTGCCGTCCTGCTGGGCATCCTGCTACCCCAGGTGAGGCCCTCCCGGAGGGAGGTCGAGGCGGGAGGGCTCGGAGGACAGCGAGAGATGGGGAAAGTAGTGATGATAATAGCGAACAGAGCGGGGATTAGTGAGGCAGGAGAGGGAGCGCTGACGCTGACCGGCACTCAAGGAGGCCTGGGGTCAAAGCCTGCCCCGGACACTGACTAGCTGAGCAAGTCACGCAAGCACTGTCGCCCTCAGCTTCCTCATCTGTAAAACGGGGATGACGATAATGCCCACCGACGAGGCTTGTGGCGAGGATGGAATGTGAAGCGCTCTACAGGCCTTTGAGTGCCATGTCACTGTGTGCCACATCACTGCGTGCCACTGTTCGTATTATTCCCAATGACAACAGTGATGAAAGGGTTAGGAGCGGCCCTGTGACTTCATGGACGGGGAGCTCTGCCGGGGGTCTCCCTCTGCCAGGGCAGAAGCTTGGAGCATCAGGGAGTAGCTCAGAGCCCCGAGAGACTGAACTTGGCCAGCGTCTGCAGCCAGTGTTTGTCAGGGTAGGATTCGAACCTCCATCTTCCTGGCTTCCGTACCACACCGCCTCTCGTTAATATGACTGATGCGTGGTAAGAATAGCTCACACTTACAGTGTGTGTTTGGATTTGCAAAGCTCCTTACACAGGCTTCTCCTTCGGGCCTGGTGCTCTTCTTATACCCCCATCTTACAGATGAGGAAACTGAGGCCCAGAAAGGTGAAAGGGTTTACCTAAGGCCATGCTGTTAGTAAGTGGCAGAGGCAGGATGTGACCCCAGAGCCTCTGACTCCACAGCCAATGGCATCCTTTCCCCTGGGGGGGGGGCCTCCCCCCTGCTTTGCCTCCCCTCTCCCTTTTCTTCCACAGTTGCTGGGCGTGCTCCTCACTCTTCTCTACATCACGAGGGTGGAAGACATCATATCTGAGCACTTGGTCACCGACGGCCTCCTCGGGGGCGAGAAGCCAGACTTGGAGTTTTCGGGAGGAGGCTGCTGCATGTGCTATCCCGGGGAGCATCCTCAGGGCCTGTGACCACCAGACCACCTGGGAGGAGGGGGTGGGGCAGGGGATCTGGGACCGCAGGGGCGGAGCTGGATGATGCCAGCCCAGGCCTCGGCCCCTGCTTCCAGCTCCCTCAGCCCAGCTGGGCCCTGTCCAGCCTGAGAGTGTGGGAGTGGCAGAGTCCAGGGGCACCCACAAGCCCTTGCTCCTCTTTCTCAGGCTTCTCTGGGACTTGAAGGAATTTGAGAAGCCGTTTGCCTAACTCGACCCTCCCCCTCCCCCAGGGACAAGGAGGCAGAGTAGGAGGCCGTCTGGCCAGAGCCCCTGTCCTGTTGGCTCACCCTCTGTCTCTTGCCTGATGCTGACAGATTGTGGGATAGCGACTAAACCGTAGGGGCAGATCTGGGGGTCTGAGAGCCCTGCGACCCCCCCCCCCATCCCCAGCCGTGGTCCTGGGGTGGGGCAGTCTCACACCCCCCAGTTTCTATCTCTGTCGCCTTACAGTCCATCTGGGTATTGATTCAACTGCTGTTGTTCTGGGCCCTCTTGATGAGGCCTCATGCCCTCTTTCTTCATCCCAGCTGGGAAGCTCGGGGCCAAAAAAAAAGAAAGGAAAAAAGAAAAAAAGATTTCTTAGTTAAGCCTGAGTTGCTGTGTGTGGGAATAGGCAAGCTTAGCTTGGCCCTGAACTGGTGCATCAGGGGCTAGTCCTGTGGCATTGAAGTTAAACTGTGGCTATTTTTGTATTGATTTATAGGTGAATGGCAGAGGGGTATATGGGTGAATGTGTTGATGTGTATGCCTGCCTGGTCCTAACCAGAGTCTTGAGGAGTGATGAATGTCCCCCAGCTGATCATTTGTACCATTCTGTCCATTTTCGAGGCTGTGCTGTGTCCAGTGCCTTGAGCCCCCATCGGTGGGCTGCTGCTTTGGTGACTCCATTTATATGTGACTTTTGTAACTGTAGAGTTTTATACACAAATAACAGACCTGTTTGATTAATCTGAATCACACATCCTGGATTGTTTGTTTGTTTTTCTTTTTCTCTGATCTCCTGTTGCAATCCCGAACCTGCTTCTTAAAGGTTGACAAAGCATTCTACATACATGAACACATTGGATCGCTCAATCAGCACATAGGATTAAGGGTCTTCAAGTGCCGGGCATTAAGCCAGGCCCTGGAATGAGTCAACCAAAAGAGAACCAGCCTCTGCTTTTGAGGAGTTGATGTCCTTTTAGGGTGGGAAGGTAGGACACAGGGAAGGAAATACAAAACCTATGCCAAGTAGATGAATGAATGGAAAAGCATGTTAAGGTGCTGTATATACCAAGTGCTGGGCGTGCCAACAGACGGTGAAGAGGGGTTCACTCTCTCATTGGGGGAAACAGCACCAAAAAGAGCTCAGCTTTGGGGCAGGTGAGAAAAGCCCAGAAGTCCTTGGGCTTCGTTAGGAGGTTCCATGGTGGGGCTGGATGGAGAAACAAGGAAGGACGCAGACGCCTGGTGTCAGACTCAGAGATGAGGCTGCTAAATCGTGTGCAGGGACTCCTTCTGGCCAAATATTGACTTGGAAAACTGCATGTGTTTACATATTTCTTTGTTAAGTAGTTGCTTTTGTTTAAAGTTTCCCAATTACGTTTTAATGTGGTTCAGCTCACACTCAGGAGAGCTGTGGGCCTGATGGCGAACACGGTGGAGGGTCAGAGCTAAGGCTTGGTGGGCCTCCATTTCCCTGGGAGGAACAGGGTCCCGTCTCGTCCCACACCTGCAAGCAGTCGGGTAGCCTGGGCGAGTTCTGGGTGGCCGTCCTTGGGGGATCGGGCTCAGAGGGGAAGGCGGGCGGGTGGCACGCCCCTGCTGGTGGTACTTCTTCCCATTGCCCAGCCTTGTGTGGGATCGGGGTGGCCTGATGAAGCAGGTGCTGCAGGTATGGATTAGTCCTGCTGAAGAAGCGAAGTGCTATTGCTGGCCTGGGGCTCAGGATTTGAACCTGAGTCTTTCCAGATCTCAAGTCCGACGCACTTTCTCCCATACCGTGCCCCCATCTTTAAATGGAAGCATTCCGTGAGTCATACCATCTAGCCTGCATGAAGAAGCTTGCCTTCTTGCAGCAGGAAGCAGCTTGGGACCGCTGCAAGCATGATGTGATTTCCTGGCTCCAGCTGTGTGTGGCTCAGACCTTTCTATACTACAAAGCCCCTGTGAAGACTCCAAGAACAAAGGTTCTTACCTGGGATCCGAGGGTCCGGGAACTTGGATGGGGAGACATTACATCTTTGTTTTAATGTAATTGATTTCCTTTGCAACGCTTTGTATTTTGTTTTCTGCATTTAAAACCATTATTTTGAGAAGGGGTCCACAGGCTTCACCAGACTGGTCCGGAGGGATCCGGGATGCAGGAAGCATTGAGAACCTCCCTTCTAAAACTGAGTCGCCGAAAAGGTGTTGGTGTGCATTGACGAAGCTCCCCCACCCGGGAGGTCCTTTGCCCCTGAAATAACAGCTCTGGGCCCTGTTCTGTTCCCTGTGTACTGGGCACTGTGCTAAGTGCTAGGGCCCTTGGAGAGGGACATAAAGTAAAGCGGTCCCAGCCCTCCAGGTGTTTACATTCTTGTGGGGAAATGAGAATGATCCCCTTCTCTGCTCCCCTCCTTCTTACTTCCACATCCTTTCAGCAGTTTCCACACTTACAGTCTCCCCTTGCACTCTGTTCCTCTCTGAAAACAAGCATCAGAATGAGCCAAAAAGCATCACTCCCCTGCCACCCTTGGGGTTCCCGCTCTGTGGATGCCCCTCACGCCAGCCTCTTCCTAGGTCTCCTCACCTCTTGGCTCTCCCTCCTGCTAAGAGACAAGATTTGGGGGCAGGGGCTGGGGTAAAGGGAGTGCAGGCTAAGCTGGCCAGGAGAGGTTTGGGGCACTCCATGTATGGAAATCTTTTCTCCAAGTAGATAAACCCGGACAGGCAGGGCCCTGCAACACCTAAAAAAGTGGGGGTTTCAGATGCCATACTTGTTTGTGTTTGTGACAATCCCTGAGTTTCCCTCAGTGGGGAATGAGTCCACATTTCTGAGAGTAGGTGAGGGGGCGTGCTGAGAGCTGACAAGTTTGGAGCTTCTCACAATTTACAAAGTACTTTACATATTTAATACTGTTACAATAGTAGTTAACTCATGTTAAGTCAGTGGGTAGAGTACCTGGCTTGAAGTCAGGAAGACCCGAGTTCAAATGTGTCCTCAGACACTTAGTAGCTATGTGACCCTGGGCAAGTCACTTAATCCTATTTGCCTCAGTTTTTTCATCTGTAAAATGAGCTGAAGAAGGAAATGGCAAACCACTCCAGTTTCTTTGCCAAGAAAACCCCAAATGAGCTCACGAAGAGTAGGAAAGACTGAAACGACTGAACAATAACAACAGAGTGTGAGAACTATACAGGGTGTCCTAAAAGACTTAGTGTAGTCTTAGGCAATTGGGGTTAAGTCACTTGCCCAGGGTCACACAGCTAGTAAAGTGTTTGGTCAGAGGCCGGATTTGAACTCGGGTCTTCCTGACTTCAGGGCCAGTGCTCTATCCACTGTGCCACCTAGCTGCCCCAAACATGGATTTCATTTGGTACTTACTTTTTTTAAAATTTAATTTAATTTAATTTTTATTTATTTTTGGCTAGGCAATGGGGTTAGGTGACTTGCCCAGGGTCACACAGCTAGTAAGTGTTATGTGTCTGAGGCTGGATTTGACCTCAGGTCCTCCATGAATCCAGGGCCAGTGCTCTATCCACTGCGCCACTTAGCTGCCCCTGCAGTCTTAAGCTTTAATAGTTTTAAGACTACACCAAGACTTTTGGGACACCCTATATGATGACCACTCAGGTCCACAAGATTCTGCCTCTTCAGCTTTAGGGAGTTTATTTTAGGCAAAAAAATGTATGAGTTCAATGGCAATCATGCCAAGCCATTAGTTAGGAAAATTCCTAACATTTAGGCAGGGGTTGGATTCTGAGTTTCTTTGCAGTTATGTTTCTCTGTAGTTAATCGCAGGCCTCTGTGGTTGAGACAAACCTGAGTTTACTGGAGACATTTGGGCAGCAAAGGAGCAGATTATAGTGTAGTGGCTGGGGTGGGCAGGTACCAAGGGGGAGGTTTTCTCAGGACTTCCCTCCATCCTCGAGGGGGTGGGCACCCCGGTGGCATCAGCCAGGCCTTGGACTGAGTGACTTGTTGAGTCACTGGCCGTAGCTGCCCTCACCCCATCTTCCCTTGGTTGACATGCTCTCCTCCTGGACCTGTCGCTCATTTGAATTCCCTGATTCCAGCTAACTTGATGCCTTTATATAGGACCCATAGGCCACAACAAAATCCCTCACCCAGAAGCAACAGATATCAAGGCTAAATTGTGGTGGGTGGTTTGGGCTCAATCCTTATACCTTTTTTTTTTTTTTTTTTTTGGCAGTTGGGATAAAGTGACTTGCCCAGGGTCACACAGCTAGTATGTGTCAAGTGTTTGGTCTGAGGCCGGATTTGAACTCAGGTCCTCCTGACTTCAAGGCTGGTGCTGTATGCACTGTGCCACCTAGCTGCCCCCGCTTAATCCTTATACAAGCATGACACTGAACTTGAAAATATTTGGAGGTAGTTACTGTAGGCACAAAAGTTCTCATTTTACAGGTGAGGAAACAGATTTGGAAAAGCTAGGTGATTTGCTCAAAGCAATAGGAAAAGCATTCGAAGGCTAAGTCAGAGGTCTGCAAGGCACAAAGGGGGCGTAAAGAGGTCCCAAAGCTGTTTTTAAAGCTCATTTCCAGAGAGATTTTGCCCCCTCCCCCCTTTATGCTTTTGCCCAAGTGTGTGTGCACATTCCTACATACGCATTTTATTTTGACTGGGCCTCGATTCATCTGCATGGATTGGTGTCTTGTCTGCTGTCTTGGAGAGCTGCCTGGGGTGCTGGGAGGTGGTGACTCCCTCAGGGTCACACAGCTGGGGTATGTCAGAGGCAGGACTTGAAACCAGGACTTCCTGACTCTGAGACTGGTTCTGTCACCCCATACCCACCCTTCATATATAAACATAGGAACATGTATGTCCCTCATAAAACATTCACGTGCTTACTACATATGTATAAATATACACGCAGAGACATTTCTGCTCTGCCTTAAAGAAAAATAATTGTAAACATTGATAAAGGTGGGATGGCGGTCAAGGAAGGGTCCCCCATCTCTGGAGTCTATGGAAGCTGGATAACAACGCGTATTGGGAATGCCTATGCATTTCCTGCTCAGGTATGTTTGGGTTGCATTAGAAACCCTTTACAGCCTTACATCATTATATAAATGCTAGTTACTATTATTGTTTTGATCATATGGACCCCTTTCAACTTCCAAGAATACACATACACCAAGATAACCAGTACTGTGCTGCCCCCTGGTGGAAGATGCTGGTGTTAGCCCGCCGTTTCCCCAGCTCCCGTTTCTCATTGCCCAGATGAGGAAGCCTCCAGTGAGTTGCCAAAGCCAGGGAATCTGGTCTATTCGATCCATCCACAGGCTTTTAACGAATGGCACAGCTCGACACTAGGCACACAGTGAGGACAAAGAAACACACAGACTCCCCTGCTTATGATTACAGGTGACCTCTAAGTCTTAGCACAGTGACCCAGCCTGGTAAGGATTCTTTGCTTCCAAAAGCCTAAGTCCAGCTTTGTGAGCAAGGGGAATATGAAGCCAGTGAAGCGAAGCCAGGGAAGGGCCCCGCTCTCTAGGATATCTAATTATTAGCCCTGAAATACAGAGCCATAGGGAGTAGGGGAGCTGGGGGGGGTCTTTGGAACATAGAACGTGGGGTGTCTGAGCTAAGAGGGATCTTAGAATATGAAATATTCATGCTAGAAAAGGATTTAGGACATAGAGCATTAAAGCTGGAAGAGACTTGAAAAGCTCCAAAGGTCTCATGTTAGAAAATGCTATCCATATCCGAAGAAAGAACTAGGGAGTTTGAATGCAGATTGAAGCGTGCTATTTGCTTTTTTTTTTTTCTGCTGCTTTGTTTTGTTTTTTCTCTTTCTTGCGGTTCCTCCTATTGGTTCTAATTCTTCCTTACAACATCACTAATGTGAAAATATGTTTAATAGAAATATATATGTATAGCCTATATCAGATTGCACACTGTCTTGGGGAGGGAGGCAGAGAGGGAGAGAGAGAAAAATTTAAAACTGAAAAGCTTATGGAAATGATTGTTGATAAATCAAAATAAATTAATAAAAAATTTCATTGTAGGAAAACAAAACTAAAAATTGACAATAAATTATTAAAAAAAAACCCCAGTAGCTCAGGTAGAAGGGGACGCCAAAAGGTGAGGCTGAAGTGGGCTTTGACCTTTGGAACAGGAGTCACACAGGATCTCACAGGGCATAGGGTCTGATAGGGACTGTTACAGCCCAGTAAGGTGATGACATCCATGGGACATTTTCAGACTTCCAGAAACAACAAAAGTGTTTGTGATTTGAGAAACTGGCTTCCTAAAATCTGCCCCATGAAAGAGCAGGCAGAGATAAAAGATATCTCTCCAGTGTTTTCCAGAAAGAGAAATTGAGTCACAAGAAGGTAAGAAACTCCCCACCACAGCCTCTAGCAGAGCTGGGTTCAGAACACAAAAGAGGATGTTCAGTTTTGGGTTCTACTTTTTAATCCAATCCAACAAACTTTCAAGAACTGCTGTGAGAAAGGCATATGGGTAGCAGGGATATGAAGACAGAAAACAAAAAACAAAAAAAAACCAACTCCTTGCCTTCAAGGAACTTGCAGTCTCCCAGAGGAATACAATGTATATATAAGTATAGATATACTAATCTGAGAAGGGAGAGGAAGAAAGGCTGAGCCTTGAAGGAAGCTGGGGAGGAGGGGGTGCATTCCAGGCTGGGCAGATGCATGCAGGTGGGAGATGCGATGTTATTTGGTGAAGGGCAAGTAGTTTAGTTTAACTGGAGTTTAGAATGCATGGAGGGAAATAATGTGAAGCCAAGGAAGAAATAGGGAAGATCCAGATTGTGGTGGTAAATGGGCCAGAACCTTAGCCCTTCAGACCTTGAGTCAACCTGCTACTTCCCTGCTCTCGTCTACCTCCCCTCCCCCACAGTAGGGCAGGGGGTGAGTTCCCCAACACAAATAGCAGCTCACTTTTATAGGTCATCCAGTTCTTTTAAGTGTTTTCCTCATAAATGTGATGGAATGCTACTGTGCTGTCAGAAGTGATGAAAGGGATGGTTTCAGAGAAGTCTAGGAAGATTTGTATGAACTGATGCGGAGTGAAGTGAGCAGAACCAGGAGAACAATTGCTACAGTAACAGCATCATTGTAAAGATGATCGACTTTGAAGCTCTAGGAACTCTGATTAGCTTCGTGACCAGCTGCTGTCTCAGAGAATTCCTGATGGGATCTGCTGCCTGCCTCCTGATAGAGAGGTGAAGGACTCGGGGGCAGAGTGAGGCATGTTCTTTTGGACATGACCAATGAGGGAATTTGTTTTGCTTTACTATACATGTTTGTAGGAGGAGTTTGTTTTTCTTGCTTTCTCTATTGAAGAAGGGGGAGGAGAGATTTTTGTTAATTGAATAAAGAAAATTAAATTTAACAAATAAAAAGGTATTTTCCTCTTCCACAGCCCTGTGAGGTAGCTACTACACGTTTTATCACTTCTTTACAAGTGAAGAAAACTGGGGCCCAGAAAGGTCAAGTGACTTATGTAAGGTCATACAGCTTTTGAATCTGGGTCTTCTGACTCATAAATACAGTGATCTTTCCACCAGGCGGCTGCCTCCCCACATCCTCCAGGCTGCCCAGTTCTTGCCTGCCTCCAGGAGCTTAGAAAGGGGTCCTATAAGGTGAAGCTAGCCTACCCTTAACCCTCAAGGTAAATGTTCCATGAACAGAGTCGCACAACCTTAGAGTTGGAAGGGACTTCTAACCTGACTCACAATTCCCACCACGGTATTCCTAACAGGGAGTCATCCAGCCTTTTCTTGGAGACTCCCAATGAAGGGAAACCCACCCAAGACTGTCCCATTCTGCTTAGATTCTGAGATCAAGGACCCTTTCACTTTTCTTTGTACCCCCAGGGCCCAGTATAGTGCCTGGCACATGATAGGCACTTAATATTGATTGATTGATTCCAAATAAGGAAACCAATGGTGTAGAGTTAGAACCTGGGAACTCAGAAGACCTGCTTTGGAAACCAGCTTCTGCCATTTACTAAGTACTGTGACCCCTCTCTGACCCCCAACTCTCTCTCCTATAAGAAGGGGACAATAATGCTTATATTATTTGCTTCACAGGGCTAGGGTGAAGAAAGTACTTTGGAAACTTTTAAAAAATAAGCACCCTCATCATGGGGTGAATTGTGAATATTTTATTATGGAGCAGGTACTATGATCATGTCAGAGCTGGAAGGAACCTTACGAGGTCAGCTACTCCAACAGCCTCATTTTACAAAGGGGGTAACTGAGACTCAGGGAAAGTAATGGATTTGCCTTTAATATGTAGAGGCTATCCTGTACTTCAGAGACTATCTGATGATGTATAATGATTTTTGCATTTCTCACCTTCTCAGTGGATTGGGGAGAGGTGGAAGGAGAGAATTTGGAAGTTAAAAAAGACAGTTTAACTCAATTCTCTCATTCTATGGGGAAGGAAAGTGGGGTGGGGTGTAGGAAATTTGGCCAAATTGGAGCCACCCAGTTAAAAAAGAATTCAAATCCAGATCGTTTTAATGCAAATACATTCTACCCTACACAGGTAATCCAGCCTTCTCATCCCTTCATACATTCTCATCCAGTGTCATTCTTGTCTATGTTTGCTCTGGATGGGATCTTAGCAGCCAAGGAGTCTGCCTCCCCCCTCCCCCAATCTTACAAGTGAGGAAACTGAGGATCTGAGAAGTTAAGAGACTTGCTCAAAGTCACAATGCTAGTAAGTGTTGCGGGCAAGGTTTGAATCCATGACTTCCTGACTCAAAGTCCAGTACTCTATCCAGAGAAGGCAGGATCATGGGGGAAGTGGGATGGCTGCAGATTTAAATCTGGAAGGGACCTTGGAGATCATTTAAACCGACTTTCTCATTTTATATATGTGGAACCGATACCCAGAAAGTGAGGTTGACTTGCCCAGCGTCAGAGTTAGGAAGAAAGAAAGGATTTGAACCCAGATCCCCGACTCCAAATCTCTTTCCCACTGTACTAGGGCTGCTTCTTAATGGATTGCTCTCCATTTCTTACATGTTCGACCTGGTCACTCTTCCTCAGCGAAATTTTCAGCATCAGGCTTTTTCTTGAGAAGTCTCCAGTACTCCATTTGGACACCAGAGGGCACTGCCCATTTGTAATTCAAAACCTATGTCTCCAGGCTTGGCATCCTACGGGATGGATTTTCCTTGGCAGGGTGGGTAATTGGGAGATGGGATAGCACTAGATACATTTGGACCCACTGGGAAGGAGGAGTCAGATTATCACCCCATTTTGGTGATTTAGTTCTGGCAAAGGAAAGGAAGCGTGCTTGATATGTCTTGGAGCTTGGACTCAAGTCACACCCCTGACTTATAAATTGGGTGATCTTGGACAAATCACATGCCTTCTCAGATCTTCAGTTTCCTCCTCTTTAGAATGAGGAGGTGAGCCTAGATCAGAAGGTCTTAACCTTCCTCGCCCCATGTGCTGGACTCCCTTTGGAAGTCTGGTGAAGTAAGTCTATGATCCCTTCTCAAAATAACATGTAAAATACATAAAATAAAATGCATAGGATTATAAAGGAATCCAATTATACTGAAATACAGTTATCAAGATATTTATAAAAATAAGATCATAAACCACAGGTTAAGAGTCTGGTATTAGATGATCTCACAAATCTCTTTCTTCCAGCTCTAACATCTGAGGATCAGGGACTGTTAGGACAAATAGGATTTTGGTGTCCAGATGCTGAATTTTCAAGAGAGAAATGGGAATTGTAGGAGTTAGAGCTTAGAAATGGAGTCCAACTCTCTAACTTTACAGATTAGGAAACTGAGTCCCAAAGAAGGGAAATGACTTGCCTAAGATCATATATTAAGGTTGTTTAGTAGAATACAAGCTCCTTGAGGGCAGGCCCTATTTCACTTTTCTTTCTATATGCCCAGTGCCTAGCACATAGTCGGTGTTTAACACCCAGTGTCTAGCACATAGTAGGTGTTGGACTAAATAGAATAGTGGTAGAGTCCAGGTTAGAATCCAGTTCTCCTGTTTAGGGGCTCCAGGGCCACTCTCATTGGACCCCAGGAGCAACTCTGGCTCCTGCACCAATGTCCAGGCCTCCTTGTGGGAAGGTTTCCTAATTTCTCCTTGGCACACTGAGTGCCTCAGGCATTGGAGCATTGAGATAAGCTCTGTATTTTCTTTATTTTAAATAAGACCCTGACATGCATCCTCATCTCCCCTAATAATTATATTGGAAGCATCTACAGTGATTTAGATCCATTATCTCCTTGGAATCTCACAAGGGTTTTGTGAGGTGGTCCTAGTAATGATCACCTCTATTTTACAGATGAAGAAATTGAAGCCCAAATGGACAAGTGACTTGCCCAGGGTCACAAGTACAGCTGGGTAAGAATTCGGACCCAGCTCCTTTGACTTCAAATCTGACACTATTTCTACCATATCATGCTGCGTTTTTCTGGACAACTGTGTCTAAAGACGGGTTTTTGTTTGAAACAGAATCACATGGCAGCTAGGTGGCACCAGAGTGCATAGAGTGCCGGACTTGGAGTCCAGAAGACTCCTCTTTCGGAGTTCAAATCAGGACTAGCTGTGTGACCCTGGGCAAGTCATTTCACCCTATTTGCCTCAGTTGTCTCCTTTATAAAATGAGGTTGTGAAGGAAATGACAAAAATGCTTCAGTATCTTTGCATAGGTAATCCCAAGTGGGGTCACAAATAGTTGAACAAGACTGAACAACAGCAAAAACACTACACAAAGACCACTCCCTGCCACAGCTTTTAAATTCTGGGACCAGCTCATTTTGCTTCTGCGATATCCGTTCAAAATATTTTACTCATGGGCCAACTCAATGGTCAGTCCATACAGCTGCACATCACGGTCTAGGCAAGTCATTCTTTTCATTAATTAATTAGTTAATTTTTTGTTTTCAACATTCACTTCCGCAAGATTTTGAGTTCCAAATTTTCTCCCTCCCCACCCACCCTCACTGACAAGGCAAGCAATTTGATACAGGTCATACCTGTAGTCATTAGGCAAGCCGCTCTTCAGCACCTTGATCTTTCCTGCCAGAGAGCTGGGCCCCTCTGTCAGTGTCTTTTTGGGGGCTCTCCAAGGTGCTGGAGCCTGAAGGGAACAGAAACCTCCTAGAGGCAGGTTCTTAATCCGGGACCAGACTAGAACCTCTGACCGGGTCCCCCCAGCAGCCTGACCCTGCTCAGCTACCCCACGAGTGCCAGGTTCTTGGCTGCTGAGAGGGAGTGAGAGTGTGGAGGCTTCCAGCACCCCCTACCACCCCCCAACATGCCCTGCTGGAGGTGGGTCAGTAGCACTGAGCAGTAGCGGGGCCACCATTCCTGCTGATGCTCAGTGCCATCATTCTAAAATGTAATATCATCTATGTTTTACTATATTTTTATTTATTTTGTTAACTATTTCCTAAATGCTTTTTTTGGGGGGGGGGGGTGAGGCAATCAGGGTTAAGTGACTTGCCCAGGGTCACACAGCTAGTAAGTGTCAAGTGTCTGAGATTAGATTTGAACTCAGGTCCTCCTGACTCCAAGGCCGGAGCTATATCCCCTGCGCCATCTAGCTGCCCCTTGCTAATTACATTTTAAGACACTTGGAAAGGTTGCTCGTCTTGTGGTGGACACTTCTAGCATAGAGAATACATAGCGGTGGGAGCTCATTCTGTCAAAGCAACAACTGTTGCTTTGGAAATTTTAAAGGGCTTTATAAATATACAAAGTACCGCTAGGTGGCGCCATAAGGCCTGGAATCAGGAAGGCTCATCTTCCTGAGTTCAAATCCAGCCTTGGACGCTTACTAGCTGTGTGACCCTGGGCAAGGCATTTAACCTTATTTGCCTTAGTTTCCTCATCTGTAAAATGGGGATCAGAATAGCACCTATCTTCCAGAGTTGTTGTGAAGCTCAAAGGGGATGATAATCGCAAAGCCCTTAGCACAGTGCCTGGCACAGGGTAAACACTATATAAATATTAGCTATTATTATTTTTTTATTAGGAAGAAGTGAGTTCAGACTAAGCCTCAGCCTCAGCTACTTACTAGCTGTGTGACCCTGGACTAGTCGCTTAATCTCCACCTCAGTTTTCTCCACTTAAAATGGGGATAATAATAGCACTTACCTCCCAGGGTTTTTGGGAGGATCAAATGAAATCGTTTTTGTATAGCACTTAGCATAGCATGTAACAGGTGATATATAAATGCAGGAGAGAAGGTGGAAACACTCAATTTTATTAACTTGAGATACAATGGTTCCCATCTCCAAGGAACTTGGGGGGAATAGGAGACCCAGATATGTAATGTCTCCTTATGAGGTACCATGCAGTTTTAGTCTTACTTTATCTTCTTCTAAGCCCCAAGACCATCAAGAATGAAAGTGGCAGGGGCTGCTAGGTGGTGCAGTGGATAGTCTGCACCGGGTCTGAAGTCAGGAGGACCTGAGTTCAAATCAGGCCTCACACACTTGACACTTACTGTGTGACCCTGGGCAAGTCACTTAACCCCATTGCCTAGCCAAAAAAAAAAAATGAAAGTGTCAGGGTTCAAAGGTAAGTTAGAGGCCATAGCAGCAGCTGGAAGGGACTTTGGAGGACATCGAGTTCAGCTCCCTTATTTTACAGATGAAGAAACTGAAGTCCTAAGTCACATGGGTAGTAAGCATTCCATGTGGCATTTGAACCCTGGGCCTCTGGCTCCAGACCTGGCGCTGTCTTTCTGCTCTACTTCACTGCCTTCTTTGGACACAAGACAGGGGTAGTATGAAGAATTTTAATAATGGCATCCACTTCCATTGCTGTGGCCCTTTAAGGTGACAAGGGACTGCCACCCTGGGAGATAGTGCAAAGGTTATTCTCCATGACTGGCAGACAGAAAGGCTGAGGGCTAGAAAGGGCAAGAGACTGACTGACCAGAGGTTACTGACCCAGGGAGCCAGCGGGTGTCAAAGCCCATCCAGCTCCAAGCTCAGCTCTCCTCTGCTGCCATTGGTCCAGATTCTGGTGTGGCTAGCACACTCCTTCATTATTTGGATGCATCCAGCCCCCTTATAAGAACTATTAAAGCTCTGTAGGTTTGATGCTGCCCACTCCTCTCCCCCTGTCTGCCTGATATCCCCACCTGCTCCTTCCACTCTCCCAGGACTGGCTCTGATGCCCATGCTCATCCCCAGGAGCCTGAATCCTTCAAGACCCAAGAGACAGGTAGTGCCCAGAGGGCAGACTTTGGGGTCCTAGAGTGTTTATTCCCTAAATCTCAGTCCTCAGGCTAGGAGAGAAAAAAGAGATTTGCTACCTAGCACAGATCTGGTGCTCAGCAAATATTTGCTTAATTCATTTCAAGAGACAAGTCAGTCCCTTACAGGGCAAACTTTGTGGGTAAATAGTGTCTCCCTGTCATTTTCAGGATGAAATAAATATGAACTAGATTTGGTATTTCAAGCCTGCACAACCTTTCTCCAGCCTTCCTACCCATCCTTGTGGCACATTATTCCTTTCCGGGAGCGCTTTCAGCCAAACTGGTCTTTCTTAGACTCGAGGCCCTGTGCACTTCTTCTCAGCTGGGTCTCTACACAGCCTAGGTTGTCTTCAAGGCTTAGTTCCAGGGCCAGGTCCTGCAAGCTGGCTTTCCTGAGCTCCCCAATGCTTTGACACCTCCCTCATCACTTTGTATTGATTTGGTATTTATCTTGTAGATATTTCTGTATTCACATGTTGTCTCTCCCCCACTAGACTGTAACCTCCCATAAGGGAAAGACCACTTCCACTCTGTATCTCCCCCAGTGCCCAGGACAGTATGAACACAGTCTTAGTAAACTCTTATTACTTGATTTGTTAAACATCAATATGGCCATAATTGATTAGTGTGTGTGTATATATATATATATATATGTATGTTATATACACATATTTTTCAGTATACATTTATGCATATACACATAAATATAGCTATCTATAGATATAGCTAGATATATAACTAGATATACATATATATAACTCTATCAGTCTATCTTCTCATATGTATTTCCTTTCAAAGATACCACATTTTGCAGGGGAGGTGGAAACCACTGATGCACGGATCAATGGAGAGCACCTTACCCATAGTCTGGGGCTTGTGAGGTGTAACGCAGCACAATATAAGTCAGTAAGAGGGTCTGGGTTTGAATCCTCGCTCTCCTACCTACTACTATTAGTGCTGCTACTACTACTACTACAACTTCTACTACAAGTAGTACTACTTCTGCTACTATTACTGGCTACAATTACTAGTAGTAGTATTACCACGAGTATTACTACTTCTTCTAGTACTACTAGTACTTCTACTACAGTCTTAGTACTACTATTTCTACTACCATTACCCCTACTTCTAATACTACTCTTACTATTTCTACTAGTACTATTTACTACTTCTATTAGTGCTACTATTACTTCTATTACTCCTATTACTACTACTACTATTGCTACTTCTACTAGTACCTCTATTACTACTCGTAGGACTACTTCTACTATTAGTCTGTCTTTGGGTAAGTCCCCTCACCTCCCTGGGTCTCAGTTTCCTTCTCTGTAAATCCGGGGGGTTGGTCTAGATGATCTGATTTTTAAGAGCCCTTCCAATTCTAAATCCTTGATTCGCAAATAAACAAAATCATTCTCTGCTTTTACCTGTGTGTAAAGCCTAGAGAAGGTGACTTGCTCAAGGTCATATAGCTATTAAAAGCCCTACTGATCATAAGTCTTTCCCTTCCATCAGAGCAGCTGACCTCCCTCAATTTCCCTTCCTTCCCCCACCTCCCCCATCCCCTCCTGTGGAGACCCAGTCCCTTATTAGCTTCCAGCTTCCTCTCGACCTCAATGGTCTAAAGCTGTAGAGGGTAGAATCCTGGCAATGCTCCCTCCCCTCCCCTCCCCCAGAGGCCGGTCCAAGCAGAGCCCACAGACACAAGTCTCCAGCAGCCCTAGCCCACCCCTCCCGGTCCAGGGAAGGGCTGGGGGAGGGGGCAGGGTGAGCTAGGACATTGTCAAGGAAGCTGGAGGCTGCAGCTGCCAGCTACCGCCTGAATAGTTTCACAGCTCAGCGGAGAGAATTTAATTCAGGATGAATGGGGTGCCCTACCTCCTCCCCCGCTTCCCCAGCTCTCCTCCCTCAGCCCTGGTCTAGAAGACATTTTCATTGCAGGCTAACAAGGGGAGAAATCCTATTACATCACAATAGGTCTCACTAATGGGCCATTCTGTTGGGGGGGGAAGCAAGTTCAGAGGGAGAGGGGGTGAGCCCACCCCCAAGTCTGGAGGGAAAGTGGAGGAGCTGGAAGCCTGGAGTGGAGGGAGAGAAGCTGTGCACCCACTCCAAGCCCTGGGGGCCCAGCCAATCTGGTCCCTAGAATGCTAACCTGGGGACCATGTGGGGAGCAGCCGAAGTCGCCAGCCTGGACAGATCTGCACGCTGAGCCAGACAGGCTGGGGTGGGGGGGGAGAAGGTTCCAGGCCACTGACGCTGCCTGAGGCGTTGTCTCTCAAGGAGAATTTCAGAGCTGCCCAGACTGCGCTCCAGGGAGGAGGGCCTGCCCAGCTCTTTAGGCGATTGATAAGTGCTCATCCCTTCCCTCCCCATTCCCTTCCCTTGCTAGAGAAAGGAGGCAGGGCCCAAGGTCTGTTCTCTCCTTACTGTCCTAATAATGATGATTATGATAATTAACAATAACAACACTAATCATAATATTCGGCAGTGAGCCCATAGTGGACAATAGGTTGACTTCGGATTCAGGAAGACTTCACTTTTAATTCTAAATCCTCTACAAATTATTGACAGACATTTACAGAGCGACCCTAGGCAAATCGCCTGCTCTTCTCTGTACCCTGGGTAACTCGCTAAGACCAAGTGTAGCTCCAGATGAACACAGGGTGTGATTGACGGTTAGAAAGGATTTTAGTTTGCTCTGCTTTACTCGGGCTAGGGCTCCTGTGCACATCCAGGCCCATCAGCATGTTGACCGTAGGGTTTATCTGACAAGAATTTGATCTATAGTTTTCAGCAGTGGAGACACGGGCTATGTATATTGCACCCCCCCCCCACCCCCCTTGTCTTTAGTCTATATGTGTATTTCAATTCAACCAGTCAATACAAATTAATCACCTTCTATGTGCCAGGCACTGTGCTGGAAACGGAGGCTACAAACACACACACACACACAAATGGTTGTTGTTTACTTGTTTTCAGTTGTGTCCTACTCTTCGTGACCCCGTTTCCTTCTCCAGCTCATTTTACAGATGAGGCAACTGAGGCAAACAGGGTTAAGTGACTTGTCCAGGACCACACAGCCAGTAAGTATCTGAGGCCAAATTTGAAATCTGGTCTTCCTGACTCTAGGCCTTGCACTTTATCTCCTGTGCCACCTGCTCACAAGTGACTTCAAAATATATACAAAGTAATTTGGGAGAAAGAAAACACTGACAACTGGAGATGAGGGTGGGGGGATTAAGGAAAGATTTCCTATGGGAGGGGGCATTTGAGCTGAGCCTTAGAAGAAATAGGAAAATGGCACTGAATTCAGAGTCAGGAGATCTGGGTTTGAGCCTCAGCTCTGACCCGTTAAGGGCTGGTAACCATGAAAAAATTGTCTGAGCCTCAGTTTCCCCTTGTGTAAAATAGAGAGCTATAACTTCATTGATATAGGTAGTTCCCAGGTGAGTAAATTCCTCCTACTAATGCAATTTGGTACCTATTCTGTCTCTCAGAGAGTTGCCTAGAAAATAAAGACATCAAATGACTTGCCCAGGGTCATACAGGCCACTGAATTTGTTAAATGGGGATACTGACCTTAAACAAGGTTGATGTGAAGACAGCAATTTGTGTAAAACAAACGTGAGTTATCATCAGTTATCATGCTGTGATTGATTTCAAGGGCACCGAAATCCCATCACAGCTTCTTCCTTCTCTTTAAGAGTTCAGGGGAGTAGAAAGAGTTTGAGATTCAAAGCCAGGAGACCTGGGTTCACAGGCCGGCTCTGACACTCTTTGGGTGACCTTGAGCGAGTGGCCTCAGCCATCTGGATCTCAGTTTTCTCAACTGGGAAGTAAGGAGGATAATTGAGATTCTGTCTCTCCTCACCTTTGGGACGTTAGAGGAATTGCAAACTTTCCTTGGCCTCAATTTCCTCCTCTCTGAGATTAAATGGCCTCTGAGGTCCGTTTGGCTCGGGATTTATCATCTTACGAAATTATTTGAGCTGCCAACTTTGTGGGGCTGGGACCTGGTAACGCGCAAAGCATTGGACATCATTATTATTTTTAGTGATAACAATAAAGAGACTTTCATTTCCACAAGTCTTCCTGATGGACAGACAGGTAGTGTCTCCAGAACGGGACTCTATGACACAGTCAAGATGACTCCTGGATAGGTACAGTGGTGGCACAGCTCCTTGTGGACATTGGGGTAATCTGGGGAGTGGGGAGGGAGCAGAAAATCTATGAGACACAGATGCCAGCAGCCAACAACGGTGGGGGAGCCTGGCAGAGCTTCCTGTGGTCCAGGGAGGCCAAGACTGGGAAAGGCAGAAACCTGGGATTCAGAGAGATAGCAAAGGACACTCTCCATGTAGAGAGATGGCCATATGCCATAAGGAGGGGGAGGGCATGTTGGCTAAGTCACTCTTGTTATAGCTTCTTGCTGCCTTCGGGAGAAAATACATATTACCAAGCCTGGCATTCAGTCTGGCCCCCATTTACCTTTTGGGTCTTATTTCACACTATTCCTCTTCATGTGTATGCACACACATATGTATGTATGTATATATGTATACACACATATAACTTATATGTGAGAGGCAGAGTGCATACAGGGTTGATCTGAGTTCAAGAGCATCCTTCACCACATACTGGTTGTATGACTCTGAGAAAATGACTTTACCTCTCAGTGACCCAGACAACTCTCTTAAGATCATAAAATACAGAGTAGTTGCCAATCTGCATGAATAAGAGAATTCCTTACCAGGAGGTCCTTACACTGAAAAATCATAGGTTCTTTCAAGAAAAGAAAAATGGTAAGAGCACTGGGTCTGAGTCAGAAAATCTAGGTTCAGATCCTGGCTCTGCTCATTGCTGTGTGACCTTGAACAAGTCACTCCCCCTCTGGACTTCAGTTTCCTGGGAGCTGAAAGATGATATTCAAGGTACCAACAAAAAGATGTTTTTAGCAATATTTGGAGAAAAAGGATCAGGAAAGGGATAGGACCACTCTTTGAGAAGGATGGGACAATGATAGTAGACAACAGCACCTTGTGGGTGCTTAATAAATGCATATTGACTGGCTGACTGACAACAGTTTTTATTTTGCTTCTCTTCTGTCCAGGAGAATAACTAACGGGGAGCTGATTCCTAAGATGAGGCCTGATGACCACTTGTTGGATATGCCATAGTGGAGACGATGGTTGAAGTCCCTTCCAACTCTCAGAACTGGTGATGATAAGTGAGGAGACAATGTTTAGTTGCCCTTGATGAATTCAAGTCCCTTAGCCCATGTGGACTACATCTTTGGGTCATGAGAACTGGAAGATATAACTGGTGAACCATTGCCAATAATATTTGGAAAATCATGGGAAATGGGAGAAATCACACAAGATTGGAGAAAGTAAATATTGTCCTGATTTTCAAAAAAGGGAAGAGAACAGAGTCTGCAAACTATAGGTCAGTGAGCTTGGTTTTGATTCCTGGGAAAATTCTTGAAAAGATCATTAAAGTAAGCAATTAGAAAGGGAGGCAGTAATTACAAAAGCCCAACCTGGTTTCATCAAGAATGCGTCAGGCCGGACCAACCCCATTACCTTTTTTTGCCAGGACTACTAACCTGTTAAATAAAGAGAATGCTATGGGTATTGTTTACCTAGATTTTAGCAAAATTTTGGATAAAGTATCACATACTATCCCTGTGGAAAAGATGGAGAGATATGGATTAGGTAATATCAGATAGATTCAGAGCTGGTTGGATGGCTGTACTCAAAGAGCAATTGTTAATTCAGTATCAACGTGTCAGAAGTCTCCAGTAGAGTGTCTAGCCTGCTAGCATTTTTTATCCATATCTTAGATAAAGGCATAGGTAGCGTGCTTATCAAATTTATAGATAACTTGAAGCTAGGAGGAACAGCTAATACACTCGATGACCAGAATCAGGACCCAAAAGAATCTTGGCACAAGCTACAACCTTGGGATGAATGAAATACGGTGAAATTCAATAGGAATAAATGTAAAGTTTTATATGTGGGTCCAAAAAATCAATTTCATAAATACAAGATGGAAGAAGGCGTGGTTAGATAGCACTTGGTCTGAAAAGCTTCTGGGGGTTTTAGTGACTGCAAGCTCACTATGAGTCAGCAGTGTGATATGTAAGCCCAAGGTGCTCATGGGCTGAGTTCTGAGAGATGTAGACTCCAGGAATAGGAAAGTAATGATTCCACTACATTCTGCTCTGAAGAATCTGACTTCATCTGGAATACCATTTTCAGTTCTGGGGGACAGTTTAAAAAGTACATTGATAAGTAGAAAGAGACATACTTTTTCAGACACGGCCAGTGTGGAAATTTGTTTTGTTTGACTGTGGACGTTTGTTCTAAAGGTTTTAAAAGTTCCCCCCCCCCCTTTTGTTCGTAGGGGTGGGAAGAAAGGTAGCATGAAGAAGGGGGAGCAGGGACAGGAAGGCCGAAAACAATCGGAGACAGGTAGAACAGTTTTGAAAGGTTTTTGTTGCTGTTAAGTCATTTCAGTCACATCCAACTCTTCGTGACCCCATTTGGGGTTTTCTCGGCAAAGCTACTGGAGTGGTTTGCCATTTCCTTCTCATTTTACATATGAGGGAACTGAGGCAAACAGGGTTAAGTGACTTGGCCAGGATCACACAGCTGTTAAGTATCTAAAGCCAAATTTGAACTCATGAACTTTCTGATTCCAAACCCAGTGCCCTACCCATTGTGACACCTAGCTGCCCCTTTGAAAGGCACATGTTGAATTTATTATGTGCTTAAAAGAAAAGCAAATTGTACATACTAGAGACTCCCAGTTCCATGGACAATACTCTCCTTCACTTCTACAATTTTATGAAAATGCCTATTTTATTTCATATTTAAATTCAGAATACAAATAATAAAAAGTTTAAAATAATTTTACTAAATTTTATTTTAATAAAATTTTTAAAAGAGGGCAACCAGGATGGTGAAAAGTCATGAGTCCAAGCCAAATGAGGGTCAGTCAGATGAAAGAACTCAGGATGTTTAGCTTGAAAAAGAAAAGACCGTGGAGTGTAGTGCATTATCGTTGTCTTCTAGTATTCGAAGGGCTCTTGTGTGAAGAAGGGATTAATCTTGTTCTTTTTGGCCCTGAAGGGCAGAACCCAGAGCAAATGAGTGGAAGGTCCAAAGAGCATATTTAGGCCTTATTGAAGGAAAAAGGAATCCTAACAACTAAAACCCTTGAAAAGTGGGATGACCTCCTTTTGGAAAAGGGGTGGGTGGGTGAGTTTTCCCTCCTTGGAAGTCTTCAAGCGAGAGTTGGGTGACCGCTTGTTGGACACATCACCCCTGATTCCTTTGGTGTATGAATTTGACCGGGTGCCTGGGGTCCCTTCCAGCTCCTAAATTCGGTATTCCGTGAAGGTTTCCATAGGCTCTAGATATTTGAGCCAATGACTGTCATCAGCTCTAAACTTTACAGTCTTAAATGTTTTCCCAATTGACCTCTGTCTGGATGGGTAATGTCACTATTCTAAGCCTATTTCTCCAATTATGTTCAAGTCATAGGCATGAGGCATAAAGGGAAATGAATGGGCCACAGCTATGTCCATTGGAGATGGTTTTTCAGAGGCCTCATGTGTACCCAGAATCATGTGGGGGCCTCAGAAAAGGGGGTCGGGGAGGTATGAGGATTGGTCTAGTGGAAGGAAAAGGAGAAAAGAATAAAGAACGAATGAGCTTCTAGGCCTAGCAAGCA
This sequence comes from Vombatus ursinus, assembly GCF_900497805.2. Classification (NCBI taxonomy): domain Eukaryota; kingdom Metazoa; phylum Chordata; class Mammalia; order Diprotodontia; family Vombatidae; genus Vombatus; species Vombatus ursinus. The sequence continues at coordinate 5,249,055 of NW_020954625.1, read as the reverse complement.
CAAAAATCTGTCTCCCCTTTTGGTGAGTGGCCATGGTTGAACTGAGGGCGGGCTTTGAGGAAAAGGCCCACGGCTCCCTGCCTCCCCTCCCCCCTCCCTCCCTCCCCCCCCTCCAAAGTGCTGGCTCCCTGCAGGTGAATTAGCATTCCCTTCCTTCTGCCTAGAATGAGCAAATCGCTGTTTCAAAGCCATGGGCCCGTCTGGCCAGGGCCACACATGGCGCCCTTTGTGGCTTCCTTCCCCCTTCGATTCACTGAGCTAATTGAACTCTCCTCTGAAGGCAAGGATGAATGGGGTGCCTCAGAGCTAAGCTCTGGAGCAAGGTGGGAGAAAGAGAAATGGAGATCCGGGTTGAGAGGGAAGAGGCAGGATGACTGACTCCCAGCAAGGTCCAACTTTAAGACCATCCCAGAGACTGGCCAACCATATCTCCAAGAGGGCATGGGTTTCTCTGCCTTCCTTCCTCCCAGAGAATGTTCATCTCTCCACCTTGGGAGGCCAAGACCCTTGCTCACTATTCCCTGAAGAGCAGAAGGAAGGCAGGAGTCAAGTTCAGTTAAAGAGCTCTTAGACATACCACCACCACCACCATTACTACTAGCATTTGTATAGGGCTTTAATGTTTGCAAACCATTTTTCATTTGATCCTCATCACAACTTTTGAAGTAGATACTATTAGCCCATTTTACAGATGATGAAGCCAAGACTGAGAGAGTTTAAGAGATTTTCCCAGGGAACCAGTACCTGAGGCAAGATTCAGATCCAGCCTTCTATCTACTGTATTGCCATATTTATAAGCTAGGTAGCCATGCCAGCATTCTAGTTACAGCTTTGATCCATACTAGCTATGCCACCTTGGGCAGCAATCAAGATTGGACATTTATTAAGCACCTAATGCATTCCAGGCACTCTAAGTACTGGGGAAACCAAATAGTCCCTGCCCTCACAAAGTTTGCATTCCATGGGGGAAACAAAGTGTAGAAATTAGATACAAGGTAATGGTTGAGGGCAGCTATTAGAGGGGTGGTAATCAGGAAAGGCTTTATGTAGGAGATGGTGTTTGAGTTGAATTTTGAAGGAAACAAGGGAGTCCAGGAAAAAAGGGAATGTACTTCACCTCTCAGAGACTCAGTTTCTTTCTTTGTAAAATGGGGATAATCATCCTGGCACAGAATTATTTCCAAGAAAGGCCTTTTTTAGACTTTAGAGTATGATAAAAGTGGTAGTGTTGCTGGCCTATTTTTTCAATTATGTTCAAGCCATGAGCAAATTTATTTCATAAGGACCCAATTATTTTTTTATCTCTGGCTCTTAAAATATATACTTTATAATTAACTAATAAACAAAATATATAACAAAATTATTATACATTTAATCATAGTTACTCATCCAAAATAAGGAATAAAGTCTTATATCAGCCCTTAGTATTAAATAAGTGTTTGAAAGACTTAAGTAATAAAATACTATTTAAAAGGGAAAAAAAGACATGTGGAAAAGGAAAAAAGATTATTAGAGTTGTCCAGGGGTGTGCTGGTAAATATTTAACAACCAGACCTGTGAAAAGTAGTGTAGGTACAGCATGCTTTAAGTTTAATATACTTTATTAACATTTTGTCTATCACTGTCTAGACAATCAAGAGCACAATAAATCAAGCTCTGATTTGGAGCATTTGCTGATTTTGAAGGTAAATTTAACCATGGCTCTCCAATCTGAGCTGGCTCCCCCACATCTTGAGGTAGCCAATTCTTCTTCATTAATAATCTACAAAGAATTCAAGAGTTGGACACTGGATTCAGAATTAGGAAGTCCTGAGTTCAAATCCTGACTCAGACACTTACTAGCTGCTTGACCCTGGACAAGTAATTTTAAACTCCGAAGGCTGGAGGCCAGTGAGTGTCCCTGGTCTCCCTAACTGTGTGTGACTTTATTGCTGACTCTGACCCATCCCCCTCTGTGTGCGAGTCTGCTTTCAGTTCCTCTAATTACCTTTACCCTGCCTCCCCAAGCCTGGAATTTTCCATTCCCTCATCCAGTCTCTTGGTTTCCCTGAAGATCCAGGTCAAATCCCACCCACTCTAGGAAGTCTTTCCTGATCCCTCCAACAGCTAATATTTTCCCTCTCACCCTGCTCTCATCTACTCCTTCTGTAGGGGTATATGGGGTGTTCAGGCAGGACTAGTACCTCTGAGCCCTCTTCAGGGCTGCTCATCCACCTATAGTGTTCAACTTTCACCTGTGGCTCCAAGAAGCTGTAGCAGGTGCAGTGGCTATACCCCCAGTAAAACTGTCTCAGCAGACAGCCTAACCCAGGCTGAAGGTAACTCATGGGCCTTAAACCCTTTGGCGAATTGGGGGTGTGTCTACCCCGAGCCTGTGAAGACTTGGGCAGATGAGAACAAAATGTTCCAGTGGCCATGAAGGTGACTGAAACAGGCACTGTGGAGTGCTTAGAGTTTGGTCCAACATCGAAGATGCCACGGTCATCCACTACATCCTGGGCCATCACCCAGTCATCTTGACTTTCGTCTTGCCATTGGACTTTGATGACTCTAGAAGAGCTTGAGGCAGATGACTTTGTGTAACTCTGCCTCATCTAAATCCAATTCACTCTAGATTTAATACATCACCCCATGATGTCATCCCACTTCTTCAAAACAAAGGACAAGCAACACTGTGTATCTCATATGCATCTGGCTGTTTATGTATATTGGAATTGTAAGCTCCTTCAGGGCTTGAGACAGTGTTTTTTGCTCTTCATTGTTTCTCCAGAGTTTAGCACTGTACCAGAGACTAGGAAACCGATTAATAAATGCTTATTGACGAGACTTGATGTCTCCATTAGAATGTAATTGTTATCTCCCAGTTAGCGCGTAAGCTCCCTGAGGGCAGGGGCCGTCTTTGCATTTGTTTTGTATCTTCAGAGTTTAGCACATAGCCCAGCAAATAGCAAAGGTTTTTAAAAAAATTTATTCATAGGTACACCTGGCCTCGAGTAGGATTGGGTGAGATAGTTGGGATGACTCACAGTTACTATCCCCACTTCTGGGGTGGGGAACCACACCAAATCAATTATGCATTCATTGTTTAACTTTTTATGTACTTATACCTTATCTTCTCTGAGAACAAGGGCCAAGTCTTAAAGATTTTTATATCATATACCTAGTATAGGGTTGGGCTCGTAACAGGTGTTTAATGAACACATAATTAATTTATTAACAGATAAATGAATGGACTCAGAGGACATCTGGAATGGAATGGAGTTTTCTTTGAAAGAATAATGGACTTGAAATCTGAAGATCTGAATTTAAGTCCTAATGACCTGATTCTTGCAGTCTTTGTAACCCTGAGTAAGTCCTAATGCTCTAAGTCCTTAATCAATGCTGTATGTCTCCTTCTCTCCCTCCCTTCCTCTTCCTTTCTTCCTCCCTTCCTCTTCCTT
>NW_020954625.1:5216173-5245605 GCF_900497805.2 Vombatus ursinus | reverse complement strand
CTTCCTTCCTTCCTTCCTTCCTTCCTTCCTTCCTTCCTTCCTTCTTTTCTTCCTTCCCTTCTTCCCTTCCTTCTTTCCACATCAAATTAAAACAATATTAACTGATATATTTTGTTCTCATACAACCTTTATTTCTGAAAACATCTCTCCCCTTCCCATTCCCACTGAGTCATCTCTACTATTGAAAAATATAAGGGAAAGAGAAGAGGGAAACATAATTTAGCAAAACTAAGCATTATATCAACTGAGTTTGATAGTACATTCAGTGTTCTACCACTACAGTCCTATATGTCTGCAAGAAGAGAGGGGATGAGATGTTATTTTCTCATCTCTTCTTGGGGGACAAGCTTGGTCATTTTTACCCAGAATTCATTTTTTTAAACAAGCATATTAAGTGCCTACTATGTTCGAAGCACCTTACCTTTTGAGTCTCAGTTTCCTCATCCGTAAAATAGGTTTAATATAATAATACTTGCACTGTCCACAGAAGCATTATGCTATTGTGGGTAGCTCTATAAGACCTATTCAATTTACTGCTGAACTTTCCCTGGGTCCTTTGCTATCTAATGGATACCACTTCAACAATTGGCTTTCCACTTTTTGTCCCTCCCTCTTCCTACATAAATGGTTCATCTCCTTTCATATATAGAGAGACATCCTTTGAAATGATTAATTCTGACAAATGGGAAGTGGAGAGAAGAAAAGACATTATTTCTAAAGACATGAATTTTTGCCCCCTTTGGGCAGTGCCTGACACACAGTAAGCACTTAATAAATGCTTGTTGATTAATACTCAAGGATGACAAAGTGTCTACCACAATCTCATGAGGTAGGCAGTGCAAATATTACTTTTTTGGTCCATACCCATGATATAGTTTGATGCAAACTGCTCTCAGAGAGGAAACTCCCTTTCCCTTGCAGCAATGGTGCGGCAATTTATTGTTCTGGAGAGAGGACAATGAGAGGTTAAGTGACTTGCTCAGGGTTACAGAGCCAGTGTGTATTGGAGCAAGATTTGAACGCAGTTCCCTCTGCTTCTCCGGGCAAATATTATTATCCCTGTTTGACACATGAGGAAACTGAGATGCAGAGGTGAGCTGTCATAAAACTAGTATCTCAGAATTGAAAAGATAAAAGGTTCTCATGTTTTGGTTAATTTTGGAAATTTCTCCAGCAAGGACTAGGGTCCTTCCCAGTATAGGATTTGGAGTATAGAAATTTGTTGTGATCAGAGGTGGGTTATATAGTCCAACCTTTTTTATCCAATGCATTAATACATCAGATTACTTTAGCCCTAATACCACAAAGAAAAAACCCAAAAGGATGAAGAATGTCTATTGCCCTGAATAAGGTAGGCAGTTGGAAGGACAACCCTTAGAGCTGGGCAATCAATGGATGACTAAATGAGCCCAGAATGAAATAAAATGTAGTTACTGAGATCATGGGTCTATGCAAGTTCCAAAGTAAGTATCCTCCCTGATGAGTATTCCCCCAGCCTTGGCTAAACTGGGCTACTTCTGTTCCTCATACATGACACTCCATCTCTCCTCTCCACACTTTGCAAAGGCATCCCCTCCATTCTGGGGGTGCCCTCCTTCTTCACCTGTACCTCCTAGAATCTCTAGTTTCCTTGATAGCTCAGCTCAAGGACTGCCTTCCATGGAATGGTTTTTCTGATCACCTGAGCTGATCTTTTTCCTCCAAAATTACCTTAAATTTAAACGGTATATATTTTAATATGTTTATGTATATGTTATCTTCCCTGATAGAACATAAGCTCCTCAAAGGAAGGTATTGTTTCATTTTTGTCTTTGTCTCCCCAGATTGTAGGGATAGGGATTTGTCCTGTGTTTTCATTGGTATAGGCACTCCCAGGTAAGGAAAATCCCTCTACCATTTTTAAGTGGCTTCCTTCTCTACAACTTACAGTCTTAAAGAATTGCCTAGTACACTGAGAGCTTAAATGATTTGCCCAGGGTTTTTTTTGTTGTTGTTTGGTCACTTCAGTCATATTTGATTTTTTGTAACCTCATTGGGGTTTTCCTGACAAAGATACTGGAATGGTTTATCATTTGCTTCTCAAGCTCATTTTACAGATGAAGAAACTGAGGCAAACAGGGGTAAGTGACTTGCCCAGGGTCACCCAGCTAGTAAATGTCTGAGGTCAGATTTGAACTCAGGTCCTCCTGACTCCAGGCCGGGCCTTTGTCCACTGTGCCACCTAATTTCCCCGCCTAGGGTTGCAGAGCCGGTATATGTCTGAGGCAGGATTGAGCCCAGGTCTTCCTGGCTCTCTAGGGTCTTAATAAATGTTTGCTGATTAATTGGAGGAGTTCACGGAGGTCAGTACCTTCTGAGGGAACCCAAGCACCTTTCACAGTCACAGGCTTTAGAGCTAGAGACCAGAGCTGGTGTCCTGGAATAAGCAATGTTTAGGGGATCCAAACACCAACAGCTTACAATTGCACTCACACTTCAACCCTTCCATTCACTACCTATGTGACCCTGGGGAAAATCATATAATCTCCCCAGGCCTCTCTTTGTCTATAAGGAGTGGGCTGGGCTACATGACTTTCAAATTCCCTTCCAGCTCCAACCCGAGATTTTAGACTAGAGCTCAATCCCTTTACTTTTCAGATGAGGAAACCAAGGCACAGCCAGATTAAGTGACTTGACCCAAAATTAGCCAGAGAGTAAACAGTTTAGTCAGGATATGGTGAGCTCGAGTTTTCTGATTCCAGATCCAGTGATCTTTCCATGACACCCCCAGCACCTTTTTATATCGATTTAGTTTGTCTTTAATTCTCCTACATCACTGACACCCCCAACCCCAATCCACTACTCATTTGCCTCTTATCACTTTTGGCCTTTGGATCTCTGAAGGGTTGGAACTGTCCTAATTTTTCTTCTCTACCACATTGCCACACAGAGCTGGGCAAAAAGTGGGCATTAATCCACCCTCCTGGTTGGGTGGCCTCACCACGCCTCCTACGCCTGTCCTGGCCCTCTGCAGAAAGGCAGCTCTGGGGCTGAACCCATTCCTAGCATGTTGTAGCATTCCTGAAGGCTCAGACTCTGAATGTTGGCACACACAGCCTACTGTATCTCCCTGAGGGATTTTATCAGTCCTGAGCCCTACACCTGTTTCCATTAATCTTCTCCTGCCTGGGTCAGGGCCCCTGGATCCTGGTCTGTCTGTTGACCCAAGAGGTGGGTAATGAGATCTCCAGGTGGAACTTTCCTGGCATTGCTGAGCCAGGGGGCTGACCCAGAGTGGGGGCAGGGTTTGGGGCTGATGGATGACAAACAGCAAGAATCACCTTTTCTTTCCTCCTTTCCCTGCTCTCCATTCATATCCAGACTGCTGCTTAGAAGCTCACGGCTGATTTTAATTCTGCCTAGCTAGAAGAGAGCTAGTCATCACATAACCACATACAAGCAGCCTTGTGGCTGCTGTGCTCCAGGGTATGAGTTCTGTCTCTGACACTTACTAGCTGTGTGACTTTTGCAAAGTGCAAAACCTCTCTGACTCTCAACTCCTTCATCTGTATAAATGGGAATATTTAACTTGTACTATCTACTTTACAGAATGTTTGTAAAGAAAGCACTTTGTGAACCTCAAAGTGTAAGAGTAGTGGTCTGCAAACTTTTCTGATTACATAGTGCTATCAATACAATTTTTGAGCACCTCTTCCACATATGTATAAAATATACATGTATATTACTGTATTATGTGTGCTACAAAATTTCCATAAAACAGAAATTTTATTTAATTTTTTGGAGGCAATTGGGGTTAAGTGACTTGCCCAGGGTCACACAGCCACTAAGTGTCTGAGGCTAGGTTTGAATTCAGGCAGCTGGAGATGTGAAAATTGGGCTCAGGAGAGAGACCAGAGTGGGATGGATAGATCTGGGAGTCATTCGCACAGAAATAATTAAACCTATGGAAACTGATGAAGACACCAAGCGAGAGAATATACAGAGAGGGGTGCCCAGGACAGAACCTTGGTAGAGAACAGGTAGCAAAAAAGCCCAAAGAGGATTGGTCAGACAGGTAAGAGAAGAATAAAGAGCATCCAGGAGGAAAAGGTGGTCAGCAGCATCAAAGGCTTAGGAGAGGTCAAGAAAAACAAGGATTGAGGGAAGGGCTTTCCATTTGACAGTTAAGAAATGGTTAGCTATTTTGAAGATAGCCGTTTCAATTAAATGATGGGGAGAAGACTGAGAACCTGGAAGATGTGAGAATGTTGGTGTCCACAGAAAGAAGAATGTGCAGAAGAAGGTTATTGGGTAGATAGGAATAAAAACAACAACAACATTATTATATAATTATTATATCTTTCCAAATAATTGTTATCGTGACAGTTAACATTTATATAGGAACTTGAGTTTTGTAGAACATTTAATTTGATAATGTAAGATAACATAATTGTAATTCATCTATGCCAGTTAATCTTGAATTACTCAGTCTTTCGTATTAAAAAAAATGAAAAGTGTGTAGAAAGAGTGTGTATTTGTAGGGAAAGTTACCTTACTGGTAACTGTCCCAAAGCACAGAGCCTGACCACTGAGGACTCCCTGTGGAAACCAGAGAATGATCAGGGGTGGGTGTGGGCAGGGGAGGAAAGGAGGAGTACAGAAAATTTTGCCTACTGAGCTGTGGGTTCCTGGATCAGAATAGGCTATCAATGGGCTGGGGCAAAACGGGAGAATGTTCAAGGGGCTAGTATAGTTGGGGGACACAATACACTATCCCATACTTTTAATTGGTTGATCATATACCCCTTGAGTTCAAGCCATGGTCCCCTTGGGGTCATTCTACAGCCCCACCAGGGGACCCTAGGTCCCACTTTGGAAACTATTGTTCTAAGAATTGTGAGCTATTATACACCCAAGAAATAGCATACAGTAGTGGATAGACAGTCAATCTCAGAGAGTCAGGAAAACCTGGTTTCAAGTCCCTGCCTCTGACACATGCTGGTGATATGAGCCTAGGCAAGTCACTTAAACTCTCAGTGCCTCATGTAATGCTTTATGGCTGTACGAGCCCAGGTTCACAAACCAATTCATGTTAGAGGCAAGACTTGAATCATGGTCTTTCTGAGCCTGAGGCAGGCTCTTGAACTGCTATGAATTGCTGTGTCTGGCAGCTCAGTGGTGCAGTGGTTAGAGTACCAGCTTGGAGTCAGGATGACTTATTTTTATGAGTTCCAATCTGGCCTCAGACACTTACTAGCTATGTGACCCTGGGCAAGTCACTTCACCCTGTTGGCCTCAGTTTCCTCATCTGTAAAATGAGCTGGAGAAGGAAATGGCAAACCACTCTAGCATCTTTGCGGAGAAAACCCGAAGTGAAATCATGAAGAGTCAAACATGACTGAACGACAACAACAATTTTGCTGCTTTTCTTAAGATTAATATAGTTATTTCTTAAGTCATACAGTGGAATGAACATGGGGCAGGGAACTTGGAGACCTGGGCTCCTGACCTCTAGTCCCAGTTCTGTTAATAACTATGTGACATTGGGTAAGTCATTTTCCTTCCTTCCTCCAGTCTCAACAGAATAAGGAAATTGGATAGATGATGCTTAAAGTCCTTTCTATTCCTATGATTCTAAATATCCCCAACATGGCCTAATAAATGGGAAATTAATCATAGGAAAGGAGTTGGAGGCTAATTTGACAAAGTCAAAGGACAATGCCACCAAGAAGCACAGGCCAGAGTGGGAGGCCAAGGTCTAGCTTAAATTGGGAAAAGATGATGATAAATAGCATCTATCTAAAACCAAATGTCACCATTATATGTGATCGAGACCAACTAGAAAACTTTCCAATGAGATCAATGTTAGCAAAGATATCCATTGTCACTACTGCTGCATGTGCTAATATGCTATTTATAGCAATAAGACGAGAAAAAGAAATTGAGGGAATCATGGGCAAAGGAGAGAGAAAATTATTGATTTTTTGTAGATGATATGGTAATATTCATAGAGAGCCCTAGAGAATCAACTCAAATTAATCAAAACTAATAATAACTTCAGCATAGCAGAACATAAAAGAAACCCACGCAAATTCATCAGCTTTGCTGCATGTTGCCAACAAAATCCAATAAGAGGCAATAGAAAGAGAAATTCCATTCAAGGTAACTAAAGAGTGTAAAAAATATTTAGGCGTCTACCTGCCAAGGCAATATAGTAACTAGATGAATGCAACTATCAAATCCTCTTTATAGAAGTACAGACCCACATAAGTGGAGATAAATTTATTTTTTATGGTTGTGACATGTCATATAATAAATACATTATTAGGGGCAGCTAGGTGGTGAAATGGATAGAGCAACAACCCTCAAGTCAGGAGGACTTGAGTTCAAATCTGGCCACTTAACACTTACTAGTTGTGTGACCCTGGGCAAGTCACTTAACCCCAATTGCCTAAAAATAAAAAAAATAATAAAAAATAAAAATAAAAAATAAATACATTACTACTTGAATTAACTCACTTCTTCAGTGCCATACCAATCAAATTAGCAAAGTATTATTTTAGAAAGTGAAAAAATTTTTTAAAAATTCATCTGGAGGAATAAAAGATCAAGATTCTTGGAAGAAATAATGAAACAATGGAAAGGAAGGGGTTTAGCAGCAGATTTCAAAATTTAATACTATAAAGCAGCAATCATCAAAATTATTTGGTAATGGTAAAAACCAAAAAGTCAAACCAATGAAGGCAAAATGAATAGAACTATAAAACAATTCATAAGATAACGAGCAGTTTTGAAAGACTTAAGAACTCTGATGAACACAATGACCAAGCATGATTCCAGAGGACCAGTGACAGAAAATTCTGCCCACCTCCTGACAGAGAAGTGATTTGCTAAATGTGCGGAATGAGATATAGGTTGTTGGGCGTGGCCAATACTGTATGGTAATTTGTTTTGCTTGACTGTGCATTTTTGTTAACAAGGATTTTTTTCACTCTAGTGATTAGGGGGAGGGAGGTGGAAGAAAGAGTAAATAAATGATTTTTCAATGAAAAATCAGAGGAAGAGACTAGGTACACAATATACAGAAGAAAAGTAACATAGTAATATAGTGTTTGAGAAACCCAAAGACCACAACTACTAATATGGTACTAGAAATGCTACTTATAACAATGACAAGAAAAAGAAATTGAGGAAATCATATTGGCAAAGAGGAAACAAAATTATCAATTTTCTGAAGATGACATGGTAATATGCATAGAGAACCCTAGAGAATCAACTAAAAATTAATCAAAATAATTAATTACCCTTACTGAGGTAAGGACTCACTTTTGAAAAAACTGGAAAGCAGCCTGGCATAAATTAGGTTTAAATTAAGATCTCACACCATCTACCACAATGAACTCCAAATGGATACATGACCTAGATATAAAAGGTCACATCAAAGCAGAGCAAAGGAGCAAGGAAGAAAATATCTTTCACAAACAGAAAAACAGAAAGTAAAATGGACAGTTTTGATTACGTGAAACTGGTAAGTCTTTGCACAAACCAAAACAATGATGTTCAGCTAAGAAGGGAAAGAGATAATTGGGGAAAATATAGCAAGTTTTTTTTTTACAAAGATCTGATAAATAAGACATATAAGGAGCTGATTCATAACAATGACAGCTATTAATCTAAGCAATCAACAGTCATATGAAAAATGCTCCAGAACATTAATAATTAGAGAAATGCAAATTAAAATAACAATAAATGATGATTGTTGGACAGAATAGAGGAAGACAGGTTTACTGATATGTTGTTGGAGGAGCTATTTTGGAAAACAATTGTAACCAATATGTAAAAACATAGCAACTCTTTTTGTTGTTTCAGGGAACTGGAAACAAAGAGGGTGCCCATCCATTGAGGAATGGCTGAACCAATTGTAGATATTATATTCAACATTAAAATGCACAGAAGGGAATGGAAAGAAGTTCAGAAGGAAACATAGAGAAGCAGGACAGCTTCAAAAGTCATACTGAATGTATTATGTGTTTAAAAGAAAAGCAAGCCGTACATCAGAGAGATTCATAGTTTCATAGATAATCTTTGGTCTACTTTATGTATGGAGAAGTATATGGCATAAAAGTACTTTTTTTATTCACTCACTACTTTTTGCATGTTGGTTAAATTCAGAATAAAAAGATAACATTAAAATTATATTAATAATAGCTAGCATTTATATAGTGCTTTAAGATTTACAAAGCATTTTATGTGTTAACTGATCCTCACAATTCTGAGAGGTAAGTGCTACTATTAGCCTCATTTTAAAGATGAGGAAATTGAGGCACAGAGAAGTTCATTGCTTTATTCAGAGTCACACAGCTATTGAGTGTCTGAGGCGGGATTTAAACTCAGGTATTCCTGACTTGAAGTCCTAGGCTGTGTCTACTGTACCATCTAGCCTAGGTCATACAACCTAGGGGCACAGTATATAGAGTGCTGGGCCTGGAGTCAGGAAGACCTGGGCTCAAATCTAGCATCAAGCACTTACCCTTTATCTCAGTTTCTTCAACTGTAAAATGAGGATAATAATAGCACCTACTTCCCAGGGTTGTGAGGATCAAATGAGATAATTGTAAAGTGCTTAGTGTAGTGCCCAGCAAACAGTGGGTGCTTATTCAATACTTCTTTCCTCCCTCCTTCCTTCCCTCTTTTTCTTCCTCCCTTTTTCCTCCATTCCTTCCTTCCTTCCTCCTTCCTTCCCTCCATCCTTCCTTCTTTCCTCCTGTCCTTCCTTTCCTCCTGTCATTCCCTTCCTTTCTCCCTCCTTTCCTTTCTTCCCTCCCTTTTTTCCTTCCTTCCTTCCTTCCTTCCTTCCTTCCTTCCTTTCCTTCCCTCCTTTCTTTCTTTCTTTCCTTCCTTCCTTCCTTTCTTCCTTCCTTCTTTCCAACTAGAAAGCACTAAAGCAAGGATTCAAAACCAGATCCTTTGATTCCAAATGCCCTACATGAAGGCCGAAGGACCCTTCATCAAGAATGATGTAGAAGGGATTTATGCTTTGTGTTTGAGTTGGACTAGAAGACCTTAGGTTCCTTCTAGATCTGAGACTCCAATTCCACCTAAGGCAGGCAATGAGCCACAGCAATAGTAAGCAGAAAGCAAGTCAGAGAATGTGGGTTCAGATCTCAGCTCCAGTGCCTGTAGCCTGTGTGATGCCAGGCAAATCACTTAACGTTTCTGTGCCTCAGTTTCCTCAACTATAAAATGAAGAGATTGGGTTTGAGGAACACCAAATCCTCTTCCAACTCTAAATCCACACTTTTGTGTCTGCTAGGGTCTCTTCCAGCTCTGGTTCTTGGACCCTTTGGTTTCAGTCTCCATCAAGCAGAAGAGGTAATGGAAGGACAAACCAAGCACTATGTCAGCCCCCACAGAATGTCATTCAATCTCAAAGAAAGCCTCCTGCACTTTGGCTAGACCCTCTGTGGAAGACTTCCAGAAAGAAAGGGGTGCAAAATCACAAGACCTGAGAAGTTGAGTTGACTCAAGGTGAGAGCTGTGAGCACCTGCAGCAATGAGATCTTGGATACAGTGTTAAGGATTATAACTGGATCGTATGTTGTAGGTTCTTAGGGAGTGTGTGTGTGTGTGTGTGCGAGAGAGAGAGAGAGAGAGAGAGAGAGAGAGAGAGAGAGAGAGAGAGAGAGAGAGAGAGAGAGAGAGAAAATGTGCGTGTGGGTGTGAGAGAGAAAATGTGTGTGTGTGTGTGTGTGAGAGAGAGAGAAAATGTGTGTGTGTGGAAGGAGAGGAGGAGGAGGGATACTGAGATTTTAAAGAGATTCCCAGACTCTTCTATCTGTGTGTAATTTTCATTTTATGTGGTTAGGGGAACTGGGGAGTGGTAGAGGGAGGAGGTAGGAGGGAAGAGAAGGATGAGGATAGAGGACTGGGGGGAGATTTGGGTTGGGGGGACAGGATTCAGTGGGAGACACAGAAGAATGAAATAAAGAAGATTCCAACAAAAGGGAGTTAAAAGTGAGTGACAAGTTTGAGGCTGCAGTCCCAAGGCCTGTGAGGCCGTTAGGGCGAATAATGGGGACAAATGAGCTGGATTTTTATGCTTGGTGGACAGTGAATGAAGGAGCATCTTTTAAAACCCTATCAGGAGCTCTTTGGATTGTCATTAGAGCTGGAAGAAGAAGGGGGGAAGAAAGAAGTGGGGAGGCTTTTGAATTCTGACCCCCTGTGAAAAGATCCCAATTCGTTGCCCTTCCAGTCAGGGGGTTTCAGGCCCCCTCCTTGCTGGGGCAGCGGGACACCTGGGCCCCATAGAGGATTCGGTAAATTATTTAGAGGGCCCTTGGAATTCAGCCCAGGGTTCAACCTCCCCTTTTGCTCCATGACTCCACACTAGAAAGGGGTGGGGTGGGTGTGGAAATGGGGGAGGAGGCTCAGGGGGCTTCCGGCTCCATTTAAAGTGGGGGTGGGTGGAAGGGACAGGAAAGGGGTCAGGAGCTAGAAGGAGAGAAGTAACTTGCCCACTAGGTTACAGACTGATTGGGGCAGGGGTACAGGTTGGAGGGGGCATTTTAGACTGCCCCACCTCTAGCTCTCAGGCTTTCTTGCCTAAGATCCTGAACCCCACTGTTCACTGGCCCATCTGCTGGGAGAAGGCAGCAGGATTAGGGAAAAGAGCTTGGGAAGAGGCATCAAAACTTTCTAGGCTCTTGGCTCCTTGCCAGCTGGTGGGGTGGGCCAGGAAAATGAGGCAGAGAGCTCTCTGGATGAGCTTAGCAGTGTTATAGAGATTTGTGGAGATAGGGGTAAACAGTGACTACTTAGCAGGAGAGATAAGGAAGCTTAAGATTTAGTACTGGAAGAGACTTTAAAGATGAAAAAAAAAACCCATTCATTTTACAGACAAGGAAACTGAGGCCCAGAAAACAGAAGAGACTTTTGTACAGTAAGTGGCAGATAAAATATGGAGCCCAGGGCTCCAGACTCCTAAGCAGAAAGAAGACAAATTTTAAAACCCTCAGAAACCTATAATGGGCTTTAGAAGAGAATGATAGGAGAGCAGCTCTTCAGGGTATACCGATTCCAAAGAGATTCTCGTTCTGGGTTTTGCCCCCCACTTTTTTCATTAAACTCCACCCCCCATCCCACCTTACCTTCTCTCCTCCTTTTATCTGAAGCATAGCCCTCTTTCTAGGCCCAGCCCAAGGTCCTCCTCCAGGAAGTCTTCCCTTACTACTCCATCTAGTCCTCAGTGATCTCTCCCTTCTCTGAACCCTTCTAGAGCACTGTCCAGTTGAATCCCACACTCCTACTTCATTGTTTTCTGTTTGCAGAGGCTCAGTTCACTCTTGCCAATTACACTGTAAGCCTTGGACGTGCCGCTTAAGTACCCCGGGATCCAGTTTTTCCATCTGATGTTTAGTTCATACTATGATGGCAGAGATCCATCTCAGAGTCCAAATTGAAGAGGGAATTCCCAGGCTTGGTAAGGTCATCCATTTGCTCCTGTTTGCTGATATCATTGTGCTTGCATCAAGCTTTGGAACATTGCATAACTTTCTGGAAAAGATCTGTAATTACTCGAAAGAGTTTGACCTGACCATTTACACAGGAAGGACCAAGTGGTTGAAGTATTTATTTATCTTCTGCAAAAAAGAATAGTAACTGCCCTGCCTCCACCCTGGGGCTGTTGTGATGGATGGAACAACACACTGAAAAGCATAAGGATGATGTAAGTATAAGGTACCATGACCATTAGGAGACAGTCAGTGAAAGGGAGTGGAAAGTGAACTAGATTTGGAGCTAGAGGTCTGGGATTCATCTTGGCTCTGCCAAAACTCATTGTGTGACCTGCACCCTTCTGGAACACAGTTTCCTT
This sequence comes from Vombatus ursinus, assembly GCF_900497805.2. Taxonomy (NCBI): domain Eukaryota; kingdom Metazoa; phylum Chordata; class Mammalia; order Diprotodontia; family Vombatidae; genus Vombatus; species Vombatus ursinus. The sequence continues at coordinate 5,233,751 of NW_020954625.1, read as the reverse complement.
CTCTGTAAAACAGATAGGTTAAATGGCTTCACAGGTCCATTTCAGTTGTAAATTCTATTGCACACAGGAAGAAAAGAAAAAAAAACATGTCCTGTTCCTAAGTTGTAGACAGATTTTTTCAGATAAAATTGATTATCCTTCTGTCTTTCTGTACATTACAAGGAAAAGAGGTCCCATCCGTGGCACCTGTCTCTCTGAAAATCGGGACAGGAATTATACTTCCTGTGTGTCTGTGTGTTTCTGTGCCACTGGGGGCAAAGACAGATAGTCAACTGCCCTTGGTAGTATGGGCATAGTGCAGGATTTCTAGAACACTTCTCTTGTGCTCTCAGTCAGAGCTTAGTGGTAACCAGAAAAGCAGATGCAGAATCTAATGACCTGGGTTAAATCCCCAATTTGCTGGTTGCTGGCTGTGTGATCTTTTTCCTCTCAGGACCTGAGTTACATCCCTTGTAAACTGAGGCACTTGGGTTAAATGATCTCTAAGATACCTTGCAGTTCTTCAATCCTGCCACTCATGAAATGGCCACCTGTTTACCCCTCTCTCAATAGGGGTGCAAGGACTGTGTCAGGAAGGTGCTAGGAGAGCTCTGGGATAGACAGACCCAATGACTGCCCTCCCCAGCACTCAGGGAAGATAAATGGGGACAGAGTCTTTCAGTCTTCATTTTGGAGTCACCATGGGTTTGCACAAACCATGGCAACCGATTCAACCAATGATTAACCTAATAATGTGGAGGCAAAGGGGAAAAAGATGCATTCAAGACCCTGAGGCAGGGACTAGCTCTCCCCAGAAGTAGTAAATTTCCCTTGCATGCTGCCAGGCCCAGGGCCCAGACATCCTAAATCTCCAAGGGAAGAAGAAAGACAGTAAACTTATTTCAGAAAGCAGTCCTGACACCTCCAGAATTCAAATTTTCCTCCTCAGTTCAGCCTCTCTAAGCCAGTCCCAGACCCCAAACAACAAATTACCTGGCATTGTGAGCCAGGAGACTAGTGGAACTGGGGAGGCATGGGCTAATGCCATTACATTTCCACAACTCCCGTCAAGACTGTCTATGAACAAGGAAGCAGGGGCTACAGACCTGGTGCAGTTGGAGTTAACTTTGCCCCCAGGTGATCTGATCTGGGACCCAGCTGTGGGCTTCTTGGACAACAATTAAAAGTAGATTTTGGGATTTGGGCTGAGAGCTCTTCTTTGCCATAGCCTTTTCTCTTCCTGGATTTCTTTTTAACTGCTTTTGGGCAAGGGGTCATTTGAATATCATTTTATTAAATGGATTGGGTTTTTTGAACCCTTAGGCTCTGAGAGATTCATTGTTCTGGATTGGTGTTAGATGGCTAGAGCCCAAAGCTTGGAGTCAGAAAGACAAGTTCAAATCTGACCTCAGACACTTACTCGCTGTGTGACCCCAGGAATATCACTTAACCTCTATCTACCTCAGTTTCCTCATCCATAAAATTGGGATAAAAATAGCATCTACCTCCCAGGGTTGTTGTGAAGATCAAATAAGGTAATAAGCCTAAAGTGCTTAGGAAAGTGCCTAGCAAATAGTAAGAGTTATATAAATATTAACTATTCATCATCATCATCATCAATAACATCAATCTGCAGGATCCAAAAGGTCCCACTTGAGATGGGCCAGGCCTGGAGTCAGGAAGTCTCATCTTCTTGAGTTCAAATCTGACCTCAGATTGTGGCCCTGGGCAAGTCACTTAACCCTATGTGCCACAGTTTCCCCATCTCTAAAATGAGCTGGAGAAGGAAATAACACTCCAGTATCTTTACCAAGAAAACCCCAAATGGGGTCATGAAGAGTCAGACGTGACTGAAATGATTAAACAGAAGCTTAACATTTTTTATGACTTAGATAAAGGCATAGATAGCACCATGATCAATTTGCAGATGACTCCAAGAAAGGAAGGATTGCTAACACATTTGGAAACCAGTCAGAGCCCCCCCCCCAAAAGGATCTTGGCAGACTGAAATGTTGCGCTGAATCTAAGAAGATAAAATTTAGTGGGGAAAATGTATAAAAATTTTATTTGTGAGTTCCAAAAAATTCATTTCATTGGTACAAGATAAAGGAGGCATGGCTGGACAGTATTTTCTGGGGAAAGACCTGGGGTTCTTAGTGGACTCTAAACTCAATGTAAGTCATTATTGTGCTATAAGAAATGATAAGCAGTCAGACTTCAGAAAAACCTGGAAAGACTTGAATGAACTGATGCTGAGTGAAATGAGCAGAACCAGAAGAACATTGTACACAGTAACAGCTACATTGTGAAATGACTGACCTTGATAGACTTAGCTCTTCTCAGCAATGCAAGGATCTAAGACAATGCCAAGACTCATGGTGGAAAGAACTTTGGAGTCAGAATGCAGATGGAAGCATACTATTTGCTCTCTTTCTTTTGTTGTTTTGTTTCTTTTTTCTCGGGGTTCCTCCCATTAGTTCTAATTCTTCTTTACATCATCAATAATGTGAAAAATATGTTTAATATGAATGTATAAGGAGAGCCTATATCAGACTGCACACTGTCTTGGAGAGGAGGGAGAACAGGGTGGGAGAGAAAATTCAAAAATCAAAATCTTGTGAAAGTGAATGTTGAAAACTAAAAACAAATAAATAAATAATTGGAGAAAAAAAAACCCTCAATGTAAGTCAATGATGATGTAGCCAAGAAAGTTGATGCAAAAGAGACATGATGGTCAGGACTAGGGAGGGTTTGGTCCTGCTTGTGCCCTGCCCCAACCAGTCCCCAGCTGAAGTTATGTTTTCAGTTTTTGGGGTCACATTTCAGGAAGGATACTGATAAGTTGGAATCTAAAGGAGGTCATTCAGGATGATGAACAAACTTCTGATTATTCCTTCTGAGGACCTCCTGGTACTAGGAACTGGGAGTGTTTATCCCGGAGAAGAAAAGACGTAGCTGTGTTCAAAATCCTGAAGAAATGTCTTCACCAAAGGGAAGAACTAGAATATGGGAGGAAGTGCTGAAGTGGGACATTTTACCTTGATGTCAAGAAAACCCTTTTAATGTTAGAGCTGTCCAAAAGTGGACTGGCTTGCCTTAGGAGGAAGTAGACGCACAGCACTCGCAGTGGAGGTCTTCAGGCAGAGCTTGGACCAACTCTTGGGTTTGGTGTGGAGGGGATTCTTTGTATCTATTCGACTACATGGCCTTGGAGGACCTTTCCAACTGAGAATCTGTGTTTCTGGGGAGTAAATGAGAGACATGAGAGTGGAAGGATAATAATGCTAATTCCAATTACTGAGAATTTTGAGATTTATAAAGCACTTTCCTCACAACTCCTCCTAAAAGTCAAGTAGCATAGACACCAGTTGAACTCATTTTCTTCCCTGATTACAGAGCCACAGGTTCCCCACCCCCGCTCCAGGCCTTTCCATCTCTCCTTTGTCTGAATGCCTACGGCATGCATGCACCACAATATTATACTTATTTAACCCATGGTAGCCCTGCCTCCCTAACTAAACCATAAGTACTGTGAAGGTAGAGCTTTCTCTTCATTTACAGACAAGGAAATGGCCTCAAAGAAGATAAATGACCTGCTTACATGCAGAAAGAAAGTTGAGCCCTGGATTCCTTCTGCCTTTGGATTCACCACTTAGGTAGGTTTAGACTCCATATATGGTCTGGTGTTGAAAAGTCACGAGACCCTAGTCTCCTTTCTGGCCTAATTACAGAGGTACCTTAAGAATGGAGTTAAGTCACATCCAACTATCTCCATGTTCCTGGAAAGATGTAAGATGTAACTGAGCCCACTCCCTCCTGCAGAGTGTCCTAAGGGAGAGAGTAAGGTGAAGATTGGACCTCTACATGGGTTGTCTCTGCAAGAATAATAAATGACCAAAATTACTGTCATCATCGGCTTAGTATGGGCATGAAGGAATAAAGACCTAAAAGAACAGTCATGGTTCCAGTAAAATATCAAAGGATGTAGTAGAATAAGGATATTGAGGTTCAAGTTTGCCCCCACCACTTACAAACTTGTGACTTTAACCTCTCTGGGCTTCCCCTTTCTCATCTCTAAAAAGGAAAATACTACTTGTATTTTAAGCCTCACTAATGTGTTGCAAGGAGAGTGGCATAGCTTTCAGATCAATCAATATTAAAGTCCTCCACAATCTGGCTCTATTCCATCTTTCTAGAATTGCTCACTCCCACTAAATACTCTCAAATTTTGTTCCCCATCTATGATATTCTATCTCCCTTTCTGCCTTTCCATAGACTATCCCCTGTACCTGATGTGCTCTCCCTCTTCACCTCTGCTTTTTTGGGATCCCTGTTTCTTTTAAGACTTGCCTAAAATGCCGTCTTCTGAAGGAGGGTTTTTCTTATGCCTCCAGCTGCTAGTGGTTTTCTCCATCTAGGTGGCAGAGTAGATAATGTGCTGAATTTGGAGTCAGGAAGGAAGAGGTTAAAATATAGCTCCAGTCACACACTAGTGTGACTCTGGGCAAGCCATTTAATCTTTTTTTGCCTTAGTTTCCTTATCTGCAAAATGGGGATAATGATAGCACCTAGCTCTGGGTTGTTGTGAAGATTGAATGAGATAATGTATTTAAAATAGTCCACCAACTTAAAATTGCTCTATAGTTGCTATTATTGCTTTTTCTATTACTTATTTGTGCCTATTTACATACACATTATCTTACTGAGAACTGGGGAGCTCTCCAACAAAGTCCTATAAACTGCTTTTATATTCTTCTTGTTCAAAGCAACCACAAGCATTTCACCAGGAGGCAAAGTTAAACCCCGCCCCCCGAGATCTACACCAAAAACTTCCTTGCTTACAAAAGTCCCACGGGCACTGTGGGTGTATGTGTGTGGGTTAATTCATGCCTCCTCAGGTCCATCTGTAAAGTATAAGAAATTATTTGTCTGTAGATGTAGAGAAGTGGTACTCACAATAGAATTCAAAAGTTGTCACAAGGGCAGAAGGAGTGGTCTTGCTCAAGAGTTATTTTTAACAATGCTAGCCAGAGACAGACAAAACCTGCTGACATTAGTAGTGTGGTTAGAAGTGAAGAAAGTAAATCAAAGGTTACAGCTTGGCTAAGGTGAGTTTGCTTAATGAGCTTATGCATATTAAGTTCTGGGGGAAGGGAGGATTAACACAATTCTAGGCACAATGTATGTAGTGAGAAGGGAGGGCATATTAAGGAGTAACATGAAGTAGGTATTCCAAGAAGTTGTATACCTGGAAGTATCCAGCCAATGGAGAAACAAGGGAGGGATCTTGCATTTCAGGATAGGAATATAACTGCCTGCTTTTACTTCTGTAGTGTGTGTCTGCCTCTAGCAGCACACCTGCTTCTTGCAAGAATGCATGATAAATGAGCTTGCCTCATCTACCTCAGGAGTCTTTGTCTTTCCTATAGAAGTTATTCCTAACACACCTAGATCATGGCCACCAACACAGTCTCTTTCATTAAGATGTATTTTTCTTGAAGGCAAAGACTGATTTTTTCCCTTTCTTTTTCTCCCCCATTGCTTAGCACAGTGCCAGACACATAATAAGTGCCTTATCAATGCTTATGGATTGATTTCTTTGTCCACTACTTCTTTGCCAACAGGTAGGACTCTTCATCATTAAGGTCTGTTTCTTATAAAGATGTTGTGCTGACAAATTGTGTGTGCACTTGTGTGTAATGGAGGGCATGAGGAAGCTGAAAATGCTGAATGTGATAGGGCCTGAAGTGACAGAGCAGAGAATCGAGATTTAGAGCGGGAAGGGATCATATAACCCAACTCTTTCATCTTCGTCTTAGGAAACTGAGGTTCCAAGAGGAGAGGGGTGTTAGACTTCTTTGTTTTGTTTTTATATTGAACATAAAAAACAGCAAACAAAGTGAGAATTTCCTTAGACACAGTAGAACAGAAAAAAGATTACACATACAACAGAAAGTCTCTATTATGTACGGTTTTTTAAAAAGTATTCAAGTTCAAGCTATAGCTATGAAGTCTGTCCTATGTGTCTGTGATTCCTCTGGTCTTCCATCTGTTCTCTGCATTGAAGAAAGAGGCCTCACTGTCATTCTTTTCTTTCTTTACTTTTTGCAACCCTTTTCTTATTCTCCCCCTTCCCACCTCCCTCCATTGGAAAAGAAAAAAGAAAAATTATGCCCTTGTAACAAATATACAGCCAATGTAAACAATTTCATTGCCTGTGTTCAAAAAATATGTTACTTATTCTGCATCTCGAGTCTGGTACCTAAAAGAAGGAACTTAATACGGTAGATCTCAATACAGAAAAACTCCCACCCCCAAAAAGAAACAAATAACCTTAGGGGTCATTTTGTCAAGTCCCCTTATTTTATCTCTTTGAGGCCCAGAGGAGATAAGTGACTTACACAAGATTACATAGGTTGTAAATGTGTCAGGATTTGAACTCAGTTTCTCTTAAACTTTAAGTTCAATGCTCTTTCCTTGTGCCAGGAAGGCCACACTACTGTTAAATAGCAAAACCAGGATTAGTATCCAGGGCTTCCAACTCCAAAAATACTATAAACCTAACCCTAAAGGTATACTACTCTATAATACCCTATATATCCTGAAACCAGGGCCAAGCAGAGGACCTAGATTATCCTCTGTAGAATCACAGAGCTGAAAGAGACTTCAGAGATCGTCTAATTCCTCCTTCAAAGAGAAGGAAACTGAGACTCAAAGAAAGTAAAAGACTTGCTCACAAGATCACACACAGAATTAGCGACAGGGCAGGACAAGAATCTAAGTGCCCTAAATCTCAGACCAGCGCTCTTTTCATTAAGAAATCTTACTTCTAGAATACGTCAAGGCTTACAAAGCATTTCCTTCACCAATTGTGAAGTAGATGGTGTAAATCATTTCCCCCATTTTACAGATGAGGAGACTAGGGTTCAGAGGTCAAAGGACGCCGAAGAGAACACATTAAAATCTCTCCTGACTCCAAGTACGGAGCTCCAGTTCTTTCTGCACCGCCGCCTTCACTCCAGTGCCGCCAGCAGCTATTTCTTCCGTGCCCTGGATGTTGGCTGGAGTGGAGGTGGGGCGAATCACGGTGAACTGGCTGTGGGACTGGGGGGAAGGGGGAAGGAGAGTAGCTGCTTGGGCTACTCTGGCTACTGTCGGGAGGCAAGAGTCAAACAAACCATCTGCTCCTCCTGCTCGCCCGTGGAGATTCCATTTCAGCACCATGGCCAGGGGCACGACGTCAGTTCCTTGCAAAGCCAGCCAGGGCAGAAAGAGGCAGGGGCCGGCCCGGGAACAGAGAGGCTAGGCTGTTGGGCCTTGGAGCTCGGTTATTCACCGTGAGGGCAAGGAAGAGGAAAGAAAGAAGTGTCCTGGGTCGCAGGGACTGGGCGCTAGGTCCAGGTCCACTCCAACTTTGCCTAGGGGCCACATGCCGGGGGTATTTCCACTTCCCCGCCCCCTCTTCCCTTCCCCCCTCCCCCCCCCGCCCCAACTCCTGAGGGCTCACACCCACCTCTTCTCTGATCCTTCTGAAGATAAGGCCCCTTCGGGGCATGCACAGAACTCTCCAGGTAGTCCCCAGAAACTGCTTAACCCAGAGATTTGTTTGGTGCAGAGCCTTTGTAAAGCTCCTTTCCACGCAATCACCCATCATTCAACTAAGAAGCATTTATTAAGAATAATAGGATATAACGATAGCAAGAGCCGAATCTGGAGTCCGGACTCTAGGCTCGATCCTGGCTCGGGTACTTACTAGTTTCGTGACTTGGGACAACTCACTTAATCTTTCGGGGCTTCGGTTTAGTAACATACTACCTAGCTGGCAGATTTGTTGGAAGTAAAGCTGTTAACCTCGTAGCGCTACGGAAGCTAGATCTACTAGTGTCTCATTTCACGCTCACTTATCCCTATTAGCCAGATCAGAAGATTAAGGCTCAGCGAGACCAGGCGACCTGCCCCTGCTCCCAAAGGGATTGACTGCCGGGTGGCTGTTAGAAGGTTTGGAGGCTCGCTGGTGGGGTCACGTGTACCCCGGGGCTCTTGGAGCCCCCCGCTGGTCTTTGTCCCAGAATCCCCCCCCTCCCCCTCTAGCTGGCCGGCGGCGGACCTGGCGCCAAGCCATTAGCATTCCAATAGACCTTCGGCTGCTTTGTCCTCCAGGCTGGGCTAGAGGAAGGGGGGGGGTGGGGGGGATAGAGCCCCATAAATCTACCTGCAGGAAACCAGGGGGGAAGAGGTACGATACCACATTCCAGCTCTGCTTTTCTGAACGTTAGTTAGAGGAGCACACAAAGGTTTGGGGGATAGGACTAGGTGGTGATCCAACCCAGGGACTCCACTGCCTTGATGCACTTGCTCTGGCATGGTGTCCTAGCGAAGGTTTTCCCGTCACATCACTGGGAACCAGCCAGAATGGGGCATGCACGTGGGGCTGCTGTGTGTGGCTGTCGTCTGGGGTGGCCGGAGGGCCCAGGGAGGACAAGGGGCTGCTATTCTTAAGGAGGCCCCATTTCTCAGATAGGGTTTGAGTTGGCAGGTCTGATTGGCTAGCACAGAAGTTTTCCAGATCTGTGGCCTTCAAGCTGACAGTACCTCCTGGGGAAGAAATCAAGGGAATTTCCAAACTATCATCTTGGCCCTGGTTGTTTTCAATAGCATTTAAAGAGAGACAGCCTGGGGGGGGTAAAGCACTGGCTTTGGGAGTCAGGATCCCTGGGTCCAAGGCTTGGCTCCCCAAGCTGCAAAGAACTCTGGGCAAATTTCATTATCTCTCTCAGACTCAGTTTCTCTGTCTGTAAAAATGAAGACTAAAATTCCATGCTCTACTTCTTTTACATTCTTGTTGTGGGGGAACCCTAAAACACTTTCAAAATGTTACCTGTTATCATTTTAAATATGAAAGCAGCTTCCTCCTCTGTTCCCCAAATGGCATCGTACCAGACTACTCTTCAGTGAAAGGAATAAGGAAAGAGGAGTCTTATCTCAGGGTTGTTGAAAGACTAATGAGATCCTAGTTTAGATCCAGGAAGGACCTTCAAAGTCCCAATCTATCAATGTACAGAGAGGGAAACTGAGGCCCAGAGAGGGGAAATAATTTGCCCATTATCTCCCTGCCTTTTCACAAGCTGACCCCTATTCCTGGAAGGCTCTCCTTCACTCCCTGTTCAGCCTCTTGAGATCCTTAGCTCCCTTCAAGGCTCAGCTGAAGTGACCCTCCCTGCAAGAAAACTTTCCTGTTTCTCCAAGTTGTTGATTCTCTCCCTCCCTACCTAATTTGTTTTTATTATAAAGTAGAGAATCATTGATTTCACTTCCCCATTACTTTGTAAGTATTTTGGACTTACTTGTAAACATACTGCTCCCTTTCTTCTAAGAGGACTGATTCTCTTTCAAGGCAGGGACTATGGTTTCAGTAGGTGCTGAATAAATACTTGTTGAATTGTATTAGGCAAGTAGCAGAGCTAGGATTGGCACCTAGGTCAATAAACATTTATTAAGTCCCTACTAGGGCTAGGGGAAAGGGAATAAACATTTATATAGTGCCTCCCAAGTACCCAGAATACATAGAAAGGTAAAAGATGGGTTCCTGCTCTCAAGGACCTCAGAATGGAATGGGAAGACAACATGTGAACAACGATGTACAAACAAGCCATATAAAGGATAAAGTGGAAATGCTTAACACAGGGAAGGCACTAAAATTAAGGGGAATAAGGAAAGGTTTCCGGAAGAATATGGGGTTTTAGTTGGAATTTGAAAGAAGTCAAGAAGACCAAAGTGAAGAGGGAGAACATTCAGATTATGGGGGGGCAGTCAGTGAAAATGTCTGGAATCAGGAGATGAGTACTTTGTTCAAGGAACAGCAAGAGGGCCAGTGTCACTAGATGGGATAGGGGTGTAAGATTTGAGAAGACTAGAAAGGTAGTCAGGAAACAGGTTGTAAGTGGCTTTGAATGCCAAACAAAAATTTTGTATTTTATTCTGGAGGTGATAGGAAGCTACTACAGTTTATTGGGGAGGTGGGGATGGCCACAATTCAAAGAGCTTTGTTCATGTTGTTACGTCTATTGATATTAACCTCATTAGAAATGAAAACTTCTAAGTATTATTATGGAAATAGTTTTGACCTGAGGGAGGTCTGAGGATCCTCCTATAGGTCCCCAGCCACATTTTGAGAACCACAATAAGTAGACTCTCTCTTTTACTCCCCCCAACCCCATTCCCAGAAGTGGTAGCCCTATTGCATTTCAGAAGTTAAGCACCCTCCTAGTTAGTTAAATTAAATAAATAAGGGGGGGAAGGGGCAGAAGGTCAACTTGTATTTATCAGGTGAATAATGATTCCTGGATGAAAGTTTTCTTGATCGCTTCTACTCACCTGGGGGAACAGTATAAAGTTTACACACCTACAATTCCGGAGGACAGTTTCAAGTACTCCTCTCTTCCAGGCAAGACAGCTTTCCAGAGATACCAGAACATTAGGGGAAGGGGTGGTGGTGAACTGGGGCTTTACATTACAGAATTCCACCACAGAAAGCCTCCTCTTTCCAGTTTCTGCCAATGTATAGGAGTTCATCTTCACCCCCCTCCACCACCACCAAGTGAAACTAGGCCACACACCTGCCTTCAGGCATGGGGCTGCAGGTGGGAGCAAAGTTGGCCCTGACACTACACCTGAGCCCAGCCAGCCGCCATCAAGAAGTCATTAATCTCCTGCTTCCTGATTACATCCCTAGGAATTAAACAACACCTTCCTTTATTCCCATGTTTGCCATCCCCTCTTCCCTCCCAAATCCAGCTCTTCATTAAGGCAATCTATCTTCTCTTTGGTTAGTAGGTGACTTGGGGAGGAGGAGGAGGGCAGAAAGAGGAGACAGGAGAAGGGAGACACAGAGAAATACAGAGGATATACTCTCTTGATTACTCTCACCTCCTCCAAATGGAAATATTCCAAATTAGACCCCAGAACACCACTAGACCTTCAGTGTGTCAGTCCTTTCATTCCTGTCTTCCCCTCTCCCCATCCTCCATCAGCTGACCTTGGAGTCAGAAGGTAGATTGGGGTGGGGGATGTCTTCTTTCCAAGTCTGAGGCAAGCTGGTGCTCTAGAAAAAAATGCTAAATTTGGATTCAGGGACCCCTAATTTACATCCCATCTCTATTACTATCTGAGTCACTTTTAGCAAGTTACTTTAAAAAGGAAACTCTGTGCCTTAGTTTCCTCAACTATAAAATGAAAGGGTTGAATCAATCAGTTAATAAACATTTATTAAGTGCCAATTATATGCCAGGCACTGTGTTAAATGCTGACACACAGATGACCTCAAAGATCCCTTCTAACTCTAAATCTATTATCCCCTTTGAAGAGGATTTAACAGTTCAAGTGGAATGGTCCCACCTGTTTCTTTGGCTTTCCAGTCAGGGAAACTGAGGAAGAAACCCAACCTCCTCCCCTTAGATCTAAGCAGAAGGGGAGAGGTTGTGTGCTGTAGAAAGGGCTCCTGATTTGGCATGCATAGACCTGGGACTATTAGAAAGAACATCCTCTAGTTAAACTCTTTCTTGTTATTAGTCCCAAGGGATGACCATGGGACTTGAAGTTGGAAGAGGCCCTAAAGTTCATTTAGTCTAACCCATTCCTTTTACAGAGGAGATATCTGAGATCCAGAGTGAGGAGGTGATTTGCCCAATATGAGAGGTAATCAATGGATCCAATATTTAAGCCCACCTTTCTCTGGCTAGAGACCCAGGGCTCTTCCCACCACACTACCTGCTTCTTTGGCTGTTGGACTTCAGGTAAGTCACTTCTCTCTGGGGCTTAATTTCCTTATCTATAAAATGAAGAGATTGACTTAGATGGTCCTTCAAGCTCTGACATTTTGTGATTCTGTGGGTTTCAGGCCAGAAAGAAACTGAGGGCTAGATGGGTGGTGTGTGTGTGTGTGTGTGTGTGTGTGTGTGTGTGTGTGTGAAACCTTGGGTTTTATTGAGAGAATTCTTACCAAGACAGTTTCTTACAGGTTATAGTTTCCCCAAGCCAACTCGATCTTTGATATTAGCAAGCACTGATGTAAATGCCTAGACCTAGTCCACAGCAATTCCCAGCTGTGGGGAGGGAATGGAAAATGGAGCTGGGTTTCCGGAGGGGGCATGACCCACTGACCTCCTAAAACCAAGCAGAATAGGGTTCCTAAGTGCACCCCACCTTCTCCAATCTTCAACCCAAGGGATTCTGCAGCCCTGGAGCAGTCTAGGGTCTGCATACCCTCCAGGTCCTGGGCTCCCTCCCTAAAGCAGGCTGGGAAAAACTTCTAGGACAGGGGCCTTAGGTCACTAACCTAAGCACAGCCCACTCCTCCAGCTTCCCCTCTTTCTCCCTTCACCTTTCAGTTATTCTAAAACCGAGTAACCTCGATTTTTTTGGGGGGGGGGGATGGTGTGTGTGATGGGGTGGCGGAGTAATCTGACCTCAAAATCGATGGATTTGGAGTCAGAAGAAAGGGATTAATATCCTAACTTTCCCATTTACTAGTTGTGTGACCATAAGCAAATCTCAACTCTCTAGGCTTCAGTTTCCTCCTCTGTAAAAAGGTCCTCCCCAACTTTAAATGCATCCTTCCATAAAACCTTCCAATTAACCACAGGGAATAACCACAGAGATTCCTGTTCCCCTCTAACGTTGGGTAGGTGTGGAATCCTCTAAACGCCAAAGAACCTGGGTTCAACTCTCAACTCCGCTTAGTGTGTGACCTAGAGCAACTCCGTTCCCCTCTCGGGGTCTCCTTTTTTAATATATCAAACGTGAATGAGCTGGACTAGTTTAGATGTTCTTAACCCGGGGACAAGGTGGGAGTAGATGAACTTGGATGGGGGAAAAAAATCATCTTGAGTTTCTCCAATCTCTAACTGAAATTTAGCATTTCCTTCAAGTATTTAAAAACATGATCCTGTGAAGGGGTCCGTGGGCTTCTTCAGATTATCCAAAAGGGCCTTGACATGAAAAGGTTAAGAACCCTCACCTCCAGATAATTTTTAAAGTTCCTCCCAGCTCTGACTCAAAGCCCTGCACCCAGACCACCCTTATCCCTTGACGGTCGCTCAGTTAATTAGCTCCTGCTCAGTCTTTTCCATTTATTTTATTGGCACCAAAAGGCTTTCACCGAGGTCAAAATAATCTTATTTACAAAATATATATTTTCCTGCTATGAAATATTAATAAATACAAAATGGAAAAATTAATATAATTTACTGTGTCCGAGTACCCACAAAAAATCATTCCAAAAGGCATCATAAAATCAAGACCTGATTTCAAGAAGAGATATTGTCCACCCCAGGTCCGGCGCTGGGGTCTCTACCTCCGCCACCCAGGAGGGGGCCGGGCTGCCCCGGGGATAAGTCAGAACGATGGCCGCAGGCACTGCCTTTTGGCCCCAGAGCTCTATGGAGTTTAGAACTCACCACCGTTCCCATCGCCGGCGGCAGCTCCGGAAAGTGCTAGAGGGGAAGAAGGCTGAGCATCTTCTCCTGCGATTGAGTAAGAGGGGAGCTGGGGGTCGGGAGCCATGGAGGTGGGTAGGAGGGTGCGGGGACGGGGTGCTCCTAGTGGGAAAGAAAGCAGCTCCAAGCGGAGGAGGGAAGCACTTAGGATATATGAAAATAGGGTGTGTGTGTATGTGTGTGTGTGTGTGTGTGTGTGTGTGTGTGTGAGAGAGAGAGAGAGAGAGAGACAGAGAGAGACAGAGACAGAGAGACAAAGACAAACAGATACAGCAAGAGAGAAACAGAAACATATGCAAAACGACAGCAAAAGACAAAGACATACAGAACAAGACAGACATAGGAAGAGAGACATGGAGAGAAACAGACACAGAGACGGAACGTACAGAGACACACCAATAGAGATAAGGAAATGCGAAGGGGTAGAAAAATGTGCAGACCAGGACAGACAGAGAGACAGGAGGCAGCAGAGAGCAGGTCAGGCAGACAAGCATGTGGCCATGAGAAGGTAAATTTGATTCTGGCACTATTAATCTGGTCCTCTTTGTAGGAGCTCGGTGGGACCTGTTGGCTAAGCTGCAGACACTTCTTGGCATGCCGATTCTTGGCTTGCTCGAGAAGAAAGATTATGCTTAAGTCCACCAAACCTGAAAGAAGCTGGGGACCGGGGAAGAAGAATCTGAAACGGGCCGAATATTTAGTGGCCCAGAGCGTGCGCCCGCGCGTGGGCGTGTGAGTTAGCCCTAAGAGCCCACTCCCTCTCAGGCTCTCCTGGGCCCCTCTACACAAAGTCGGGGAAGGACAGGACTTCGGGGCCCAGGCAGACCGGGGAGCCGGCTGAGTGCAAGGGCGGCGGCTCCTCCAGAGAGGCGGTGGGGCTCAGGCTGCCCGCCTGCGAGGCTGGAGAGTACAACGAGCCCCACTCCCCGGCGGCGGAGGAGGCGCTGCCAGGGCTGCTAAGCTCCCCAGAAGGGAGCGGCGGTGGGGCCAGGCCCATCCCCAGGCCCAGCCCTAGCCCCCGGAGACCGTGGTCCCCCATGCGAAGCGTCTCGGTCAGCGCCCAGATGTAGTTGTGCGCAAAGCGCAGCGTCTCAATCTTGGTGAGCTTGGCGTCGTCCGGGAAGGTGGGCAGAACGCCGCGCAGCGCGTCCAGCGCCGAGTTGAGGTTGTGCATTCGGTTGCGCTCGCGATCGTTGGCTTTCATGCGCCGGCTACGCCGCTGTCTGCTTAGCGCCGCGTCGCTCTTGGGCCGGCTGCGACCCCCGCGCCGAGCCCTGCCCTTCTTGGGAGCTCCGCGGGCCTCGCTTTCGGCGCAGGTCCGCGGCGGCGCAGGGCTGGGGCTGCCGGGCGGGGACAAGGCACAAGAGGCGTACAGCCCGACGTCTGTGGCGGTGGCTGCGTCTGAAGCTGTCGGAAAGGGCGGCTCGCTGGTCACCACGCAGGCGGGCTTGGGGGACATCCTGTAGTGGGCAGGAAGAGCAATCTCCGCGGGACGCCCACCCCTGCCCTCCCGCCCCAGCTGGGACCCCAGTGCCCCTGGAAGTGGGGAAGGGTCCAAACGCCCGGGAACCTGCCTTGGTGTAGAAGGATACCCGGCCGCCCCTCACCCCGTGACTTCGGGGTGCCCCCAGAAAAAAGTTTTACCTAGCTCAGAGGGGAAGAGGCAGAGCACAGCCGGGGCGGACCCGAAAGCCGCCTTCCCGTCCTCCTGCTCACCCCAGGAGAGGTGCAGGCTGTGGCCTCCTGGGGTCTCTGCGCGGGGTCGGGTGAACACGGAGGAGGAGGAGGAGGAGGAAGAGGAGGAAAAAGAGTCAGAGCAGAGGAAGGACCAGAAACGCTGCAGGCTGAAAGTCCAGCACACGACTCGTTGGGTAGGAGCAGAGGGCCCTCCCTTATATTTGCTTGCCACCCCAGGGACAGCGGGGGATTTCCGGAGCCACCAGACGTGTGCCCACCTCGGAACGCTTTATCTTATCGGCCCGGGCCCGGAGCGTGCCTGCCCCACTGCTGGCTGCCCAACGGGCCAATCAGCGCAGCAGGCCCTCGGGGCCCCGCCACGCGAACCCTCCCTCCCTTTCCCCCCTCCCCCGCAGGGCACAGCTGGATAGGGACAAAGGGCCTGGGGGCGGGGTGGGAGGAGGGGGGGGGAATCACTCAGTCTGCCCTTGAGTTCACTGCTCTCCACCCGCTGCGTTCCAGCAACTTTGGGTTCATCAAAGACCCTCACTCACTCGGCGAACCAGAACTTCTTCTCGCTCCCTCGCTCCCCGCCTGTCCCTCCTCGGCCCTCTCTTTTCACGATTTCTTTCTCTTCCCTTTACCCTACCCTGTCTCTCTCTTTACTCACAGGCTCTGCTGAGTTCCATTTAATTTCATGGGAAGCTGGAGTGTGTGGAGAGAACGGAAGCAAGGGCAAGAGACAGAGAGAGATGGCCAGAGACACAGAGCGACAAAGAAAGGAGGGAAGTTATAAAGTGATATTGTCCCCATTCTCTGGCTACCCTGAGATCTGGACCAGAAGTGCTTTGGCAGGGTCTGGCCTACAGTGTACAGGGCTCAAGGCGAGAGGTGCTGGAGGACTGTCTCACAGTAGCTTGGGCCAATGCCCTTCAGAGAAGCCCCTTTGTTTTTCCTGGGATGGCAATAGTGAGGATCCTATAGATCATTTTCTGAGCCTCACTTTCCTCCACTCTAAAATGAGAGAAAACTGGGAAGTGGGTGTGAGGAGGGAAAAGAAAGTCTCAGAGTGGGGGACTGGTGTGAAAGACTAATAAGGTCACTGGATTCTGAGTCAGAAGACAGGGGTTCAAATCCCAGGTCTGTGTGATGTTGGACACATTATTTCCCCTCTCCCAGCTTTAGATTTCCATATCTGTAAAGAGAGGGTTGGATCAAATGATCTCTAAGACCTCTGCCAGCTCCTAACCATGCTAACCTGTGAGTCTCTGAACTCTTTGATGGATTATTGAATGCAACCTCTCCTCCCTTCCACCCCAAAACAGAAAACCTCTCCTCTCTTAACCCTTCTATTAATTTCTGTCCTGGAAGGAACCTCCAGATGTCATCTAGTCCATCTTCTTGCCACCAACAATGCAGATAGGGATTTATTCTGTGCTTTGTTACTTCTGGGGCAGGGAATTCCACAGCTCCCTTCACTTATCTGTTCCAAGGTCTTGTAACTGGGCTTGTCAGGAAGATCTACCCTCCCATCTTCCCTCTTCTAAGTTGTCCTGATTCTCCCTCAGACAACTGGGGTCTTTCTTTCTGGAGTAACATAGGAAGTCAAATCTCTGCCCTTCCTCAGTTCATAAAATATGTAAACCAGAAGGTGCTTCCAAGGATACTGAATTCAGGTCCCCACCCCCAGATTTTACAGATCGAGAAACTGAGGCTGAAATGTTAAATGACTTGTCCCAGGTCATGCAGCTTATAAATTTTGGGGCTTAGATACAAACTCAGGGATTTTGGGCTTCAAATCCAAATACACTGTCCATTAAACCACCATCTTCTCCTGATGGGTTCACTTTAGTGGCACCCCATCACCACCACCATGACAGGCCTTGCTATAAAGCCCCCTTCCCCATTTATGGATTCCCTGGGAGAATCTTTCCTTACAGCAGTGTGTACATCACAGTGTTGTGACAAAGGGACCAGAAGGTAATGACCAAAGGGTCACCCCTCTTCTCCTGAGACAGTAGATCAGGCCCCCGAGTTTCCAAGAATGCCAGTTAAAAAGATTCTCCTTCTTTCTTCCTATTCCCATTCTCTTGGCTCCTGGAAACTCAGCCAGAATAGTGGGTTTTCTTTGCTCCACATCCTGATGACATGGCCTTGAGCTGAAGCACCAGAACTGGGTGGAGTTGTAGAAATAGCTGTGAATTTGACATCCAAAGATTGGGGCTTGAATATTGGCTTTGCCACTAGTTACATACTTTTAGGCAAGCGCTGAATTTCTCAGAACCTCATCTGTAATTGGTGGAAGCAATGATCTTTAAAATCCCTGTTTAGTCCTAGCCGCTTGTGATTCTGAATTTGAGAATCCCAAACGTGAAATTATCTGAGAGAGAGAGAGAGAGAGAGAGAGAGAGAGAGAGAGAGAGAGAGAG
>NW_020954625.1:5182354-5216163 GCF_900497805.2 Vombatus ursinus | reverse complement strand
GAGAGAGAGAGAGAGAGAGAGAGAGAGAGAGAGAGAGAGAGAGAGAGCAGAGCCCCATGAATCCGAGGGGATAGAAGAGGCAGCATCAACCCTCAGGCTCCTGACAGCCAAAGTTATCTTTTCTCCCTTTAAGACTTTAAAAGCCAGTGAGAGATGAACCCCTTTTGGCTGCTGTTTGCCTCCTGGAGCAACGGTAGTGGCGATGGAGTGGAGGAAAGGGGAAAGAGGTGAGATCTCTTCAGGTTGTTTGAGATGCAAATCTCTTCCAGGGGAAATAGATCCCAGAGATTTGGAGGGATCATCTCAATCATTGGGAGAGGATCTTGGGAATGATCCCTGGAATCTGTCTCAAACTTCCCAAAAGCCGCCAGGGGCCTGCTAACCCTTAAAGCCGCTGATTGAGACTGCTTCCTCAGTGCGCAAAAAAGGAGCTGTAGGCTGGACGCGCCATGACGAGGGGAAGTCACCAGTGCGCGAGATATTGCAGAGTTTCCCCCCACGATCCAGAGGGCGGTGCTGGAGGTCTGGAAGCCCCTTGGGCTCGGGGATAGGGGCCAATCCCCTCTCGCCCCCCTTCAGGGGGCGCAGCTGCGCCGTCTCCAAATCCAGAAAGCCCAAGAGTGGGGGTGGAGACGCTGGAGGTGCCAGAGAAGTCCTGTGCGCAAGCGTTGGTGCTGAAACAGCTCCTGCCTTGGCTGGGCGAGCTGGACCCTCAAACCTGTAGCTGGCCTGCCGAATGAGGAGAGCTCCTGGAACCACCAGCCCCCCTACACCCCGGCCCCTTTGCGCACCTGGGGGCTCCAGAAGCGCAAAGGAGACCCCCGGGCGAAGCCAGGGCACCTGGAGACCAGGGACGGATTGTGTGGGAAAGGAAGCGGCAGAAGGGGCCTGCCGCCCTCTTGTGTACTGGGGGGATCTTTTCAGCTGATGGGGCGCTTTGAGAGCCGCTTCAAGGGGGAGGAGCAGAGGGCCAGGGCGAGCTGAATAGCGAGGGAGCTGGCAAAGGAGCTGGATTCTCCTTTTCTCTCGTCTTGGCCTCCACACTAAAAGAGGGCCGCCGGACAAAAATCTGGCTAGCGAGCTTCTCCAGCCGAGCCTGGCCACTTCAAACAGTCCTTCAAACAAAAGGAGAAGACGAGAAGAAAGCCCCACCTGCCCCCAGTGTTTGCTAAAATAATAATAAATAGATTTCGTTTAATAAATAATTGGAAGAGATTGTAAAGTGGAGGGCTTTGGAAAACATCGCGCACGGCAGCCCATGCAACCAGCCGTCACCTGCTCCCAAGGCGAGCAACTTTATTGTTAAGTCACCCCCACACCCCCGCCCCAGACTTGTCCGTCTCTGATAAACTCTCGGTGCTTCTCACAATGACTGTTTACTCATACTTAGCACACTATTACCTTTGCTGTGATAACCCTCCCCAGGGGAGACCTGGCCTGGAGCTTCTCGCCACACCTGTCCTAGGAGCTTACACACAGGCCTGGCATCGAGTCGCCCTCCCCACTGGGGGCCCAGCGGCCGTTTACTTTGCCCCAATTGACGGCTCATTTATAACAGGTTGACTTCAAGTCCTATCTCAGCCCTATTTGTCTTATTTTATTGAAAACATATGGTCACCAGGGGCTCAGGAGCCCCATATTTCATCTGCCAGGAGCTGGGGAGGTTCCTCAGCTTGGAGCTGGCTGGCCTGGCCGCTGCTTACCCAACGGCTGGCGTGCCAGTTACAGGGGGGGTAAAGGGGGGGTTTGTTGGAAGGAGAGATAAGGATAGTGCCACACATAATCCCCCTTGCCCTGCTAGTTTTCAAGAGGTCGCCCCCACCCAAGGGGCCTTGTGCGCTCTAGTCTACGCTGTGTTTTTCCCTTGGGTAGGTGAGAGGGCACCATATGCCACCTCCGAGGCGCATAGGGAGCGGCTGGGGAAGGAGCCTCCACACAAAGCGAGAAGAGAGCTTGGGGTGGGGGGGAGCGATTTAGGCCTTTTTATTCCCAGCTTCCCCTCCCCCTCTTGGACTTCCTCCCCCTTAGCCTTTACTCGCGACAGCCTGGCTCAGCCCCTGGGAAAAAAAGCCTCCATGGCTGGGGGACTAAGAAGCCGGAGAATGCTTGAAAAGGTGCAGGGCGCACGGAGACACCTGTTGCAACCGCGCCTCTTCTCAGCGCCCCTCACAGATTCTGCTTTCTCCTCTCCCTCTAGGGCTGGGGGGAGGGGGAGGCAGAGATACGTCCTGTGATTTATAGTGACATATGTTGAACAGATCGGTGTGCACTCTTTAGAGGGACACACACACACAAATACACGGAGGCACGCAAGACACCCTCCGCGAGAAGCAGCAGCTGCTCCCCTCACCTTCCTGGAGAATAATAAATACCTGGGATTCGAGCTTTGGTGCCCAACCTCTTGAGAGGACAACGCTCCCTCCCCCCAAACCCCCCTTCTCCAAACCAATCTTGGCAGCTTTGCTTTGTGATCTCATTGTAGAGGTCTAACAAATGCACACTTGTTCCCAGAGTCCGGAACCGGGCACAAACACACGCAACAGAAAATGCGGTGGGGGACACAGATGCAGAGCGCAAGGTGCCCATATGCCCAGTTCTGCAGCAGACGCAGCCAATTCAAACATCTATAAGATTTGCCCTCCTCTTCCCTCCCCCCTCCTCCTTCCCCCCCCCAACTCTTCAGTCTCTTTCCCACCCATCCCCTGCTCGGTTCAGATTTTCAACTCTTCTTTTCCCTGTCTGGACTATTCCAACAACCTCTGACAGGTTCTTCCAGCCTCTCCCCTCTCCTATCCGTTCTTCACGAGGCTGTCAACTTTCTAAGGCGCAGACCGGTCCTCATTTCCCTGCTCAAAAACCTGTTTACTTTAAGAAAAAAAAAAGGAAAAGAAAATTCCCTTTGCTCGGCCTCAAACAGTTTCAGCATCCCCGTTCTCCAACCTTATTCCACATTACCCTTCGATTCATTCTTTTAGGGGGTCGGCCAGACTGGCCTAGGATTGCTCCCAAACCCACTATATTCCCCTACCTCCCTGAATGGGCCAGGCCCATCGAGATGCACTTCTGCCTCATCTCCTTGGCCTGATGAAGCCCATTTTAATCTAGCGCCTCTGGAAGATCTTCCCTGGCTACCCCTGACCCCAAATGTGAGCGAATTTTTTTTTTTTTTTTTTTTTTTTTTACCGGACCGTGACTGGTTTCTCCTTCTAGCCATTGCGCTCTTTCGTAGGCTGCTTTGCACGATGCTTGGTATTCTCCCTCACCCCCTCCCGCCCCACACTAGAGCAGAGGAAGCTCTTTGGGGATAAGTTCTGTTCAGTCTCTATCCTCGTCTTCCCCAGCGGCCAGCACAGTTTTGGGCCCATAGCAGGAGCTTCATAAACTTTTGTGGGATGAATTGAGCAGCACTGGACTTAAGTGGTTCAAAACCAAGCAAAGAAAGGCTTGCGAGTGCCTTTAGGACTCCAGTTGTTACCGGTTTCTCCAAGTCCTCCAAGAAGGGCAGCGCAGCCCTGCGTGGGGGGAGGGGGGGAAGACCAGGCCTGGACCCCGGGGAAGGGCCAGGAGAGAGGCTCAAAGAGAGTCAGCCAGCGGAGGAGCGGAGCCCAAAGCTAGTAAGAGGGAGGCGGCAGCGGATTGGGCCTGAAACCCTCTGTGGCACGTGCGCCCAGATACCAACCTCCGACCCCTTCCCCCTTGTCCCTCTGCAGCCTGGTGGTCTGGGACCTTACTTGACGCCCCTGGGGCTGCTGGTAGACGTTCCCAGCTCCAGGGAGGCGCTGTTCACACTTCATTTAAGACCTCCGCGGGTCCCCTCAGGTCCAGTCTCCAAGCATGCTTGGGGGCAGGCTGTCCAGAAAACGAGATCTGCCTGGGGCAGAATCAAGGGGAAGGAAAGGCAGGGAAGGAAAATGCAGGACTCGCGTTTCTGTGCCTCTGTCCTTTCCTCTCAGTCCCAGCCTGGCAGGCCCCAGCAGCGCGCGCCTTGTGCTTTGGCCAGGAGAGTATCCAAAAGGTAGCGTGGGGCAGTGGAAAGAGTCCTGGCTTGAGAAACTGAGGGACCCACTTCCACGGTCCAGACCTAGCATTTCGGTGTGTCTTTCTATTTCTCTGGGCCTTGGTCCTCACCGGCACAACAAGAGAATTGGATTCCATGGTTCCTGAAGGTCCTCCGGCTCTAGAGGATGGAACGTCTGGAGATGGCGAAGCTTTTCTCCACAGTTCCTGAACAGGAGGGCTGGTGGAACAGTGTGCTGCTGAGATAAGGAGGGACTTAGGCAGGAGGGCCCGGAATGTATCAGTGTGCTGCCGAGATCCCGAGGGACTAGAGAGCCCAGCCTCCAGTCCCCTTACCCAGCCCCTCTGGTTTTGCCTGTAAAAGCAGGCAGCTGTTTGCTGAGGGGCCTTCTGGAGTCTTCTCACTCCGTTTTCCTTCCTCCTTCACTTCTTTGCCTAGGCCTTGATCCCAAGAAAACCTGATCACCAAGTTTTTTTTTTTTTTTAAAGTATCAGTTTAGAGAGCAAAGAAACCTTTGTTGGGGAGAGTTTTCTGTCCTCTAGGGGATGCTTCTGTGGTGACCATAACCTGCCTTTGCAGGCTGGCTCTACCCCACGTTTCTCGCTCCTGAAGAGGACTTTACTGAGGCAGGGACAGCTCCAGGAAGTCCAAATTCTGCCTTCGGTTGTTTTGTTGTGTGCTAGGAGATGGGGTGGGGAAGCGGAGGTGGCCGCTGAGGCTGGGGGATTGTTCAGTTCTCTGAGCAGCACTGAGTACAGTTTATTCGGCCATTGAGGGGATAATCAGGCTGAACCTGGGAAGGTCCAGGTGGTTGGAGAGAAAAATTCACTCTCCATTAAATTTAGGGATCATAGGCTAAAAGACCAGAGATCTTGAGACTCATTTTACATATGAGGAAACTGAGTCACAGAGAGTAACTAACTTGCATGGGGTCACACAGGGAGAGTAAGCAAATTGTAATTTCTTTCCTTTCCCCCACATCAGCCTCCATTAATTCTCTCTCTATATAATAACTATATTATATAATATATAATAACTCTCTAGTCCTTAGGATGAGCCATAGGACCAAAGGGGCATAGATTTGGACATGGAAGGGGCCTTAGAGACCAGATTCTAAAATTACAGAAGGGGACCTGAGTCCCAGAGAAATTAAGTGACTTGCCCAAAGCGACACAGAGAGTAGCAAAAGTGGGATTCAAACCCAGGTCCTCTGATTCTAGATCTAGCAACATTGTGCTGAATGGTATAGTGTGGGAGAACATCACTGGATTTACTCAGGGGCCCCAGGAATCAATTCTGGCTCAGCTACTTGTACAATTTGTGGGACTTTGGTGAAACATTTTTCTGGGTCTCATTTTGATTGGACTATGTAATCTCCAGGGTCCCTTCCAGCTCTAGATTCTTTTTTTTTTTTTTAGGCAAATGGGGTTAAGTGACTTGCCCAGGGTCAGACAGCTAGTAAGTGTCAAGTGTTTGGTCTGAGGCCAGATTTGAACTCAGGTCCTCCTGACTTCAAGGCCAGTGCTCTATCCACTGCACCACCTCGCTGCCCCTCCAGCTCTAAATTCTATAATCCCCAAATAAGATTCCCATAAGGAAGTACTGTGTGTGTGTGGGGGGGCAAAGAGGGAGTAACCTGGAAATGGCTCCTGACCCTGAGACTTTGGTCTATCTGGTTAGAACTGGCAGCCTGCATCCAGACTGGGGACAGATGTTATAATCTTATCAGGTCTTCAAATGGGGTGAGAGTTGAAGGCTATTGAAAACTCCTGAAGGTAGAACTTGGTGGGAGGGTGAATATACAAGTTTTGACACTGAAAAGGACAGATGGTTTTTTCTGAGCCCTGGTAAAGACTTGCTCCAGGCCTTATAGTCACTGGGATGGAGCAGCCTAAATTAGGCTGGGTCAGAGGTGACAGGGTTGAGCTCACCATAGGAAGAGCTGGCTTTGCTAATACCTAGGTAGTTTGCTGGGTTGCTTGGATGTAATTAGCTTTTTCTAATCATTCCTGATCACTTCCTCCCTCACAGCCCCTCCTCACTCTTCAGCTGAAAGTGATCTCTCCTCTTTCAAATTTTCTTAGAACCCTTTGGATTTCTCCTCTGCAATCTGGGTGACCCACATATCTGCCTCTTCTGCTGCTATCACAAACCTGGCCTAGATGATGACTAGGTGCACTACAAATTCACATTATATAACAATTGGGGCAGCTAGGCACTGGGCCTGGAGTCAGGAAGACCTGAGTTCAAATTCAAGCTCAGACACTTAATAGCTGGGTGACCCTGGGCAAATCACTTAACCCTGTTTTCCTCAGTTTCCTTATCTGTAAATGAGCTGGAAAAGGAAATGGCAAACCACTCCAGCATCTTTGCCAAGAAAACCTCAAATGGCATCATTAAGAGTTGGACACAACTGAAAATGACTGAAACAATGGCAACTTGGGCCCACATCAAAGCGCAGCAATCTTTTTGTTCATCTCTTATTGAAACCCTATTATGATTTCCCCAAACCTCCTTCCATACCAAGCCCCTAACTCTGTCTCTAGCAACACCCCCCCCCACTCCATATACTTCAGTGGATGACCTGACCTGCTCCCTTACTGAGAAGACTGAGACAATTCAGCCCTAATATATGCTTTTTAAACTGAATTGAATTTTCTCCCACACTCCATCTTTCAACACCTTTCTGTTTTTTACTCATTCTCTCATTCTTTGCCCTAGTGGAAGAGGTTGAGAAGGTCCTTCTTGTCAAGACCAACTCTTTCCCTCATCCTCTACCAGAGTTTTCCTTGATGATTTTCTCTTTCATCTTCAGTCACTTTCAGTCTAAGGAATCCTTTCCCTTTGCCTATAAAGTGCTACAAAGCTAGTCTTCCTCTATTCTAAAAAACAAAACCCTTCATTTGACATTGCCATCTCCTCAAGCTATGTACTTTACCTCTCTTTGCTTTAATGGATGAAGTAGTTTTCTGTTTACTCCTGTCTCCATTTTCTTACCACCCATTTACTAGTCAACCCCTAGCAATCTTACTGACCTCACTACTCTAATGAAACTGTTCTTTTAAGTCATTCATGACCTCTCAACTGCAAAATCCAGTGGCCTTTTCTTAGTCCTCAGCCTACTTGAGCTTTCCTCAGTATTTATCACTATTGGCTCCCCCTCCCTCTCCTTGCCACATGGCTTTCTCCCTTGGCATCTGTGACAATGCTCTCTCCTGGTTCTCCCATCTGCCTGTTCTTTCTCAGTTTCATTTCCTAAGTGTGAAGGTTATTCCCTTTCTAATCTTTCTTCCTTGGGGATTGCATCAACACACACACACACACACACTTATTACTTGTTTATATATTTTGGATATCAAACTTTTAACAGAGAAATTTGATACAAAGGTTTCTCCCCACCCCCATCCCCCACTCCCATTCAACCACTTCCCTTCTTATTCTAGATGTGTTAATGTTGTCTGTTGTGGGGTCCAAAATTATCCAATCTGTAAGAAAAACTACTGAGCTAGAGCTCTGAGCCATTAACTGTTTATTAAAGGGACCTGACCTCTTTAATGAATGGGACTTCCCATCTTCCTCATGATCTGAGATGCCCCTTGGGTCCCAGGGCCTAACTTTGGTAGGTCTGGATACCCAGACACTCAGAAGAGGCAAAGTAAAATGCAGAATCTCATTAGTTGATAGACTTTACTTTTGACCCTTCAAGAGGGCCAGAAATCAGTAAGGGTGATCACAAGATGGGTAAGGTAAGGGTCATCTCTGTTAAGTGGTCATAAAATGGTTCCTTCCTTATGTTAGGCAAGACAGAGTGGTCTGGGGGAACAAAAATAAGTTGGGAGACTTTCCATATCACATCAAGACATCCCACTCAAGCTCAGTTTGGTCATCAATATTCTTGTGGCTAAGCAAGTGAACTTCATAACTGGTAAATAAGTGGTGAATGGCTGATTTATAGTTTTAAGGTCTGAGACCTAAAGAACCTATCTTATCTAATTATCCCTAAATGATATATGTAAAAATATATATTAATATTTGTAATTCCTATATTAATATTAGGTGACTAGACTGACTGAATGTATATTAATATTACTAGATAAGTATAACGTTAATAATCATTTACTCTTGTGGAATCACACTAAACTGATCAGTACTGATTGGAGCAAAATAGGGGTCTAATTAAAATCATCTTTGTCACCTTGCAGAAGCTTTTCAGTTTCCAGTAATCAGAGTTTTATCTTTTTGCCTCCATCTCTTGTTTGGTTAATATTACATCTGCTACTCTTAGCTGTAAGAAGTATACAATCTGTTTCTCTTCTAATTTTTTATGCAGTGGGGAGTATGGTGTAAGGTTTTGGTCTAAATCTAATTTCTGCCAAATTGCTTTCCAGTTTTTGTAGCAGATTTTGTCAAATAAGGGATTTTCCCTTAGGTAATTTATGTATCCCACTTCATCAAATACTGGGTTATTGAGTTCTATCATTTCTGAATCTCACTTGTCTACTGTTTCATTGACGTAATCTATTCTTTAACCAATGCCAGATGGTTTTGATGATTGCTGCTTTATCTTTACTCCCTCATCTCTACTTCTTTTCATTATTTCCCTTGATATTCTAGATTTTTTATTTTTCCAAGTGAATTTTGTTATTTTTTGTCAAGTTCTGTAAAATATTCCCTTGGTAATTTGATTAGCATAGAATTAAAAGTGTAAATTAATTTTGGTAGTGTTGTCATTTTTATTATATTGGCACAACCTATCCATGAGCACTCAATATTAAGTTGTTCTTTATTTCTTTAAGGAGTGCTTTGTAATTGAATCTATGCAAGTTTTTTTGTGTGTTCTGCTAGGTTGGTCCCCAGATACCTTATGCATTTTGTAGTTATTTGGAAGGGGATTTCTCTTTCTATTATTGCTTCTTGTGTTTTGTTATTATCATATAGAAATGCTATTGATTTTTGAGGATTTGTTTTGTGGCCTGCAACTTTGCTGAAGCTATTTTCTCAGTTAATGTCTTTGCTGATTTCCTAGAATTTTGCAAGTAAGCCATCATATCATTAGCAAAGACACTTTTATCTCCTTTTTACTTATTGTTATTCCCTTAATTCCTTTTTTCTTGACTTATTGCTATTGCTAGCATTTCCAGAGCTAAGTCAAATAATAGTGGGAAGAGTGGGCATCTTTGCATCACCCCCAAATTCATTAGAAAAGGTCCTAGTGTACCCCCATTGCTTATAATGTCTGCTTCTAATTTTAGATAGACAGTTTTTATGATATTAAAAAAGGTCCCTTTGTGCCTATATGTTGTAGTGTTTTTTTTTTTAGCATAAAAGAGTGTTTTACTTTCTCAAAGGCTTTTCCTGCATATATTGAAATTACCATGTAGTTTTGGATGTTTTGGTTTTCAACATGACTAATTATACTGTTTTCTTAATGTTGAACCATCCTTGCATCCTTGGTATAAATCCCACTTGATCATAGTGAATTTTTTTTAAACTAAATCATTGTTTGATAGGCATTTGTTTAAAATTTTTGAGTCAATGATCATCAATGATGTTGGCCTATAGTTTTCCTTCTGTGTTTTATCTTTCCCTGGTTTAGGTATTAGGACTATATTTGTCTCATAAAAAGGATTCTGATGGGGTGCTTTGTTTCTCAATTTTTGAAATAATTTGATGGATACTAATTGTTCTTTAAAGTTTAATAGAATTTTGTGAATTCATAAGTACCAGGAGTTTTTTCTTTGGCAGTCCCTTTACAGGTAGATCTATTTCCTTTTCTGAGATTTAAGAGCTCTATCTGGTTTGTTGATAGTTTGAGTAGTTTATATTCTTTAAAGTATTCCTCTATTTCTTTTGTGTTCCCAATTTTGTTAACATACAACTGTGCATAATATATGCTGATTATTCTTTTTATTTCTTCTGATTTTGCTGTGAATTCACCTTGTTCATTTGCTATTTTTGATTTGATTTTCTGCTCTCTTCTTTTTAATAGGATTAGCTAAAGTTTTATCAATTTTAATAATCTTTTCAAAGAACCAGTTTTTAGTTTTATTTATTATTTCCAGAATTGTTTTTTTATTTCTTTTCCTCTCAAATTTTTAATATCTTTTCTTTTGTGATTATTTTAGGCTTGTTCATTTTCTATTTTAAAAATTCATATTTAGTTAATTAATCCTTTTTTCTCTACTTTGTTAATAGATGTTTGTAAGGATATGATTTTTCCTTGGAGAACAGCTTTAGTTGTGTCCTAGAAATTTTTCTATGCTGTTTCATCACTATCATTTTCTTCCATATAGTTATTAATTGTTTCTATTATTTGTTCTTTGATCCACTCATTATTTAAGATTTCATTGTTAAGTCTCCATTTGGGTCTATATCTTTTGTTTGTGGTCCCTGATCCAGTTTCTATTTTTATTGCATTATGGTTTATAAAAGATGTGAGGGAATTGAGGGGATTAGAACACCAAGTCACAGTGGAAATCAAGTGAACCACACTGACTCCATCTTGTGACTCAATTCTGGAGCTAGCTCAGTCCCCTTTGTATTCAATTATGGGTCTAGTAGAATTTCTATCTTGTAAGAAAATTTTATTCAGTTGTGGGGACTGTGAGAAAACCATTCTTTGAACCTAGCTCTGTGTGCCTGGCAAGCTGGACTACCTCTCCCTGCTGCTTAGAGACCCTTAACTAAGTTAGACCTAGGTTATGTTGACCAGAATCTGACCCCGTCAGATTTTAAGACTGATGCAAGTTTTCTTACAATTATACATCTCAAGCATCCCATCTGTTTTATCTGAAAACTGAAACCATACTGATCAATCAATTTTTATTTCCATGTTCCTTTGATTGCTTACAGACATTTATGGGTAATGGGACATCTCTTTTTCAGATTTCAGGGAATTGTACCTATTCAATTCCCATCTTCCAACTTTGAAAGTCTTTAATCTTTTCTCCAATTAAAAGCCAGATTACCTAATGTTATATCATGGCTAATTGTTTCCTTTTAATTAATTGGTCTCATTTGATTAAATGTTTTTAATGTATAAATATTAATTTCCCCCTGTATTCAGGGTCCAGTGCCAAAGCTAAGGAAGGCTGCTGGTTCTGATTTGTTGGACAATTGGCATGCATTGCTTAATAAATCAATATGCTTGGAAGCTTGAACCTTTGTTTCCCCAGTCATTTCATTTTTCACCTACCACACATATATTAACTATTTCTGAATTTTAAAATTTGCAATATCTCTGTGCCTTAGTACATGGCAAATTTTTGTTAAAGTTCTATGTGGTGTAGAGAAATGTGTGTATTCCTTTGCTGTTCCATTTAGAAGATGCCATAAGTTTTTAACTATAGTTTCTTTAGAAATTTGTTCAGTTCCATATTTTCCTTTTTGTTTATCTTTTTGTTAGACTTATCCAAAACTGATAGAGGGATATTGAAGTCTCCTATCAATATTGTGTTACTGTCTATGTCTTCATGAAACTCAGCTAATATTAACTTTATGAATTTGGGTGTTAAGACATTTGAAACATAGAAGCTTATTATTCATATTGATTTGTTGTCTATTGTTCCTTTCAGAATAATATAATTAACTTGTTTGACCTCTTTTCTTTATTGAATGTTTGTTTTTTTTTTTTTGATAAGATCATGACAAGTCCTGCTTTTTTGGATTCACCTGATGCACAGTACATTTTTTTCTATCCCCTCAGTTTTATTTTGTGTATGTCTTTTTTTAAAATGTGCTTTTGTAAGCAACAGATCATAGGGTTTTGGGTTTTTTTTTTTTATCCAATCTGTATCTCTTTTTTCATTTTCTTGGATTGTTTAATCCATTCACATTTAAAGTTAGAAGAGTTAAGTTTATATTTTCCTCTGACTCTCAAACTGTTTTTTTAAGTTATGGTTTTTCCTTCTACTGTAAGCACAAAGTTGTATTCCTTCAGTTATTTTATTTTAATCTCTATTTAAGGTGGCCCTGTTTCCATTGGCTCTCTTCCCCTTGCCTCCTACTCCCTTTTCTCATTCCTTACTCCTATCCCTTAAGGGTTTTGTTTATAACTTCCTTTTCTCCTCTGCTTTTACCTGGTTATATATTTCTTTTCCCTCTTTTTTCCAGTTAGTAAAATATATTTCCTCTTCCTCTCCTCCCCTTCAGCTAGATCTGTTCATTAGTTTTTAAAATTTCATTTTTGTATTCCTTCCCAAAAAGGATTTCTCTCATTTTCTTCACTATCCATCCTCTCTTTCTGTTTACTCTAGATCTTCATTCTCTGATTCATGACCCCTATAATCATCTGCTCTCTCTCTTTTGCCTGTATTCTTCAGGCAATCAAAGCTTCTAAGATGCCCATTTTAGGTTCTCTCCTCTAGGCACTTTCTGCCACTACATTATGGAGCTTGCTCCATGGATTCCCCCTTTCCCTTATGCTTCAGTCTCAAATCAATGCCAAGTATTGCCAATGTGAGAGAGGACAATGCTCCGTGGTAGTCTCTTCCCCTATCACATCCCTGATTATGCAGTCCACCACTGATATATACCCTCCCTTGTTTACCTTTCAGCCCACCACATTTGCTTATAAATATCTTCCCTGTGTCCATGTTCTCCTACTCTTTGAGGTGCCAGTTGTCACCAGGGGTTCCAACTCCCCCAAACCATTGTAGGGCAAATAGACTTTTCAAGCACCAACTCCCCCAGGCCTGATGCAAGGTCTTTGCATCTCTTCACTGACTATCTCTCTTCATCCATAGGATTATTTATCAGTAGAACCCTCTCCTACTCCTAAGGCCTCTTTCTCTCTCCCCTTTTTCAAGCTCTCCTCCTTGCCCTCCTCATTCACTCCCCTGTAGGCTTATCTCTTTCTGAGGCTATATAGATCACCTTCCTCTCATTGCTGGTCCCAGCACATTGTACACTTCTCTCTATCCCCTTGTTACCCCCACTTCACGTACCCTCCCATGTTGTAATGTAATCCCACAAAAAAATTGGATTCACCCGTAGTCAAGGTATTACCGAGTTCTGCTTGATCTGCCGCTTCACTGTTACTTCTTCTTCTTCTTCTTCTTTTTATTTTTGGCTAGGCAATGGGGTTAAGTGACTTGCTCAGGGTCACACAGCTAGTAAGTGTTATGTGTACGAGGCCAGATTTGAACTCAGGTCCTCCTGACTCCACTGTGCCACCTAGCTGCCCCTTTACTGTTATTTCTACCAGATTTTTGTCTTCTCTTCTGCCTGCTTGTGTGCATTTAGAAAGAAATCTTTTACTGCTCTCTCTGTTGTCATTTTGTTGCTATTTCTGTCCTTGCTTGCTTCATTTATTCATTTTTCCTGCATTTCCATTGTTTAGGGTCTTTGAGAAACAAAGAGTCTCCTGAATTATGGGTTTCTTTCTTAAAAATGTTTCAAATTCTTCTTTATTATTGAATGTACCTCAATTTCTTCTGTATGGTTAAGCTCAGATTTGCAGGGTAGGTCACCCTGGGTTGTGTTCTGAGCTCTATTGCTCTTTGGAATACATTATTCCATTCTTTCCTTTTTTTTTTTTGTGAGGCAGTTGGGGTTAAATGACTTGCCCAGGGTCACACAGCTAGTAAGTGTCAAGTGTCTGAGGTCAGATTTGAACTCAGGTCCCCCTGACTCCAAGCCAGAGCTCTATCCACTGTGACCCCTAGCTGCACTTTATTCCATTCCTTCCTAAGTTTTCTAGAAGGTGCAGAATAGTGTTGCATTATTCAAATGTCCTTTGCTTTGTGTTTAAATGTCTTTCTCCTGATAGCTTATAGAACTTGTTTCTGAATTGAAGTATTAAATTTAACCACTGTGTATCATGGAGTTGGCAGCTTTGGGTTGTTGTTGTTGGATTTTTTGAGGGGGGGAGGGGTTGTAAATCTGTGAATTCTTTCAATTTGAATTTCATTTTCTATGTTCAGAAGTTCTACTATTTCCTTTATTCTGGTGTTAAGGGTTTTTGTCCTGTCATGCTCTTCTGGGAGACCTATGATCCTTAGGTTGTCTCCACTCAGCCTGTCATTTGAGATGAGTGTGTTTTACTTGAATAGTGAACATATTTCCTTTTAATGTTATTGTTTTTTTTGCTTCTTTTTTCAAATTGCTCTTCTATGTATTTGCATTCTACATATATCATTTTCTTTCTCTTTTCTCTCTCTCCCTTCCTTCTCTCTCCCTCCCTTCTCTCTCTCCCTTCTTCTCTCTCTCCTTTCCTTCTCTCTCCCTCCTTCCTTTCTCTCCCCCCTCTTTCTTCTCTCTCTCCTTTCCCTCTGTCTCTCCATCCCTTCTCTCTTTCTCTCCCTTCTCTCCCCCCTCTCTTCTCTCTCTCTCCTTTCCCTCTCTATCCCTCCCTTCTCTCTCCCCTTCTCTCTCTCTCTCCTTTACCTCTCTCTCTCTCCCTCTTTCTCTCCCTCTCTCTCTTTTGATGAGGATTGCCATTCATTGTAGATCCTAGTATTTCTATTCTGCTCACTATTTCTGTTGTGCTGGACACATTCTGCTATCATATCTCTGATTTCTTTTGAAACAATCAGTAACAGTGTATCGTGGTTCCACGTCCTCCTCAAATTCCAGAGTCTTCTGTCCCAAGTTTCCTTAGTTTGGAAGCACTCATTCATAGATACCTGAACTCATTTACTAGATCTGGAGGCCATATTTCCTTCTGTTGTTGCTGTTTTTTTCCTCTTGATTTGTCTGTTTATGTTCAAGGTCTTTGAGTTTTCTTTTTATGAAATCTTTGGTCAATTCAGTTTTTATTCCCCCTTTATTTTCCCTATCATTTACCTTTTGATTCCCTCCCCTCTAACTGAGGTTTTCTTGGGGGCTGGATTTTCAAGTGTCTCAGCCTCCTCCCACGCGTGGTAATTCCCAGTTCACCAGCCTCGGTCTCTGTTCCAACTGACTTTTGGGTGGTCAGAAATGGCCCCAGCAGGATGCTGTGTTGTGTTTCCTCTCAGACTTGGAATGCTGCCCAGTCCCTCCACTTCCCACATGTCCTGGTGACTGGTCCCACTCCCTCTCTTCCTCAGTTCTCTGACTCAGGATTGGTAGTTCAGAACTTTGCAGTACTAGTGCTTTCTGGTTGCTTCCTCTAGCAAACTTTTGCTCCTGAAGGTCTGTAGCCAAACTGGCTGTCACAGGCCCGAGCAAATTTTCATAGCCTGGAGCTGGAGTCTCCATGGTTCTGGAAAGAGGGACGGAGGACTGGGATGAAGGGGTAGATTTTGTTGTGAGCCAGTGTCCTGTCCTTGGGTCTACTAGTATAGTCTTGCTGCCAGTAGTATGGGAGGTTGGGGAGGGGTGCTGAGTGAGCTCAGGGTCAGTAAGCATCAATTCATGCTTTGTTTTGTTTTGTTTTGCAACTCTTTTTAGGATTCTGGGTGTCCTAGGCCATGGAGATAATTAAAATTGCTTTATATTTGGTGCATCATTTCTATTTATAGAGGTGTGAGGGGTTGTGGGGATCAGAGAAAATGTCTAGTCTTCCATCTTGTTGCTTACTTGACCTGTTGAAGTTATCTTTAAAATATTTTTATTATTACATGAATTGTTTTCCTGGTTCATCTCATTTTGCTTTGCTTTAGTTCATCAAGTTTCCTAGTTTTTTTCCCCCCTGAAACCATTCCCTTCATCATATCTTACAACACAATGACATTCCATTACATTAACAAATCCTCATCATTCCTTACTATGTATTATACTTATATCACCATAGGTCTTACTGTACCACCCTAGTAAAATGTAATCTCCTTGAAGGCAGGCATTATATTGTGTCTATTTTATATCCCTTGCACCTAATTCAGTGCCTTGCTCATATCAGGCACAGTAAAATGTTTGTTGAATATTGTATAGTCCTTTTT
This sequence comes from Vombatus ursinus, assembly GCF_900497805.2. NCBI lineage: Eukaryota > Metazoa > Chordata > Mammalia > Diprotodontia > Vombatidae > Vombatus > Vombatus ursinus. The sequence goes on along the minus strand of NW_020954625.1, from coordinate 5,200,284 downwards.
GCTTGATATTCAAGGTTCTCTAAAATCTGCTCCTATCCTACCTTTCCAACCTTGTCTCATAATTTATGCTCTCCATTCAATTTATACTACAGTCAAAGTGCTGTACTCTGTGCCCTATAAACAGATGCAGGAATCTCCATCTCCCTGCCTTTGTTTGAGCTGTTCCTTATTCCTGGGATGTTGACTCTTTTATCTGTGCCTACTGAATTTCTACTCATCTTCTGTTGTTTGTCCTTCATTTTTAAAGAAGACCAATGACATCACAGGGTGATATCTTGACTTATGAGTGAATTGGAATTTAAGTGAGGCAGAGTTGCAAGAAGTGTCAGCCTCACTCTCTATTCTAGTCATCAAAGTCCAGTGGCAGGACCAAAGTCAACATGAATAGCAAAGGCCTAGCATGCAGTGGATGACCTTGGCATCTTCAATGGTCAGACCAAGCTCTAAGTGCTCGACGGTGCCTGCTTCATCTGCCTTCATGGCCATTGGAACAAATTGTTCTCATCTGCCCATTTTTCCAGGGGAAGTCTTCACAAGCTTGGGGTAGACACCCCAAGGCTGAGTCCTATAGGTTGCCCTCGATCTGGTATAACCCATCTGCCAAGATGGTTTTTACCAGGGCATGGTCACTGCACTTGCTACAGCTTCTTTGGGCCATTTATGAGGGTTGAGTGCCAGGCAGGCACCAAAGACAGATAAGAAGTCCTGAAAAGGATTTGGCAGCCCTCATACCAGAGGTGCTGATTTTTCCTGAACACCCCATACACCCCACTCATCTTCTAAAGGCAACTCAGAAGCCACCTCTCCTGGTGTTCTTAGACCTCACAAGACACTTTTTTTCGACCTCCCTGATGTGCTTGTCATGTACTCTTGTGTATCTTAGCTATTTGTCTTGATTTCTTATCCCCCTACTAGATGGGGACCTCAATGAAGGCTGAGGAAATGTCTTTTCAGAACTATTTCTTTCCCTGCATGGAGCCTAGAGCTGTCCATTTGGTAAGCACTGTATGGGCTTCTTGGGTTCTGGTTGAGGCTTACGATAGTGGAAGAGAGACAAAGAGGAAAATCTCTGGGGAATCTCTGGATTCAGGATAAGAAACATAATGGAACCTCAGGGAATTGTTCCTTTCCACCCCATTTTGTCTATGGTCTTTTGAGGGGCACAAGACTTGGGTAGCAAAGCCAAATCCTAATCTCTTTTTTCAGCTCCAAAGCACATAGGAACCCCCCCATCCAATATTTGACTCTGCTAATGCCTGTGCCAAGATGACAAGATGGCATGGGCACCAGCTGGGCACCACCTTGATGCCCTTCAATAAGCATCTGTGAAGGGTAATTACATGGAGGATGGTGGCCAGCTGTTCTTCACAAGCACAGAAGTTAGACCTGGAGGAAGCTGGCTTTGATTGGAATAGCAGGGATTTAAGTTAGACGAAACCAGTATCAATTTTCAATCAATCCATTTATCAACAAGGCTTTATTAAGTGTTAACCATGTGTCGGCCACTTTGCTAAACATTGGAGATATAAGCTTTGCCTTTAAGAAACTTCATTCTAATAGAAGAGGTGCGATGCACACACACATACATACATGAATATACAGAACAGGTATACACTAAATGCAAGATATTTGGAGGAAGCAGAGCATTCATAGCTGGGGGTGTCAGGAAAGGTTTCATGTTGAAAGGGTTACGTGAATTGAATCTTAAAGAAAACTAGAGATTACCATGGGTGATGAAAAGGAAAGTGAATCCCAGGCATTGGGGGTGGGGACTTCCTGATTATAAGGCTTATTAGCATACTCTGTGTGTGTGTGTGTGTGTGTGTGTGTGTGTGTGTTGGGGGGAGGAGTTTTTCTTGGAGGCTGAAGCCCCCTGGGGTTTGGGATTCAATTCAATTCAATTTAACAAACATTAGGCCCTGGGGATACAAAGCCAAAACAAAGCCCTACCACCACCCCCCTCCAAAAAAGAAAAAAAGAAAAAGTTCCTGAAGATGGCTGACTCTTATATACAACAACCTATTCCAGGGGAAAAAAAAACATCAAAATTCACACTCAACTGAATAATGATCAGGAAATCTAATGAGAAACTATAGTAAGTGACTTCTTGCATCCACTCATCCAGAAGCCCAAGGGCAGTAGGAATGAGGCCACCAGCAAAGGCAAACAGGCCCAAGACCACTGGGGAGCTGAAGATAGGTAGGGAGGCTCTGTGCAGCAAAAATGGAGGTTTCCCCTCAGCCTCACGAAGGCCCTCGGGAGGTCAGAAAATGCCAGGGTGGTGAAAAAGTCCCAGGTGAGGATCTTGGAAGCCCTGGGGAGTGGCAGCAACCAGAGAGGTGGGACAGTGCTTAGACCATCTATCTTTCCATCTCGAAATATCATAGAGGGCCCTGAAGATCCAGCACACTGAATCTCAAAGAACCCCTAGGGCATAAACATCACCAGGGCATGAGACTGGGAGGTAGAGGACTGTGAAGAAACCCAGAAGATGGCTTGAGACCAAGCAGGGCTAACCACTCCATCCAAAAGCAGCATAGAAAGCAGAGCCTAGTGCTGGAGAAAAGCCTCAATCCAGGAACAAAAGCCAGAGAGATGAGTAAGTCAAATAAAACACGGACCAGTATTTTTAAAAATTGCAGATCAGTAGACTTATGGAAAGGAGAAAGTAACTGTAACAACTGCAAGCAAGAATCAGGAAAAAAATGTATTTTCCACAAGGACTACATGAATACCTAGAAGAAATAAAATGAGATAAAAAGTGAAATGAAAGCTCTAGAAAAAAAAAGTTTAGAAGAGAGAGCAGCAGTGAAAAATAGAATGGATCAAATAGAAACTGATGATGCCAGAAGGCAGGAAGAAGTATTAGAATAAAATTTAAAAATCAAAAAAAAATTTTAATGTAAGATATCTGATAGTAAAAGAAGCTAACCTGGAAAGGAAGTCAACGAAAGATAATTCGAATTATTGTACTGCCTGGAAACCATGATAAAAAAAAAACCTGGACACTATATTTCAAGAAATCATAAATATACCTAGATCTCTTAGAACCAAAGGGTAAAGTGAAGATGGAAAGAATTCACCGATGGCCTCCTACAAAAAAGCATCCAAAAGAAGAGTCATAACAATGTCATGGCCAAAATGCAGAGCTTCTATATTTAAAAAATGCAAAGAAGGATTTTAATCATCAAGGAATGCTAGTCATGATCACAGAAAAACTTGACAGCTTTTATTGTCTTGGAATACAATATTCCTCAAAGCAAAAGATACAGGCTTATGACCAAGAATAAATACAAAGGGAAAATTAATTATTTTTAATAGAGAATTCATCCTTTTCCAATGACAAGACCAAAGCTGAATAGGAACTTTGAAATACAAACACAATAGTCCAAAGGAACCTAGAAAGGTAAATTTATTTGAGCCATTTGAAGAAGCAGTGTGATGATGTGGTGCTAACATTCTAACAGGAAAAAAGAAATAGGTCTCCCTTCAGAACTTAAATGTCTTCAAAGAGTATTGAAGGAGTAAGATAAGATGAACATAGGTCTTGGGAGAAAGTAATTGGTTCCATTCTGAGGGTCTGAAGAGGGAAAGAAGAAGGGAAAGTAAAAGCAATACACAGGTGTAGAATGGAGGAAGAAGAGGAACTTATAATTTCTCATAATTGGGGTTCATAGCCTCAGATAAACCTTGCTCCTTTCTAAAACAAGGAGAGTCGAACACATACATGGTTTGGTGTAGAAGTACATCTAACTCAACAGGGAAACAAGCAAGGAAGGAGTCAGTGGTTGAGAGAGAATTTAATACAAGTGATAAAATAGCTGTAAGCAAAACAAGCTGTCTGATCCTGAAGGGGAAAGTAAATAGAAAAAAAAAAAAACAGAACTAGGATCTAAGGGAAGTGCCCATCAGTTGGAGAATGGCTGAACAAATTGTGGTATATGGATGTAATAGAATATTTTTGTGCCGGGAGAAATAGATGATTTTTTTTTTTTGGCAATTGGGGTTAAGTGATTTGCCCAGGGTCACACAGCTAATAAAGTGTCAAGTGTTTGGTCTGAAGCTGGATTTGAATTCAGGTCCTCCTGACTTCAGGGCTGGTGCTCCATCCACTGTGCCACCTAGCTGCCCCTGAAAGAGATGATTTCAGAGAATCCTGGCTAGTGTGAACTTAAGCAGAGGGAGGTGAGGAGAACAATTTACACAGACAACAACATTGCCAAGCAAACAACTTTGAAAAACTTAAGAACTCTGATCAGTGCAATGACCAACCATGTTTCCAGCAGACTTTTGATTCAATATGTTATGCATTTCCTTTGTGTTGTTTTAGTAATTTTTTCAGTTATGTGCAACCCTTCCTGACCCCTTTTGGAATTTTCTTGGAAGGGATACTGGAATAGTTTGCCATTTCCTTCCCCAGCTCATTTTAGAGATGAGGAAACAGGGGCAAACAGAGTTAAGTGACTTGCTCTGGATACACAGCTAGGCCGAGGTCAGATTTGAACTCAGGTCTTCCTGACTCCAGTCCCAACATTCTATCCATTGTTGCCCCTGTATTTCCTCACAGAATGGCAATAGACTCAAGGTTCAGAAAGAGACATACATTTTTGGACATGGCCACTGGGTGGATTCATTTTGATAGACTCTGCTTGTTTATTATTTTGAAACTGGGCCTCCCCATTTTGCCCAGGCTGGAAGTGTAGGGTCTACTCATGGGCTTGACAGCACTACTAATCAACCTGGGAACTCTGACCTACTCCAATTCCAACCTAGGCTGGATCATCCCTCCTTAGGCAGCCTAGTGGCTCCCTACTTTCAAGCGTTTATCATACTGATGCCAAATTTATTGTAGACACAAGATTGGCATAACCCACTGCTAAGTTGAACTGTTAAGTTCAAGAGATTTATTAACTTCAGCCTCCCTGGTAGTTGGGATCTCTCTCTCTCTCTCTCTCTCCCCCCCCCCCCTTCTGGTTTTCTGGTATATTCTAATCTGTATGGCATCCAATTTCTTTTAGTTATTTGTTTGGATAAATGGGTTTCTTCACTATTCACTATTTGTGATGGTCTTTTGTGTAACAAGCATTTGCTTGCAAGGCTGGTGGTTATAAGCTTAGGCTACTCTCCTGCTTTAAGGGATAGTGACCAAGGAAGCCACTGGGTTTTTGTTTGTTTGTTTTATGCCTCTGGAAATAAAAAAAATCATGGTCATAGTCAGTAATATTTAGGGGAGGAAAGCAGGTATAACTGTAGTCCCAGTACCCTTTTTCTCTGAGAAGAACAATGTCCAGCTTCATGGCCCCTTCTCCTGCTTCCCTCAAGGTAGGAATTTTAGTCTTCACTGGAGAAAGGTGGAAAGATTTCAGAGATGTCTCTCTCCATGCCTCTCTGTGAGCCACATGTAGATAACTCTGGATATAGACATAACTTACACGGGCAGCACACTTTACATAAGGTTTAATTTTACTTAGATAGATCTGTGATCCCATCGGTTTGAATCCTCTATCATTACAGACCATGCTTTGCATCCCATGAGATCTTGGTCTATGACTTTCCCTTACCCTTCCATAGAGATTTAGCCCCAGACATTGGAAGCCTTGACCTGGCTATTTCGATGTATTAGAAATACCAGAATAACTCTTGGGGTATCCATCTGTGGCCTCTAATCATTGCTACGTGAGCAGCTGCCTCTCCTTTTTCTAGTCTCACAAATCCTTAATGATGCCCTTTACAGTAGTTCTATGATGCGCAAGTAATTGGTAATACACTTTAGCCTAAGGATTAATATAGGGCAGCTAGATGGATAAAGTGCTAGGCCTGGAGTCAGAAAGATTTGAATTCAAACTTGTCTTCTGACATTTATTAACTGTGTAACCCTGGGCAAGTCACTTCACCCTGTTTGCCTCAGTTTCTTCATCTGAGCTGGAGAAGGAAATGGTGAACCACTCAAGTATTCTCTGCCAAGAAAACCTTAAATGAGGTCACAAAGAGTCAGACATGACAAAACAACAAGGATCAGTATATTTTGATTTTACCTGGACCTATGATATCATTGTGTGGAGAACTCAGTGTGGAAAATCTTTTTATCCATGTATATTGGCAATTAATTGGGAGGTTACAGTTTTATAGAGTTGCCTATAATACTGAAAGGATAAGTGATGTACCCAGTGCCACACAGACAATTTGCATTGAGGCAGATCTTGAACACAGAGCCTTTTTACTGCTCCTGAAACACAATATGCATATTAACAGTTTTAAGTGACACCTTTGAGAAGAGAGGAAAGCTTTAGTTTCACAACAAAGACAAGAAGCACACATACAAGGCAAATGTTGATAGAGCCTTAATAGTAAATGAGGACTGTTCATTATTGATACCAATCCCTTAGAAATGTTTGGCTGGAGAATAAGAGCTTCTTGATCCAACTGTCTAGTTCATTAAAATATGGATGGTTTAATGTCATTTTGCCAGACATTCATTTGGCAGGATTATTGACTCACATTGTAGAAAGCAAACCTCTGCCATGTTTCATCCAGATCTTTGAAGTATAGTATCAGGCTTCCTAACCAGGAATGCCTTCTTAAAATCCAGCAATGTTTTAACTTCTGGTCATACTTTATTATTAGGGCTTCCCACAGTCCTGAAGACTCTGAAAAGTTGATCAATTTCTGGACCTCCATGGAAAAGTGGCTTCTTGGTTGTTAATTCAGTAAACATTGCATCCAGGAGACCCTTGCAACACTTCTGGGCAGCCTTACCACCATGTTAATACTTTACATGCTTACATATATATACTCTAACAGGTATTCCAAAGATCTATGCAAGTCTCTGGTAATCAAGTAACTTAATTACTTCTTTGTCAACTATTAATGAATTTTGAGATTTCAAATCTCTAAAGAGCTCCTCTGTATGACAAAAGACAATACCTTTTAAGATTTGCTTCAAATAATTTTAATAAGTGAAGAATCCATATACTGGCCAGGAGGTCTAGAATCCAAGTATATTTTGAGATTCATGGAAAAGGATTAAAAAATGAAGCACAGTCTAGCTTCTTGCAGGAATATTTCTCTTTTTTTTATTAATAAATTGATTTATTTTTAGTTTTCAACTTTTACTTCCACAAGATTTTGAGCTCCAAATTTTCACCCCATCTTGCCCCTCTCCCCACCCCAAGATGGTACGCATTCTGAATACTCCTTTCCCTAGTCTGCCTTCCCTTCTATCCCTCCCCTTCTATTTTCCTGTAGGGCAGGATAGTTTTCTGTATCCCATTTTCTGTGCTTCTTATTTCCCAGTTGCATGTGAAAACATTTTTTTTTAAAATGTGTTTTTAAAACTTTGGGTTCCAAACTTTCTCCCTTCTTCCCTCCCCACCCACCCTCATTGGAAAGGCAAGCAACTCAGTATAGGTTATACATGTGCAGTTATGCAAAACACTTCCATAGTAGACATGCTGTGAAAAACTAACTCTATTTCCCTTAATCCTATCCTGCCCCCCCATTTATTCTATTCTTTCTTTTGACCCTGTCCCTCCTCAGAAGTATTTGCTTCTGATTACCCCCTTTCCCAATCTGCCCTCCTCTCTATCATTCCCCTACTCTCTTGTCCCCTTCCCCCCCATTTTCCTGTAGGGTAAGACAGATTTCCACACCCAATTGAATGTGTATGTTATTCCCTCCTTAAGTCAAATCCTATGAGAATAAGATTCACTCATTCCCTTTCACCTTCCCCCATTTCCCCTCTACTGTAAGAGCCTTTTCTTTTCTGTTTTTTTTGTGAGATAATTTACCCTGTTCTACCTCTCCCTTTCTCCTTCTCCTAGTATAATCCTCTCTCACCCTTTAATTTTATTCTCCAGATCTGACCCCTTTGTCTTCAACTGACCCTGTGCCCTCTATCTATGTATCTATCTATGTATCTATCTATCTATCATCTATCTATCTATCTATCTATATACATACACATACATATAATTTTTTCCCTCCAACTACCCTAATACTGACAAAGGTCTCATGAGTTACAAATATCATCTTTCCATGCAGGAATGTAAACAGTTCAACCTTAATAAGTCTCTTATGATTTCTCTTTCCTGTTTACCTCTTCATGTTCCACTAGAGTCTTGTATTTGAAAGTCAATTTTTCTATTCAGCTCTGGTTTTTTCATCAAGAATGCTTAAAAGTTCTCTATTTCACTGAATTACCATCTTTCCCCCTGAAGGATTATACTCAGTTTTGCTGGGTAGGTGATTCTTGGTTGTAATCCTATCTCCTTTGCCCTTGGGACTTGCGGCTGAGACCTAACCTCTCTCTCACCACCGCAGTCACAGACTTTTCCCACTGACCTTCCAAGTTGTCTTTGGCGTTCATGGGTTGAGAAGTCTGGAAACTGCCACAGCTGCCTGTGATTCAGTCCTCTGAGGCCTGCTCCAGGGTTGCCGCGGCCTGTGTGCCCACGCCAAACTGCGCTCCTCTCCCCGCCCTTGCAATATACCTTTCCGATCAACCATCCAGGTTGTCTTGGGCTAGAAATTTGTTTCACTCTGTTGTTTTGTGAGTTCTGCTGCTTTAGAATTTGTTTAGAGTCATTTTTTTTATAGATAGTTGGAGGGATTTGGGGGAAAGCTCAAGCAAGTCACTGCTTTCACTCTGCCGTCTTGGCTCCACTGCCAGGAATATGTCTTAAAAGTCAACTCTTTCAACACATTTCTCAAATTGTAGTACTTGGAACTCCCTTCTCCTCACTCTTTAATCTGATGTTCTTCATGGCTACCATCACACCTATAGTGTTGACTCATATATAACACCATAGGTACCTCTCAAAATTTTCCCTGTCTTCTAGTTGTGCTTCATTACTATTCAGTATGCTGGACACTCTGTGGAGGATAAGACTGAGGGACCAGTAGTGACAGCAACAGTGTCTTATATACCTTTCTGCAGACATACTGTGGCTCAGTGCTGAATGACCTGGCCCTTTAGTATGATGCAGAAGACCCTGGGTGGTCCCTTAGTCCTCTTCCTGCCTTGTGACAGCAGCAGGAAGGTGGAATGCAAGAGCCAGGTGACTGAACATTAATACTGATGTGGGTGTGTGCACCTTGGAAAACCATAGCATTTGGGAATTGATCAAAGGAATTGTGAATATTTAGCTTGGAAAACAGAAGATTTCAAGAAAATGTGGTCCCTGCCTTTAACTGTTTAAAAGGCAGAACACAGAGCAAAGGGTAGAAGATAAAGAGATAAATTTCAGCTCAGTGTAAGGAAACAACCCCAGCCCATACAAGGCAGATGTCAGATAAAGATCTGGGTGAATGGTCAGGTACTGCAATCCAGGGAGAACAGGAAGACTTAGCTCCTAGTTGGTGCAGTCGATAGAATACCAGGCCTGAAATCAGGAAGATTCATCCTCCTGAGTTCAAATCTAGCCTCAGACACCTACTAACTGTGTGACCCTGGGCAAATCACTTCACCCTATTTGCCTCAGTTTCCTCAACTGTAAAGTGAGCTGAAGAAGGAAATGGCTAACCATTACAGTATCTTTGCCAAGAAAACCCCAAATGGGATAATAAAAAGTCAGACATGACTGAAAAATGAAGGAACAACAACTGGAGATGCAGCTATCCTAGTAGCTCAAGTGCAGAATTTGGATGGAGTGAGGAGATCTGTGTTTAAAACCCACCTCAGGCGCTAGCTGTGTAGACATGGGTAAACCAGAACTTCTGGGACTCTCACTTTCCTCATTTGTAGAATAGACAATAATATTTATACTACCCACCTCACAGAATTGATGTGACGGAAGTGCTACAGATATTGGAGTTGTGGTTATAATTATAATTATTATAAAGGTGAGGGTCAACTAGACTTCTCAATTGAACCAATCAATTGGAGATATAGACTAGGTGTGGGCAAGGCTTAGGCACCTTTACTGAATCAATTAATCACCCTTCCCCATTTAAAGTGACCACCTTAAGCTGGTGGAACACTTCTATTGAATCAATCAATTTAATCAAACAACAATTTGAACAGTTTTGAGAAGACCTTGAAAGCCTTTGGATAGAATGGAGTAAAGCTGCATGGGAGATATAGTTGGACTGGCTAAAGAAACTTGGTCATGTTCTGTGAGTTTGGTATAAAACAGCAGCCCAATCCAGATTCTAGGATTACAGTATCTGGCTAGTAAGTGGTAGAAGCATTCCCAGCTAAGCTCCTCAAAAGAAATTGATTGGGAAGGGGTGGGGGGGGGAGAGAGTGGAGGAGGAAAGTACCTCCATCTATTCTCCCCCTTGCCCAGAGCATGACCTTATGAACTTTGGAGGGTCAAAGGATTTGGAATTCTCTTGAGCATCTTAGCAGCATCTCCTGGGAAAGCAAGAACTGGTGGCAGTATCTGAATCAGGAGCTCAGACAAACTAAATATACTAAGAGAAGGCACTTTTAGGTCTCTACAATGAACCTAGGAGAAAATTACACCTTACCTAAAGGGACTATTTAAAATTTTTTACAAATAATACTTTATTTTTCCCACAATTACATGTAAAAACAAGGGAGACATAAAATCAAATTCAATTTGATTTTATTTTCAGTTCCAAATCCTCTCATTCTCCCTCCCCCACCCATTCAGAAGGCAAAAAAAAAACCCCAAAACTCATTAAAATATGTGTAGCCATGCAAACAAATTTGGGAATTAGCCATGTCTAAAACAAAAAGAAAGAGGAAAAAATATGTTTCAATTTGCACTCTGAGTCCATCAGCTCTCTATATAGAAGTAGAGAGCATGTTACATTATGTGTCCTTCAGAATTGTGGTTGATCATTGTGTTGATCAGATTTACTATGTCTTTCACAGTTGATTATCTTTACAATATTGCTGTAACTGTACACAGTTACAATACTGTACACATCACCGTCCTGGTTTTGCTTACTTCACTCTGCATCAGTTAACACAGGTCCTCCCAGGTTTTCCTGAAACCATTCTCCTTCATCATTTTCTCATAGTACAACAATATTCCATCACATTCATACCCCATAACTTGTTTAGCCTGTCCCCAATTGATGGGCATTTTCCATTTCTTTTCCATCACAAAAAGAGCTGCTAGAAATATTTTTGTACATATGGGTCCTTTTCCTCTTTCTTTCATCTTTTTGTGGTATAGACCTACTACTGGTATCACTAGGTCAAAGGTCACAACAAATTTCTGATAAAAATCTGATTTCCTATATATTGTCTATTAATATGTACGGATGCAAGTCATTACTCAATGGATAAATGGTCAGAAGATAGGAATAGATAGTTTTCAAAACAAGAAAAATGCAAATGATTAGCAACCATGTGGACAAATGTTCTGAATCACTCATAACAAGAGTAATGAAAATTAACAGGTTTCTGAGGTTCCAGCTCATACCCATGAAATTGGCAATGAGAACATAAAAGGAAAATGGCAATTGTTGAAACAGCTATCAGGTACATGAATTCACTCTTAGTGAAGCTGTGAATTGGTTCAACCACTTAGGTAATTTGGAACCATACCCCCAAATGACACTGAACTGTACATACCCTTGGGCCCAGTAATACCGCTATTAGACCTACGCCTCAAAGAGGTAAAAAGAGCTAAAGGACTCATATGTGCACACACACACACACACATACACACACACACACACATGCACGCATGCACGCACGCACACACACACACACACACACACACCTTTTTGACCTGCCAAAGAAATGGAAGCAAAGTGAGTGTCTTAATGGCTGAAGAAATTATGCTATATAAATGTTAGGGAATTTTTTTCCACTAGAAATAATGAATATAATGGATTTAACAAGAACTGAGAAAGCTTGTATGAACTGATGCATAGTGAAGTGAGCAGAACCAGAAGAATAATTTATACCATTACGGCAATAATATAAAAAACTTTAAAAGATTTCTGAAATGATTGATGTTATGATCAGTCTTTACTTTGAAAGGTCAATGGTAAAATATGTTTCCTAATAAGCGGGATGATCTCATAAAAACCTGAAAAGACTTATGTGAACTGATAGAGAGTAAAGTGAGCAGATTGTACACAGTAAAAGCAATATTGTACAATGAACAACTGTGAATGACTTAGCTATTCTCAGCAATACAATGATCCAAGACAATTCCAAAGGACTCATAATGAAAAATACCATCTTCCTCCCGAGAAAACTGACTGAGTTTGAATACGGACTGAAATGTACTATTTTTTCCTTCCTTCCTTCCTTCCTTCCTCCTCCTCCTCCTCCTCTTCTTTTTCTCTCTCTCTCTTTCTTCTTCCTCTCTCTCTCTCTCTCTCCCTCTCGTTTTCTTCCACAAAATGACTAATAAGGAAAGATGTGATTACTTACTCTCTTAGGGAGAGGAAGGAGAGAGGGATAGAATTTGGAACTTAAAACAAATAAATGTTGAAATTGTTTTAACATGTAATTGGGGGTAAAAATAAAATATTTTAAAGAAATAAAGTATTCTTCCTACCTCTTGGCAAAAGAACAGGAGTACTTTGTTCATGAACTTACCTTAAAAATTTTGATAACTATATTTCAATGTAATTAGTTTCCTTTTTGAATCTTATGTATTTCATTTGATACATTTAAAAATGTTATTCTGAGAAATGATCAATAAGGTTTGTCATAATGCCGAAGGAGACCGTGAGTTGATTAACATAAATAATATTAAAATAAAAACAATTTATTAATACAAAATATTAACATATAATATTAATAATAACTAGGACTTATCTAGTGATTTAAGTTCACAAAGCACTTTACATATTTTTTTAATAATAACCTAGATGAAGACAGAGTTAGCATGTTTATTAAATTTTCAGAGATCATGAGTCTGAGGAGGACAGCTAGTACAATTCATGACATAATCACAATGACATTTACCTGGGTTCAAACCATCAGTGAAAGAAGTACAAAATAGGAAAGAGATGACTAAGTTGCAATTCACATAAAAATAAAATAAAAGTAAATGCCTGAGAATTTTGTTGGACTTCAGGCCAATAGTGTGATATGAAAGCCTAAAGAAGCTCATTTTATTTAAGGATGCATTAATTGTATGTCAGCCTTCAGAGTTCGGTCTAAAAAAGACAAATGGAATTAGGTTGTGTGTTTATTTTTATTTATTTATTTATATTATTATTTTTTTATTTTTAATTTTCAACATTCACTTCCACAAGATTTTGAGTTCCATATTTTCTGTGCATATCTTCCCTCCCCTACTGCCCTTCTAAGGTGTTTTTAGCTTTTGTGGGTTGAGAAGTTTGGAAACTGCCCCTTGATTCAGTCCCTGAGGTCTGCTCCATGTTCACTGAGGCTTGGTCTTTGCCTGAGCACCCACACTGAATTGCACTCTTCTCCCAGCCCGGCAACATAGACCTTTCCAATTAACCATCCAGGTTGTCTTGGGCTAGAAATGTGTTTCACTTTGTCTTTTTGTGGGTTCTGTTGCTCTAGAATTTGTCTAAAGTCATTTTTTACAGGTGTTTGGAGGGGCTTGGGGAAAGCTCAAGCAAGTCACTGCTTTTACTCTGCCATCTTGGCTCTGCCCTCCATATTTTTTATTTCATTGAACCCACCCAACAACCCAGAGACATAGGTGTTGTTACTATGCCCATTTTACAGATGGGAAAACTAAGTCTGAGAAAAGTTAAGTGACTTGTTCAGGGTTATTCAGCTAGTCAAAGGCAGGATTTGAATTCAGGTTTTCCTGACTTCAAGTCTAGTACTCTATCCATTGTACCACACAGCTATCTCAGAAATAAAATTAGGGCTGAGAAGTCAGACTCTTATAATTGCATACTTTTTAAATGTGGGGCAAGAATTCCCTTCAAAAACAAGTAGTACTCCAATCAGGTTGGAGATCTAGTAAAAGAATGGTCTAGGAGTTAGGTGATAAGAAGACAGGACATTCACAGCTTCCTAAGGCAGTCCATTGTACTTTTAGACAGTGTTAGAATTTTTTCCTTTCTATTAACCCCCAACTGGTTTTCTTAGCCTGGCATTAGAGATCCAGCTTCATGTTTCCTTTCCTGTCTCATTCTCCACCATTAAATCTTAATGGAAGGCATTGGGTTGGATCTCAGAGGACCTGGACTGCAGTCCTGGGTCTGCCACTGACCTGCTGTGACCTTGAGCAAGTCACAGAATAACAGAATCACAGAATTTGAGAGTGACAAAGAACCTCAGCATTCATCTAGTCCAGATCATACGTGAAAGGAAAGCCCACCATAACAAACCCAACAGGTGGTGATCCAGCCTACATTCAGACCAAGAGGCTGAGGCCCTGGCCCTTTTCCCTTCTTTATGCAGGGGGTCTCTCTGCTCCAGGCTCAAGAGTGTTGTTCAGTATGAGCGAAGCTTGGTCTCTAGTGGGGATTTTGTTCTGTTTTCTTATGCTCTTTGACTCATTAAGCACCCACCCTGGCAACCCCTGGAACAATTTATTTAAAGATTAGGTTTTTCTGATGTCTAGGATTTCCCCAAAAGGAGAGAGAGAGGAGAAAGGTACTTTAAAGATAATATGAATTAGATATGGGTCAGATGTTATTCAGTCATTTCAGTCATATATGACTCTTCATGATCCTATTTGGGGTTTTCATGGCAAAGATACTAGAGGGGTTTGCCATTTCCTTCTCCAGCTCACTTTATAGATGAGGAAACTGAGGCAAACAGGGTTAAGTGACTTGTCCAGGGTCACACAGCTAGTAAGTGTCTGAGGCCAGACTTGAACTCATGAATATGAGTCTTCCTGATTCCAAGACCTGTGCTCTGTGTGCTATGGCGCCACCCAGAATTTATTCACCAAAGGTATGCTGAACACAAGTATTTGCTAGGAGCAAACTTAAGTAGAAGTAATACAGCTCTGTTATACTCTCCTGAAGATAAATTCCATCTAAACACAAAGCATTTTGTGGGACCTGCGAGTAGGTATTTTATATTTCACCTTGGCACTGCACTGAACTCCTCCTCATACTAGAGGTCTTCTGACAAGTCAGGCCAGGGCTTGGGCTCATCCTCTTTTTGGTGTCCAACTGCTCCAAGGGTTCTGGAATGGTTATTAGATGCTCCTCTTCTCACCATTTGTTAGCTTCAGCCAAAAGACCAGGACTGCAGAACCTACTGAGCTCACAAAATGACCTTTAAGCCTGGACATGTCCATCTCAGGATGGAAACTCATTCACCTATGATCAGGAAGGAACAAAGAGAAAAGGCAGTCCAAAATCCAGGATCAGGCTCCCCCAGGCGGGACATGTGCTTGTAGCTGCTTGGTGTCAGGGGTGAAGGATAGGGTGATGGTCCTTTCCTCATACTTCATGAAGGCAACTCAAACCAGCTGCTGACATAAGGAATGATGGGGAAAAAGCAGCCATATGTCCTGGTGGGATGAGGGCTGGAATTGGAGTAAGGGGGATCTGAGTTCAAATCCTTCCTTAGATACTAGCTGTCTGCCTCCTAAGTCTTTCAAATTCTCTTACCCTCATTTTCTTCATATATAAAATGACTGGATTGGATTTGATGGTCGCTAAAGACCCCTTCTAGCTCTATGTCTCTGATTCTATGACAAAAGAGTGGGAGAGGGTAGATTCCTTGTTGTTTTTAAAGCTATATTGAATTATTACTCTTCCCTTTACTATCCTCTTTGGGGAAAATTTGCTTAAGTCTAAGGTTTTGGCTCATGTCTAGAGAATCCCCAAATTGAGAAGAAAGGTACTGAATGTACAATGAAGTTGAGTGTGGGACAGGCATTTCCTACATACAAAAGAAATGCTAAATACAAACTATTCACAGTCATGCATTTAAAGGAACTCTTAAATCAGGATTCAATTAAGTAACTTATAAATATAGTTATTAAATCTCCTTTTTACCCCTACTCTCACCCCTCACCCCTTTGGGAGGTTAATGTTTAAATCTCTTCAGAAATCACAACCTGGAACCTAGTCCATGGTAAAAGATGATCTAAAAAGAAATCACAGGACCTGTGATTTCATTGGTTTAGGGAATTTCCAGTGAGTAAATTCCTTCTACCACATCTGCTCTGCAATTTATGGTATTAAAGAGTTATCTGGGGGCACTGAGAGTTTAAAGTGACTTGCCTGGGGTTAATATGTGTTAGAGGCTGAACTTGAACCCAGGTCTTCCTGACTGGCCTGCTCTCTAGCCACTATGACACACTGCCTCCATGAAATATTTTTTCCCTGTATTTATGTCATATCCTTCAACTAGACTGTGAGTTTCCTGAGGGCAGGAACTCTTTTTGTTTCTACAAAAGAGCCAAGTGCCAGGTTTCATATATGAGAGTAAGGCTATTAGCTCTTAGCATAGTGCTCAGCATTTCTGTTTGCAGAAACATAGAAGGGAGTAATGTGTGAGAAGACTGGAAAGGTAGGGAGGGAGCCAGGGAGTGAAGAATTTTAAATGTCAGACAGAGGAGTTTGCCACCATGACTGTAAAATGTGCCTTGATTGTAGAGTTAAGATTTTCCATTTCATAGGTTTATAAATTGGAGCTGGAAGGGATCTCAGAGATCATCTAATCCAACTTTGTATTTTATAGATAAAGAAACAGAACTTAGCAGCAGCAGAGAAGGGTTTTTGATCCCCAGTGCAGGACCATTTCTACCAAATCACGCTGTTTTCTCAGCCCATGGGGGTATGCCAGTCTATCTTGGTTGAATTGGACATAACCTCCTCCAACAGAAAACTATGTGGCAACTACCTCTCAGGAAGAAAAACGTGTAGGGATAGAATTATAGGCAGAAAAGTGAGAGAGTACTGGACTTGGAGACAGGAACCCTGCCCCAGACATTTACTACCTACTTGACCTTGATGGAGTCAGTTAATCACTCTCAGACTCAGTTTCCTCATCTGCAAAGTAGGCATAATAATAACACCTACCTCAGAGGTTTGTTACAAGGAAATACGTATGCAAAGTACTTTGCAAACCTTAAAGTGCTATATGAATGGTAGCTGTTAGTGTTCTTGAAGAGATGAGGTGACTCTGTGGACTTACAGGGGTGTTTAGGTGGTAGGATATTAACTATAATCAGCTTGATACCACCATGTTCTGTCTCCTCCTTGGTTAAGTGAAGAGGTAAGGTTGTAATTACCCCCGGAGACATGGAGGGCAACTGTAGGAGGCCTGGGGTCAAATCCTGCCTCTGAGGGACACTTCCAGTGACACGTGCTCTGGTCCCTCACCAATGAGACATTTAAAGGCTCTTGTGGATCTCTTGGTCCCCAAGATGGGTGAATCTATTTCAAAGATGATTCAGTGACTGATCCAGCTAGAGCATATCCTTGCTAAGGTCAGCTAAAGGAGAAAAGCCACCCCTTCATTTGAGCTGGCCTGTTCGTTGGGATGTCAACACCAGATTTCCCTCAGACTTCCTGGGAGTGATGGATGGGGATGGGGAGAAGGATTCCCCTTCCAATATCCTCCTCAACAAAAGTTATAGTGACTCCCACAAAGCCACTAGAGTGTGTGCTACCTTGGAGCTGGACCTTAAGTCCCTGGCTGGCTCTTCTGTTTAGTGTTTCTTTCCTTGAGTACATGGCAAAGACTGAACAATTGCTAAATGGATGTGGATGAATCTAGCTTTGGCAGCTACCTACTGAGCTCTTGGGAACTTTCCTGTACCACATAGTACTTCTTGAAACTCACTATCTCCTTCTAAGAAAAGATGACTACTACCAGGAAGGTGAGCCATGCCCTGAAAAGCCAGAAAAGCCTTGACCTTAAGTTGCTGCTCAGACAGGGAAGACTAAAATAGAAGTGAAATCAATCAATCAATCAATCAATCTATCTACTTACCTATCCTATCTATCTATCTATTTATTTATCTTGTATGTCTATCTACTTATCTATCATATCTATCTATCTATCTATCTATCTATCTATCTATCTATCTATCTAT
>NW_020954625.1:5179947-5182344 GCF_900497805.2 Vombatus ursinus | reverse complement strand
TCTATCTATCTATCTATCTATCTATCTATCTATCTATCTATCTATCTATCTATCTATCTATCCATCATCCTATGGATCTCTCTGGAGTCTTTTCTGCCTACAGGAAATAATAATTAAATTTTGATTTGGTTACATGATATGATGGTTGGCAGGCTAGAATCTACATGCAGCAACCTGAGTTTAAATTCTGGTGGAATGTGTGGTTCTGAGAGATCATGTGGTATAGGTATAGTGAAGAAGGCACTGGACTTGGAGTCAGGAAGAGCTGAATTCAAACCCCACCTCTGACACTTATTAACTGTGTGACATTGGGTAAAGAATTTAGTGATAACAACAGCTAACATTTATATAGTACTTTAAGGCTTGGAAAATGCTTTTCGTATATTGTCTAATTTGATTCTGTGAACAACTCTTTGAAATACATGGTATTATTATCCTCATATTACAGATGAGGAAACTGAAGCTGAGAGAGGTTAAATGACTTGCTCAGGGTCACATAGGGTCACATGTGTCTGAGATAGTATTTGAACTCATATCTTGGTAACTCCAAATCTAGTGCTCTGTCCACAATGCTACTAGCTGCTTCATTATACCCCAGTTTGTTCATCTGTAAAATGAGAAGGTTGAATCTGATGGCCTCCAAGATACTTTGTAGTTCATTACCGGGACTATTCTCAAAACCTTTTCAGGTTGGTAGAACCTGAAGGAGCTTGAGCTCCATTGGTTAAGGCTTTTGAAAATCCAGGGGCATCTTCCCAGCATGATGAACATAAGAGGACTTCAATGGTGGACATAAGAGTCCCCCCCCCCCCATTAAATTGTGCTGCAGGAGAAAGAACATTGGACTTGGAATCTAAGGACCTGGGTTCAAATCCTACCTCTGCCACTTAGTAGCAATGTGACCAAGCAAGTCACTCCATCTCTCTCAGCCTCATTTTCCTTATCTGTAAAAATAGGTGAAGCTGGAATCTATGATCTCTCCATTATCTTCCAATTCCAAATCTATGATCTATAGTCCTGTGAAATCTTAAAATGCCTTAGGATTGGCAGAGGAAAGGAGAGAAGTCTAGGCTGTAACATTAAGGGTTTGGGATATAGGACTAGGGAATAGGGTTCAAGGCAGGGCACTGCTTTAAATCAATCATCATGGTGACATCTTGAAAACAGAAGAAACTCAAGTTGGGTTCCTTCCTTGCCTATTCTCCCTCCCTGCTTAGGACAAGTCTTTTTGCTGTGATCTAGTTGTAGTAGAACTAGCTATGAGAATAGGAGAGCTGTTGGGGGTGGGGGGACCATCCCAGAGACAGAAAGATGGAAGTGAGGGTGTCATATTGGGTGCCATACCAGAACTACACTAAGCCTATATGTCTTGAGGTGTCTCAGTAGGAGTGTGTTGGAGTCAGCTCATACTCACTTTTGAGAGAGCTGACTGTTAAATTTCCAGTGCAAGCATTTCCACCTGGAAATGGAAAGTTCTGCAAATCAGAATTTGATTTATTGTTTTGTTGATTTTCTAGACTTAAGAAAGTGATGGAGAAAATGTTAAAAATGCAGATTATACATAAAAGTGTGTGCTTTATTCACTCCCCTTGCCCCAAGCTAGTTGTTAAACACTTATTAGCTCATTGCTGGGTTTATGGGTCACAGGGTGGGGCGGCCTCTCTAGAAAGCCCAAATTTATTTCCTTTTGGAGACAGATTTTAAGATCTTCAGGCAGGACTATAATCCTACTGGATTCCTAGATGGGTTCCAATGTGAAGGATATAATTTTGAGGCAGTGCTTTTCCAGTCATCATGAGTTGATTTTCTTTCTAGGGAGAGTCCAAGCTATTTGGGTTATGTACCATGAGGTCAGATCCCATCATGGATCCAGACATAAAAGTCTCCTCTCTATCAACACCAAGTGTATTTCATTTCTGAGGCAAGTTCAAACCTGAGGGTGGTGCTATTGATCTGAATAACTGGGGGGAAAGATTGGACTCAAAAGAAAAGATGGCAAATTGAATCCATTTTTGATGGTTATGGTGAATCCTTTGTGTTTTCTCCATTTTGACTGTGGAGTAAAATAAAGACTGTTCCATATTCACTTTGCAATATTACTTTGAGTACTTGTGAAAGAAATGGGGTTCATTTTATCCTCATCTTTGGAGATATGTACATGGATTATATTCAAACATTTCTGGAGAAAATGTTGGCCTGGGGCATAAAAATAAAAGCCAAAAAATTATAGTCAATTTATTAAGCACCAATTAGGTGCTAGGCACTGTGCTAAGTGTGAGGGATACAAATGCAAGAAGGGAAGGACACTCCCTGTCCTCAAGGAACTAACAATCAAGTGTGTGTGTGTGACAGAGAGAGAGAGAGAGAGAGAGAGAGAGAGAGGGAGAGAGAGAGAGA
>NW_020954625.1:5008439-5179937 GCF_900497805.2 Vombatus ursinus | reverse complement strand
AGAGAGAGAGAGAGAGAGAGAGAGAGAGAGAGAGAGAGAGAGAGAGAATACACAAAATGAAAGCCTGTGGGGGGATAAGGGGGGGAGGGGGAGAAGTCCCAAAGTAGTCCAGCTAGGCAGGTAGTGAGAAGATGAATGAGCTGAGCCCCCTTCTTAAATAGAGGTTTGGAGTTCATGACCCTACCCTCCAATCAGAGGCAGAGAACCTGGGGTGCTAGGTTAGGTGTAACACATCTGCATATTGTTATCCTTTTAGTAGAATTCAAAAACTAGTAATTCGTAAGTGCACACTTTGTTCCAGGTCCTGGAGATACAAAAACAAAAACAAAACAACCCCTGTCCTCAAAGAACTTTAGGGAATAGGGTATATACAAAAGATATGTAAATACAAGATATATACTAAGTTATACAAAGGAATTAGGAAAGACAAAATATCACTAGATCCTTGAAGGTGCATGATGTTTCTCCTTTTGTCTTTGTGTCTCCAGGACCTAATATAGAGGCTGACACATAGTGGCAACTTAGTTTGTTAAGTTGAACTGTCCAAGGTCATACAACCTTGTATCCACCACAGGGTGATGCACATGGCAAAGTCAAGGATTGCTTGTTGGTTGAAGTACTCACTCAGCCACCAGGATTCACTCAAGGAAGACAATGCAGTATAGCAAGAAACATATTGGGTTTTGGTCAGAGGACCTGGTCTTGAATCCTACTATTTCTTACCCGGGTACCTTTGGACAAAATAATTTCTCATTTTGAGCCTTAATCTTTTGTCTGCAAAAGGAAGAGACAGTAGTGAATAGAATGATGTGTGATCCATGGAATGATATGGAACAAGGTAGATCTGGTTTCAGATCCTACCTCAGACACTTATAGTGCAGCCCTAAGCAATTAATCAATAACAAGCATTTATTAAGGATCTTCTCTGTCTCTCTCTCTCTCTCTCTCTCTCTCTCTCTCTTTTTCTCTCTCTCTCCCCCTCTCCCTTCCCTCTTCCTCTCTCTGTCTCTGTCTCTTTGTCTCTGCCTCTCTTTGTCTCTGTCTCTCCCTCCCTCCCTCTCTGTCTTTCTCTGTTTCTCAGCAACGGGTTAAGTCCTGGAAAAGTAAATAAAAAGAATGAGACAAGCAGCTAACATTCTGAGGGAGATAACAAGCACTTCTATAAATGTAAGCAGGGTAATTATAAAGAGAATAAATGGAAATAAACACAAAGTCATTGAGTACAAGGTAGTTGGGCTGAGAGGACTTTAGCAGTTGGGGTGGGGGTCAAGAAGGTAGAAGATGGTACTTGAGCTTTGACTTGAAGGAGGAGAGATTTTACATGGTGGGAGTAAGAAGGAAGCACATATCCAGTGTGGCGCACAGCCCGTACAAAGGCACAAAGATAGGAGATGGAAAGTTGTTTGAGAGGAAAGAGAGGAGGCCAGTGTGGTTGGGTTGCTAAGTATGTACAATGAGGCTGGAAAGGTAGATCGGAACCAGACTGTGAAGTTCTTTGAGAGTTAAAGACAGTTCATTTTTTATCCTAGAGGTGGTAGGGAGTCACTGGATTTTATTATTGAGAAGGAAAGTAACACAGAAAATCACTTTGGAAGCAGTGTAAAGAATGGAGAGATGGTAATAATCTAAGTGAGAAGAGATGAAGGCCTAGACTAAGGTGGAAGGTAGGAGAGGAGAGAAGGCCTCAGCTTCCAGAGATGTTCTGAAGGTAGAAATGGCAAGATTTGGCAATTGATTGGATATGTGGAGAGAGAGAGTGAGGAGTTGAGGAAAACTCGGGGGTTACTAATCTGGGAGGTTGGAAGAATGGTGACAAGTTATTTAACCTCTCTATGCCTCAGTTTCTTCACTTGCAAAATGAAAAGATTGGACTAGATTATCTCTGAATTCCCTGCCAGCTTGAAATCCATGATCCTATGATCCCTTCAGACATAAACAATGACTTGTATTCTTTCAATGCTAAAGACAGTAGCCCAGAGAGGGAGGTCTATCCAAGACTGTCCAGAGAAGCAGAAACAAAGATAAAGCCAAATACTGCTTTGCCCCTGTCCTCCACCGTCTTTCCCCTGTGACAGAGGTGTGGAGGTCCCAGTGATCATAATTCATTTCTCTTCTTTGTAGCTTAAAGTGATGCTGGAAGAGGCTCTGGGCTGACTTAGTGCCTTGGTAGAGCCTCTTTCTTCCTCAGATAAGGCGCTGAGATCCAGCACCCCAAGGTCTCCCAATCAAAGCTCTTTCCCTTCCTCTCACCAAGCCCTGAACATATGTTCCACCTTGAAAAGACCAATTGTGGCTTGAGGCTTCATTAAAGCAATGTATTGAATACTTGGTCAGCACCCCTCCCCCCTTCCTGTCTCTGTCCTTCTTTCAATGCAGTTCCTGATGTTTCCTTCCCAGAGGGGAATATGTGAATGATTCCGGGGGGGGGGGGGGCCCTCTTCTTTGCCTACACGTGCTCCTGACACCCACCAGTCCACCCTTTCTTATCTTTGTATCCTTAGGGCCTAGCGCAGGTTTGTTTTATTTTTAAGCTGCAGTTTCTTTGGTATAAGCAACTCCATGTTCCCTAACTGTTTTATTACTTATGGCTTTAGAGACTCCAACCACTGAGAGAATTCAATGACTTTCATAGAGCTAGTATGTGTCAGAGACAGAACTGGAACCCAGGGCTTCTGAACTCTAAGGGCTGCTTGTATTTGCCTTGCATGTAGAAGGTACTTTTTAGAAAAAAATAAGTTTAAAAATATTTAATTTGTTTTAATCAGCTGACATCTGCCTTCTTCTTACCCTCCCCCCCATTGAGAACATAAGATAAAGACTTATTACAAATACATATAGTCAATCAAAACCAATTTCCACATTGACCACATCATAAAAAAACAAAAACAAAACAAAATAAAACTTGTCTCATTCTACATTTTGAGGCCTTTGCCTCTCTACTATGAGGTGGGAAGTATGTTTCATTATTAATCTTCTGGAGTTATGGTTGGTCATTATGCTAAGTGTTCAGTACGAATAGTATTCCATCACATTTCTATGCCATAACTTATTTACCCATTCCTCGATTTATGGGCACCCCCTCTGATTCCTTATGTTAGAAATAAGGCCTTAGAGAAATAAAGCCTTCTAGTTAAAAAAGAAACTAAGCTCAGAGTGAATGAAGAATTGTTTATTATGCTTCTCAAGAGAGAAGCTGGCACAATGCACTTTAGTAGCCCGTGGGCCCTGGTTCAGTGGTAGAATAAACTTTTAAACTGTTAGTAAGATCCATACTCTACCCAGCAAGGCTCCTATTGGTCTAGTTCATCTGAGTTACACCCTTCCTGGACAGCCCATCGCATGTTCGTCCTTGTTCTGTTAACTCTGCCCACTTCATGGGTCCCATGCTTGAAAATGGTGGCTCTCTCCACGCTTGGGGTGTGTCAGTCAATATTCAATAAGCTTATTAAGCAAGTGCAATGGAGAAAAGCCTTTGTCTGGTTGAAGCCCAGTCCTTGAACCCAACAGGTTACAATCAGTTTAGCCTCTAGGGCTCTTTCTTAAGGAGCTAGTTGTTTACAGAAAAGTTTGGAGCACTTTCTGATTGGTTGAGGGACTACCTACAAGATCTTGGAATCTCTTATCCTGCTGTGGAAGCCTAACCCCTAGTCTTTGTTACTGATCACCCCAGTATCAAGTGGCTTCCTGACGTTGGCTGGACACCTCGGAGGAGCAATGATTTAACGAAGTAGCAAGTATTGAATTATATGCCTAGTCCTGTGTTATGCTCTGCAGGGGATGTAAGAGAAGTCTAAGACCCAGACCCTGCCTTGATGTATTTGACCCATTAGCTACGTAAATCCCAGTGGGATGGGGTCCCCATAGGGGTCTGTGTGCTAGGAAGCCTGAATCACAAGCAAGCCTAGTGACCTCAGCTGCTTCACTGCCAAGCTACCTTCAGGCAAAAAAGCCACCAACTCCCCAAGCTTCCAGCTTTGGGGGATCATTTCCTTAATAGTCTCTCTATCTCTATGTGTTCAAGGAAAATGTCTTGGGTGTGATCTGAACATATGTGCATTCTGGAAAGTTATTGTTAATAGTAAATGCTTTTGGTCCCATCTCACCTATGTTGAGGGAAAACCTTCCTCTCCCATTGGATTTGACTTCCTCTTCCTCAGTCCCATTCCATCCAATTACAGTCAGACAAACTCATGTTAGATGGTCTTTGAGTTTTTAAAATAATAACTTCAAATGGCACAGAAGTGAGAATATAGGATTAAATGAATAAAGCTTCCAAATTCTGGCTGCTTTAGGTGCTCCAGAGAGAGGACAAATAACTTTCTCCCCTCATCTTCCTCCTACTTAGGCAGAAATTGACCCTCTCCTCCAGGGAATGAGGGGGAAGGAAAGTGTTGCCTAGTGGGTTTGTTTGGGCTTCTTGCCTACTTCACTATCCCTGACCTACTCTCAAGTTCCTTGCTCTGGTCTTGGTCTATCTATGATTCACCTGCTTCTGGATATGTTCTCTACTCCAGTCTCAGTCTCCACAATCTTCTCACTTACTCACATGTACGTACAAATGGTAACTGCCAGTTACTGAGCAGCTACATGCTTGAATGGTCCAGAATGATGTCTTGCGAGGTACTCTGTCAATGGTCTTGCATCTCTGCTTTTCCACTTTCCATATGTGGCTATCATTTAAATTTTAGGTTAAAAAAAAAGCCACAGAAACTTGAGGAATTCCAAGTAATACTTGCCCAATCATGAGTAGGTACTTGCAGTCCTTCCCATCTCTATGGTAATGACTCTAGGGGAGGAATGATCTTTGCCAAGAAAGGGTCTAAAACCAAAAGCGTTGTCCTCTTCACTTCTTTAGGAGCTATAGAAGAGTCTTCCTTTGATCAAACTCTGATTAAAAGGATACCCAGGAGAAATAATGGGAAAAAAATTAGGAATGAAGGAGGAATAGCATTTCCATATCTCAAGTTATGTTGTGAAGTAATAACTATCAAAAATATTTGGTGCAGGTTAAAAATAGTGGAACAGGGGGCAGCCAGGTGGCGTAGTGGATAGAGCACCGGCCCTGAAATCAGGAGGACCTGAGTTCAAATTTGGTCTCAGACCAGACATTTGACACTTACTAGCTGTGTGACCCTGGGCAAGTCACAACTCCAATTGCCTAAAAAAATAAAAAAAAAATAAAAATAGTGGAACAGAGTAGATAAGGAAGAGTCAGAAACAATTTAACTCAGTGACTGAGCATTCAATAAACCGAAGAACATAAGTGACTTGGAAAACAACTCCTTATCTGAGAACTTTGGGAAAGACTGGAAAATAGATTGGCAGAAATTAGTGTAGACCAACTTCCTATACCTCACACCATTGTAAGAAGAATTGCAAACTACTAACTACTATATTGATTACTCCAAATCAATAATAATAAGAGCAGTGCAGATGGAAACAATTGTGAGGGTTTACTTCATGCCCTGAAAATGGACAAAGATGTCAAAATATGGAAATAGTCAATATTGGAGGGACCATAGAAAGGTAGGCACACCAATACATTTCAAGCAAAGCAGTGAATAGGCTCAAACCATTCTGAAAAGCAATTTGCAACTATGGCAAAAATTGACTAAAATATTCATACTCTATCCACCAAAACTAGTGTGAGCCTACTTTTGAAGATCCAATTGTTAAATTTCAGCATGAGCTTTTACACCTCAGAAATTGGCAACTGCTACAAACAGTGGTTTAATTTTTTTGCTTTGTCTTAAGAATCTGATGGAAAAAATGTTAAGTGTGTAGTGCATACATTGCCTTAGCTATTATTAAACCACCTTACCCCACATTATGACCCAAAGTTACCATTTCTAGGCATGTACCTCAAGGAGGTCAAAGATAGAAAGAGTAATCCAATACATACCCAAATATTTATAGCAATACTTTTTTGTGGCAGTAAGTAACTAGAAACAAAGTAGATGGGGAATGGTAAAACTAATTGTGACCCATGAATGTGATGGAATATTACTGTGCCATAAGAAACAATGAATATGCTGAATTGAGGAAGCAGTATATGAATGGATGCTGAGTAAAGTAAGCAGAAGAAAACAATACACACAAGGATTAGAGCACTGTAAATGTGAAGAAGCAAAAATATGAAGCAGAACCATGGGTAATTACAACGGTAGTCTTCTTTCAGCCGCCCTTTTAGCACAGGTGTCTGAAAGGTGGTCATGGAATGTTCCACATACTGTCAGATGTGGTTGATGTGTTGAGTAGTTTTACAGAACTGATTTCTTTCTTTTAAAAACTTAGTTGTTGTGCATAGAGCACTGGCCTTGGAGTCAGGAGAACCTGAGTTCAAATCTGGCCTCAGACACATGACACTTACTAGCTGTGTGACCCTGGATAGGTCACTTAACCCCATTGCCTAACAAAAACAAACAAACAAAAAAAACCCAACAACAATAAAAACTTAGTTGTTTGAGGGAGTCTGAATGCAGATCAAAGCATATTATTTTTCACTTTCTGTATTGTTTTCATCTTTCCCCCCACTTTGGGTCTGTGTCTTCTTTTACATGACTAAAATAGTCATGTATTTTGCATGATTGAACATATACAACCCATATCAAATTGCTTGCTGTCTCAGGGAGGGAAGAGGTGAGGGAGAGAGAGAGAAAATTTGAAAAAATGAATGTTAAAAATTGTCTTTACATGTAACTGGGGGAAATAAAATATAATTAAAAAATAAACTCAGTTCTGAGGGATGGGTACTGATTAGTGAGTAGGGGGTGGGGAGAGTTATTTGAAAATGAATAGGATGTGAAAACCAGAGGTATTAGTTAAAAAAAAAAGACTAGGAAAATGAAACTCAATGACATATAAGAAAAGATGAAAACTGCTTTTAGGGGGTTCTGTGTTTTTGCTAAAGCAACTGATTGGTGAGACAAGAAGATCATCAGATTTCTTTATTGCCTTCTATCTTTTTGTAATGGAAACCCCCTGGATTTGTAGTCCAAAGATCTGTATATAAATTCTGCCTCTGACACTTTGTGTGACCTTAGGCAAGTCACCAAATACTTTTGAACCTCAACATCCTCATCTGTACAATGGGGAGAATATACCTGCAATAGCTACCTATCTCACAGTATCATTGTCAGGAATGTGTTTTGTGAACTTTAAACTGTGAGTTACTATTGCTATTATTTAGTCAAAAGGCCTAGGTTTAAATCCTAGTTTTGTCATTTGCTGTCTTTATGACCTTGGGCAAGTTACTTTCCCTCTTTAGGCCTCAGTTTCCTTCTCTGTAAAATGAGAGTTAGAAAGATGGTCCCTGAAGCCCCTCTTCTGAATTCCAGGGTCCTCTGTTGGCACCTTGCATACAAGACCTTGTATTGTCTTTTCATCTGTGTTTGACTTGTCTCTTCAGCTAGACTGTGAATTCCTGGAAGGCAGGAGCTCTTTCTCTAATTAAGCTGAGGAAGGCATAGGCGGATGGATGCTTCTACTTTCTCACTCTCCACTCTTTCCTCAACCCCTTGTAATCGGGGATCACTGTATGGGTAGACCAGCTGAGACCTGGCAAAGACTTTAGTTTAAAAAGGCCAAGATCTCCCGCTGCACCACCATTTAGCTTGACCTGTCTTGCCGCTGGAGCACGATGACTTGGGAGGAGAGAGTGAGGCTAACCATTTTGCACAGTGCTGCCTCACTCAAATCCGATTCACTTGCAAGTCAAGACATCACCCTCCCGCTATCATTGGTCCTCCTTGAGAATGAAGGATGCACGAGAACAAAACAAAAACAAAGGTCTGTTATCACCCACTTTTGTCATAATGTCCTCTCCAAAGACTTCCTAATTGCTAAAATCAGCGGTTCGCCCTTACTTTTCAGCCTCAGTCTCTCCAAAACGTTTCACATCATTGACTATCCTCTTCTTTTATGTACTCCTTGTTTGTACAGATCTGTTTGCTTGTTGCCTACCCCATTAGATTGAGAGTTTCTTGAGAGCAGGGTCTGTCTTTTGCCCTTTTCTATATCCCCAGCACTCAGCACAGCGCCTGAACTTAGTCATTAACAAATGTCTTTCATCTTACTGACTGACCTACTCCTCTCAAGGCTTCAGATATACCACACTCTCCTCCTGGTCCGTTTCTCAGCTTCATTTATTCAATTACCAAGCAAATGTTTACTATGTGTCAAGGGCTGGGGATACAAAAACAACTGAGATAGCCCCTGACCTCCTGTAACTTTTACTCTATTGGGGGAGGGGAAAGCATGATTATATGTAGACAAATACAACATTTATAATAGAATAAATGTGAAGTGGTGAGGGAGGGGTGCTACCAAGGAAAGATCATGAAAGGCACTGTATAGGAAGTGATCAAGATGAATCTTGAAAGGAATTAGGGATTCCAAGGTGTAGAGACCACATTCAGAAAATATCAGAATTTTATACTTCCATTTGGTACATTTGTGGGTACTTTTTAAAATTTTGCCTGTGTACTTAAATGTTTGTTTTTTGTTGACAGCTACTAAGTTTATATGTTTAAAATATAAAAGACTGCATAGAAATATGAATGTCATTTTCAAAAATATCCATTTCCTTCCTTTCCTTACCTTACTCAGCAAGATATCCCTTCTAATTAAGATTTAAAATAAAGAAACTGTTAAAATCCACCAACATATTGACATCAGTCTGACAGTGTGTATAATACTCCACACTCATAGACCACCCCCCTTCTAGACAAAGGGTTTACTGTTTATTGTAAAAAAAAAAAATAAACAAATAAACCACCCAACAACAGTGAAGTTAACTTTAACAAGTGATAAAATTATTTTATGTAGTTTTCTGTCTACTTTCTTAGCTTTGCATCATTTTATATAATTCTTCCCACATTCTTCGCATTCTTCTGATTCCATTCCATTCTGTTTATTTAAAAAAAAACAACAACCCACAAAACATTTGTTCAACCATTCTTCAAGTATCAGACCCTTGACTTTAAAATCCAACTCAAATACTACCTCCTCCAGGAAGTCTTTCCTTATCCTCACAGTCAGTGATGACCTTTTCATCTACATATTTTCCTTCTCTGTCAGAATATTTTATATTAGGGGTATCTGTATTTTTTTTTCCTTTTAGCCCCTCTCCCCCCTCAATGTCCTCAAAATCAAGAACTTTGTCTTATCTAATCTTTGATCTCTCCCATTGCTTAGTCTAGGTTCTGTACACTTAATTGATGTCTTTTGAATGGAATTGAATAGAAAAACTTTAGGCTACTGCAGTGCTTAGCACCCAGCTGCTCACCAAATATTTGGTGATTGATTGATGGATGGCCTGATTAGTCATCAGCCAGCTGAGAGTAAGATAGATGCTGGATTAATTAGATCCGGGGTTCTTAACCTTTTCTTTTCTTTGTCAGTCTGAAGTCTTTGCACCCTTTCTCAGAATGTTTTTAAATCCATAAAATGAAATACAAAGGATTATAAGAGAAACTAATTATTTTGAAATACAGTTATCGATATATTTAAAAAGCAAAATCTCTTGTCCCATGTTAAGAACCCTTGACCCAGATTGCAGAGGGGGAAAGAGATGGTCTTGTGGTTGGAGATCTGAAGTGAGAGGGACATTTATGTAGGGGTTTGTAGGGTTCAGAGACGGAAAGGACCTTAGCAGTCAGCTAATCAAAGTCCCTCATTTTACAGAGGAAAAGAAAGCCTAACGAGGGGAAATCACTTGCCCAAGATCACACAGCTAGTGAGGAGCAGACCAGGGGAAATTAAACCCAGGTTTTTTTTATTCTTTTTCTTCATCAGCTGTCCCTGCTCGGGAAGCTTGGGAGGGCAGCCTGGAGAAAGGGAGATGCACCTTTGGGATCTGGGTGGATTGGACAGGTGAGGTTAATTTTGGGCAGGAGTTGGGGGCTCTGCACCCCTCCTCCCGGCTCCAGGCTCACCTTCTCAGTACAGAGCCCGGGCAGCTGCAATGTCTCCCAGGGGCCTTAAGAGGGGAATGCTGAGCTCCTTTCGTCTTCTCCCTGTCGCTTCCTGTCATGCCAGGCTGGAGGAAGTGGGAGGTGGGGCCGGAGTGCTAGCAGCCGCCCCTCAGCTTCAGGGAGCCAGCCAGGCCGGCCCGCAGTGGACAGCGACCGGCCCGGGAGCTGCATCCCCACAGGTAGGGAGGAAGGGGTGCCTGGGTTGAGGCTTCCCCCCTATTCTGCAGACCCAGCGCTCCTGGAGCAAATTGGGAGGGGCCTGGGAAGCAGAGGCTGCCTTCTGTTCTCCATCCTCTCCTCTGGGCTGTGCGGCCTCTGCCTCCCAATGGGCTCTGCTAGGCTGCCTGCTTCCGACTCCCGGGATGCTTCGGGGAGGAAGATGACTGTCTGGAGACTGACTAGGTGCTGGGGTGGTGGACAGAGCCTTGGATCAAGAGTCAGGGGCCCTGTGGTCCCCGATAGGGCGGCAGAGGACCTGGCTTCCCTGCTGTGTGCTATCTGGCTGACCTTGGGACAGGCCCTTTACCTTTTGGTGGTTCAATTTCCTCATCTGTAACATCGAGCGCTTTGACGTCCTTTCATGGTCTTAATCCTGTGATCCTACTAGTTATATCCTGGGACATTGGCCCTGGGAGCAGCTAGGGTCGCCATTTCCAGAATCTCTTAGAGATTGCATGCTGCTGTCTCTTTCTTTTCCCCTTTCTCTCCCCCATCCCCAAACACACACACACACACACACACACACACCACCACCACCACCACCACCATCTCCCCTTTACAGAGGATTGTCTAGTGACAACAATTATACAGGGATCCTCTGTGTAATTTCTACAATCCCCCTCCCCCTTTGCTTATCAACGTCAGCTGGGTGAGATTAAGAAGCCCCCTGAGTTGAACTGGAGACCTTAGCAGGGACTTTGAAAATGAAGCCCCTCATTTTGTGATGTCCAGGGACTTGTCTGAAGTCACACAGTGGCAGAGCTTACATTTGAACCTGGGATGATACAGCAAAAATATATGAAAAAAAATGAAGGCTGAGTTCTGTTCCCTCTCTATTTCTGACCACTAGCCAGGCTTCTTGGCCTACGCTGCCCCTCCCCCCTTACAAACCATCTTCCCTAAAGGCAGTTCCTTGATGTTAACAGAAATGAAGGCGAGTCCTTCAGTTCTGTAAGTGGGGTACTGACACTGACCTGACCATCGCAATGGTTTTGTGACTTTTCTGTGTTGACTTCACTCAGTTATTGTAGTTATGGTATGTATTGCACTTCAGGCGCTGTCTTCTTCATTCTCTCTCCTAATATAATCGTATCCTGTGTTTTCTAAAAATTTCACGTCTGTCATTCCTTCTGACACAGCAATAGACCATTAAATTAATATGTCGTCATCTGTCCAGCAGATCTTCCTTACTGCTTTGCCACTTCTCAGAGAGCGAAACCGACGCAACAGAGTGGAGCTCAGAAGGGACCCGGGTGTTCTGGCTCCTAGCTAGATTGAGGGCATCCTGCTCAATGCCTAGAATGGGGACAGAGGCCATTGTATCCCATTCCTGAAGTACCTGTTTCTCAACTGGGAATTTTCTAATTAGCTAATTCTGATTGCTTTCTTCCCTACTTCCTTCTAGGATTAGGTAAAAACAATAACAACAACAACAAAAATCATCTCTTTCTCCCTGACTTCTGTGGACCTGCGATTTGAAAGTCAATTGCAATACTTAAGAGCTGTCTAACTCTGGGCCAATCGTTTCACTTTGCAGAGCCTCAGTGTCCCACTCTGTAAAATGGGGACAATAAGTACAGCACATTTACCTCAGAGGGTTGCAGTAAGGAGAGAATTCTTATGAACCTTCAAGGACTGTTTTTGTGGTTGCAGGTCCCCCCACCAGTGCCTCTGAAGATGGTGAGGATCTTGGCCAATGGGGACATTGTGCAAGACGATGACCCTCGAGCCAGGGCTAGCACCCCCTTTCGGAACATTGCATCTCGGCAGGTAGGGGATAGGAACTCATGGGCCCCGTCGGAGCTTCTCCTGGTTAAATCTTCCTGACAAACTCTAGAATCTGCACCATATATGTGCCACAGTTGGATACTCCTCTTTTCTAAATTTCATATAGCTATATCTATGTATGGTAGATAGAAAGATGAAGATCTGGATTCAAGTCCTTCTTCAGACATGAAACTATGTAAATCACTTTTCCTCTCTGTAAAGCGAGTATACTGGCCACAGGGGTGTTATCGTGTTCAAATTTATGTTAAATACCTTGTAGATCTTCCAGGACTATATTAAGGCAAGCTGCTGTTAGTTACGATTATTTTACAAAGCTCTTTTCCTACAATAGCCTTGGTTGGGAGGTAGTGTGAATAGCCTTCTCATTTTACAGATAAAGACATAGACTCATAGGAATAGAGTGTCATGCCCAGGATCACCCAGGAAGAGACAATCAGAACTTCGATTCCAACCCAGGGTTCTTTCTACTACCAACCCTCAGTAGCTCCAGCGACCTGACACCCAGACTGGAGAATTGCCCTCATAAATTATAATTTCTTGGACTCCCAAATGTAGCTGGGGACCCTCTCCATGTTTAGCAAACTTCCCCATGATGTCCTTTCCCTTGAGGTAGCATGGCATCATGAATACAAGGCCTTGACACCATGGAAGATCTGTATTTGGCACCTACTGGCCATAGGACCCTGGACAAGTCATCTGACTTTTTAATGCAATTCTCTTAAACTTCAAGTTATAGAGAAGTTGCTAATCTGCCTCTGTGGAAGGCATTTCCACAAGAGATGTTCTCTAGGCAGATATTAAAGGTCTAGAATTAGATTTAAGTGAGAAATTTAAAAAAAATTATAGTGGAATCAAACTGGAGGGGAGTTGGTAGAACCAGGGGAGAAAGAGAAAGCTTTAGCCAGTAACTGTAAAATGATGCACATGTCCCCCTTTCAAAGGAGGGAATACATGAAAGAGGACAGACAGATTGTCAGCTTTGGGACAAGGCACGCTTGTTTTTGCCTGGCTTTGGAATGTGATCAGATGCATCTCTCCTTTCTCAGCCTGAATCTGTCCCTTTCCTGTTCCCAGACCTTCAACAAACACCTTCCATGTGCTCAGCCCTGTGCTAGTTTCTCTGAGGGAGACAAGGAAAAATATGTTTTCCCCGAGAGACTGTACAGGATGCCAGAAGCTTGGATTTCAGCCCCACTTGGGCTGCTCACTGTGTAACCTTTGGCATTATGCTCCCCCTTTCTGGGCTTCTGTTTCCTCATCTGTTTAGGCAGCACAGCACAGTGGGAGGTGTGCTGGACTTGGAGTCAAGCAGACCCATATTCTAATCTTGCTGGTGATACTTATTAGCTGCTGGGCAATGGAGATAATACTTGCATTGCAGGTTGTTGCAAGGCTCAGATGAGATAATACATATAAAGGGCTTAAAGTACATCAACTATTATCTTTGTTGTAATAATAATAGCTAACATTTACATAGCACTTTAAGGTTTACTGAGTGCTTTACAAATATGATCTCATTTCATCTTCACAACAACCCTGGGAGGTAGGGGCTATTATTAATCCCATTTTGCAAATGAGGAAACTGAAGCTGGCAGAGTTTAAGTGACTTGCCCAGGGTCATACAGCTAGTAAGTACAATGGCAGAATTCAAATTCCTGACTTTCAGGTCAATGCTCTTTTCAGGGTTCCACTTAGCTGCCTTCATTCCTCTTTTGGTTTGATGGAGTTCTGGTAATGATTTGTCTAAGGACCATTTCTATCCTCCTATTATCTTTTAATCTAAGATGTTTTTCTGACTATTGTGTAGGCATCATTATTATTATTCGCTAAGGTTTCTATTGGTTCTGAATCTGTGATCTTATGATTTATTTCAAGGAACTTGTGTTCTACTTGGGATTCTGAGCAATGACCTAGTGTGGCTGAAGCGGGAGGAGTCAGCACTGTCACAGATGTAACAGCTGTCTTTGCCCAATTGGCTGTTTTGGATAAATATTGGTCATAGGAAGTGGCTCCCGGTCTGGTCTCTCAGCTCCTTTGAAAAGCTCCTGGGGGGCAGATTCCATAGAACACCTGTTCTCCGTGGTGCCTCCCTCCTCAGAATTCCACCAGACTCCTTGGAGTTCTCTTAGTGTTGGAAGAGACCTCAGAGGCCATTTTACAGATGAGGAAACAGGCCCACGGAGGTTTAGTCACATGCAGACAATCAGTTGCCAAGCCAGTATTCAAACCTTCTCAGGTCTTCTTACTCTACACCTATTGTCCTATCTACTTCTCCTTTTTTTTTTCTCTTCCTCTGCAGAACTTTTTCACAAGAGAAGGCCAACCTCATGGGGGCCCTGCCCCAAACATCCATCACTTGGGGCCCAGGCAAGGTGCCCATCGCTCCCCATTCTCTGACATCAACCAGCAGCTGGTGAACCTGGGCTTTCCCCTGTGGCACTTGGGGGACCAGGTGGTGGAGCCTGTGATGTCCATCCTGCTGCTTTTCTTGGTCATGATGCTGGGAGTTCGTGGGCTGCTGCTGGTGGGCCTGGTCTACATGGTGTCCCAGCTGAGCCTTCGATGACCCTGGGGAGGGGAAGGGGGGGGGAACTCCTGGGAGAGGTGTGTGTGTGTGTGTGCGTGTGTGCGTGTGTACATGAATAAGGAGTGAGGTGTGACTAGCTGGGGGTGAGGGTTGGGCCCTTCCACTGAAGGCCCCTTACCTTTTGGGAAAAGGGCCCCAGGAAACAAGGAAGTGTCTGCTGCTGTCTCCTAGCTCTGCTGGGTATCTGTCCGGAGGCCTTGCCATAAGGGGGGCTTCTCACCCAGGAGGCTTTCAGCTTCTAAGGACCCCAACCCCTTTTTCATCCTTGCAGCTGGAAGACTGTGTTGGAGGAGATGCCCAAATTCTCTCCTCTAGACTTGAGGGAGGCTCCCAGGAATGGGGGCTGGGGCTGGAACCAGTCCTCCAGGCCTGACTTGGGCCTTCTCAAGCCTTTTCTAGCCTGGGGGATTTTCCCTTTTTCCCTATATCTCCAGCAATTCCAAGGAGGAGACCCAGCCCACAGAGTCGGGTTACTGACCAGTGCTAAACCTTGGATGCAGGATACTTGTCTCTAAATGAGACAAAGTTCCTGGAGATGATTTTTAACTGGGCAGGTCCCAGACAGGAGGCACACTGCTTCTTGAGCCTGGGAATGGGGATGGGCCAGAGGGGATGGCTGATTCCTAGGATTATTTTATCTTCCCCTCTCTGATGCTGAACCATGGGACTTTGTATCCCCTTGAATCTGAAAGGGAGAAGGCTTTTTTTTTTTTTTAATTGCAGAGATCTTATCCTGAAAACTCTGGTTAGGCTTAGTGTATAGACAGAACGAAACCTATCTGTGTGTGTTGTGAGGAGTGGAGGGAAGATGGTAGGTATATACTAATGGCATCCATCATTGCCTTGGGACCAAACTACACTCTCTTTAAAGGTTTTTTTTCTAAGATTTTTTTTTGGGCTGAGGAGAGGACAGAGGCAGGTCTACAAGAATCTTAGCTGGACAGATGAGGTCTTAGAGGCCAAGCAGCTCTGGAACCTGTGTGTGTGTGTGTGTGTGTGTGTGTGTGTGTGTGTGTGTGCGTGTGTGCAAATCCAACCCTTTCTTCTGGGCAAGTTTCATGGCCAGGGGCTTCACTAGAGCCTTGTACTCAACTACAGCCCTGGGATGGGAAGTCTGGACCTGCTGTGGGAGGGGCAGACCATGGGGGACCCCAGCTACTGGGGTGGATCACTGATATTCCTGGGATGCTGGGAGAGCTCTCTGTCTGAACATGACTCCTTTCTCAAGGCAAGTCTTTGCTGTATCTTATTTGTAGGCTGGGAGGAAGACATCTTGGGTATGGGACAGATTCCTGATAGTCCCTCACCCCCATAAAATGAGGGAAGTGGGCCCCATCTGGTTCAGACATTCTGTGTGACAAGGATGCTTTTGGCTCTCACTCTCTGATGTGTCCCAAAAGCAAAAGAGAGGAGACAGCCAGAAATTGGGGAGCCCTGGTGAATGAAGTTAAACCTCAAAGATATTGAGGCTGTAAACATTGGTGGACCTGACCTTGAATTAGAAGACTGGAGATCACCTAGTCTGATGGGAACAAAAATGCAAAACCTGGGGTAGGTTTGGGAGGAGGGAGAGGGAGCGGGCTTTATTTCTTTCCATGTCCCTCGGTCTCCACATCCAGATAGAATCCCTGCATTCCAGTGGTGGTCTCCTAGGGCTGTTTCTCTCTTGGATGGAGTAGACCCACGATGCTAGGTTTGCCTGGCAAGGCCAGGGTCTTCCAGGGTGGGCTTGAGGTGCTAATCCTGCCATATAAGGCCAGCTTTGAGGGGTTTCTGTTAATCCTCTGACTAATCCCCCTAAGTGCCCACATTTCCAAGTCAGTTTGGATTTGCAGCCTGGCTGCTCTGGGTTTCAGCCTACCCCTCCTCCAAGTGAGTCATTAACCTTGATTGACTTGGGGTTGGTAACCCTAGGCTGCCCTACCCCAACCTCCTGCTTTTCAGACTCCTGATTGCCCTGCCTGTGGAAGAAGGAATGATCTTTAAGAACGGGATAATGGGATCACCAGAGTTTGAGCTGGAAATGACCTTAGGGAGACTCTGAATGGAGCCCCTCAAAGCTCAAGGATTGAGTGACTTGCCCACACAGCTAGTGAGTGAGCTGGGTTTCTGAATCCAAATGGGGCTCTGAGGCCAGAGCTCTTTCTCATAGCACCAATGTTCCATGGAGAGCATCACCTGGACGTCGAAGAATCTCTAAGAATCTGCCCTTCTGAGTTCATCCCTCTTCTCCCCCCAACCCCCAGCCCTCTGTAGGAGGGATGGATCCCATTCATAGCTGGGAAGACAGGTAGAGGGCAGGAAAGAGATCCACTCAAGGTCAGAGTCCCACAGTTTAATGCTTTGATCAGTGATGGAAGGTAATTTTCTTAGCTGTCACTGCTAAGGAAAGAATCCCAAGTTGAGGTGTTATTGAGGGTCAGGTCTGGAAAGGACCCTACTAGTCCAGTCTACAAATTTCAGAGAGAGAGATCCATCAACAAGCATTTTATTAAACACCTACTGTGTGCCGGGTCCTGGGAATTCAATAGCAAAAGTAAACAATATCGTTCAGTCATTTAAGACTCTTTGTGACCCCATTTTCGGGTTTTCTTGGCAAAGATCCTGGAGTGGTGGTTTGCCATTTCCTTCTCCAGCTCATTTTACAGATGAGGAAACTGAAGCAAACAGAGTTAAGTGACTTGCCCAGGGTCACACAGCTTGTATGTGTCTAAGGCTGGAATTGAACTCTGGTCTTTTGTTCTAGGCCAGCACTCTATCCCCCTGCACCACCTAGCCACCCAAAGTGTAAGATTACAAAGCTGGAAAGGTGCCAGATTGTGAAAGGCTTGAAATGTCAGACAGAGGAATTCATATTTGAGTCCTAGGGGTACTTGGGAGCCACTGAAGTTTGTGGGATAGGGGAGTGATGTGGTCAGACTTTTGGAGGAAACTGAAGCCCAGAGTGGTTCACTGATTTGCCTAAGGCCCCTCAACCACCATCACAGCTAGGACCAAGTTGATCTCCTCCGATACACCAAGCCCAGGGCTCTTTCCACTAGGCTGCCCTATCTTCTACCAGGATTGAATCTCAGTACTAGGGTCGGGGGAAGGAAGTTCCTATGGAGGAGAAAGTTTTCTAGGGGGCTGGGAATTCTCTTAATATAGCAAGAGTCCTTGGATTGTCTACTCCCATCTCTCTGCGTGCCTGAATTCGTTTCATTTCTCTGTAAGCTTCTCTCCACTTCAGCCCCCATATAAGGGGGATCCCATAGTGTGCGGTCCTCCTTGGGAAAAATGTTTATCTGGCCCCTTCCTCCCTTCCCAGTCTTCTTTCATTTACTCCTCCTCCCATACTCTTACACATGGGACAATATTTGTAAAGCACTTAGCACAGTGCCCGGCACATAGTGGACACGGTTCCCTCCGCCTTCCCCACTCTGGTGTGTTCATCGACAGTGGTCGCTTTGCTGTTTGTTGAAGGGGATATTCTATCTCCTGCCCTGGCCGTCTCCCACACCTGGACTGCTCTGCCACCTCACTTCTGCCTCCTAGAGTTCCTTCAAGACTTGGCCCAGATCCCATCTTTTGTTAGTGCCTTCCCACAGAGATTAGTTTTCATTTATACTGTATCTATATTGTTTGTACAAAGTTGTTTGCATGCTCTTCTGAGAGTAGGGTTATGTTTTTTTTTGGCCTTATTTTGTATCCCCAGAGCTTAGGACAGTACCTGGCACACAGTAGGCACTTAATAAATGCTTGTTGGTGATGATAATAAATAATAGAGCTGTTGTTAGTGGCAACTTGTTGCCTTCTCATGGGAGTTTACATTTTAAAAGAGGACTTGGTGAGAGAGCAATGTTTAACTCAAAGGAATGAACCATTAAAGGTAGAATTTTAGATATCACAGGAAGAGTCACTTTTTTTTGTTTTTTGTTTTTCTTTTTGGTGAGACAATTGGGGTTAAGTGTCTTGCCTAGGCTTACACAACTAGTAAATGTCAAGTGTCTAAGGCCATATTTGAACTCAGGTCCTCCTGACTCCAAGGCCGGAGCTCTATCCACTGCGCCACCTAGCTGCCTGAAGAGCTACTGTTTTGACAGGGGTTTCTTAGTGCCCCTCAAATCATCTCCTGTAGATGACCACTTATTGCACTTGAAAATATTTTCTTCATCCATTTTGTTTTTCTAGAGTGGATGCTCAGGCAGATTTTTTTTTTCTTTTTTCAAATACATCTTAAAGATGTCTTTGGGTTTTACATCATTTCCAGGAAACTTTCTATTGTGCTAAAGAGAAAGAATTAAGCAAGAACAGTGCATACAGTGACTTATCTGCTGATACATATACCCCAATGTCTTAGTAGTCCTCTACTTCTTTGCTGAGGGTGGGGAAGTTGATTCCTCTCAAATGAGAATGGATTTCCTTGAGAAGGTTTGGAAACATTCAGTGCAAAGGTTACTATACCAGCCCTGTTGTTAATAGGGAGTCCTTCTTGGACTCTGTTTGGAGGTAGTGTAATAGAGTGAAGAAAAAAAAACAACAACATTGAATTTGGAGTCAGAGGAACTGGGTTCAAATCCTGGAATAGTTGGTGACCTTGGGTAAGTCACTTGACCCAGCTGGACCTTCATGTTCTTATTTGTAAGATGAGAGAGTTGGACTAAAAAATAGTTGTCGGGGCAACTAGGTGGTGCAGTGGATAGAGCACCAGCCATGGAGTCAGGAGGACCTGAGTTCAAATCTGGCCTCAGACACATAACACTCACTAGCTGTGTGACCTTGGGCAAGTCACTTAACCCCATTGCCTAACCAAAAAAAAAAAAAAAGGGGTCTTCAGCAAAATAGCCAGGTTCACCTTGTTCCAAGTCTTAGCTATGCTCATACCCTCACACATAGATCCATTGTTTTTGAATTTTATTTCATTTTAATTAAAAACTTAACCAGATACAGTAAGCATTCCCAAATATAGAGTAGAAGAGAAGATGCAGATGATACATAAAACTATTCATTTCTATTACATATAGTTTACTTTAAAATAATGCTTTAATATTTGCCAAGCATTTTAAATAAATTATCTCATTTGAGACTCACAACAACCCTGTGAGGTAGGTGCTATTATTTTCATTTTACAGATGAAGAATTGAGGCAAGTTAAGTGACTTCTCTAGGGTCACACCATAAGTGTCTGAGGTGAGATTTGAACTTGGGTCTTCCTTATCCCATCCATGTCCAATGATCTCATCCTTTATCCCCCACCTAGATGCCTAGAAAAAAATACTTGGAATTCAACATGCACATAGAATCCCGAGGGACTCCAGAAGGATTTAATCTGAGACCTGAGCAGGAATCCCTTTTATGACCTCCCCAATAAGTTGTCAGTTAGCCTTTACTTGAACACCTTCAATAATGGGGAATTCATTACCTTACAAGTCCACCTGGTGTCCTTTTGGATAGTTTATAGGAAGTTCTTCTTGATATTAAGCAGAACGTACCCTGTTTTCAACTTCTAATTTCTCCTAGATCTGCCTTTTGGAGCTTAGAAGAACAAGGCTAATCTCTCTTCCTCATGAAAATTTTTTTTCAAATAATTAAGGGCCACTTTCTTATCCTACATAAGGCTTCCCTTCTCCAGGCCAGGTATCTCCAGTTCCTTCAACTGGTCTTCAAATGGCATGACATCAAGATGTCTTACCACCCTGGTGACCCTTCTCTAGATGGGCTGCATCTTATGAATGTCCTTCCTAGAGTGTGGTGGGTGCTCAGGACTGACATGTGACCTGAGCCCATCCAAGTTCGGTGGGAACATTGCTTCTCTTTCTGGACACTGTCAGCTCATATTGACCTCACAGGGCACTAAAGTCTCCTTTTAGACACAGACTGGGGTCTAGCCTTCCCTCCCTACTTCCATACTTCTGCAATTGCTTTTTTTTGGACCAAGCATGGGAATTGATTCTTCATGCCTGTGATCTCATGGATGTGGACACTTCCTCCAAAGATATGGATCACTGACCTATCCATGCCCTTTTATGTTTATCCCTATTATTCTGTTTTTTTTTAGCTTTACCCCACCATTCAGCACACTGAAAGCATATGGGTCAATGTGGCCAAGTGAGTGGAAGTATTAGAAACTAGTTCTCCTTTGGTACCTCCTTGCCAAAGATCCAGGGAATGCACCAGACTGGAATCTTATTGGGAAAACCAAGAAGTCATAGTGCCCCAACAGCCACAGGGAGCATCCCAATGCCCAAGGACTGAAGGCCAAGACAGGGCTCCAGAAAGAGATAGCAAGAGATCCCTAAGAAAGCACTGGGCCTGGGAATAGGTGCCATCTGGCAGCTGTATTGACCACCACCTGGTGTTGAGTCACAGATCCAGGGTGGAGAGGAATGGTCATGAACCTTGGCCCTGACTGTGACTGAGCAAGAAACAAGTTCTAGGGATCATCCTGTAGCTGTGTGGGTGGCTCTGATCCTACAGCATCTCAGACCAAAGGGGATCTGGCAATTCTGTTCCTCTGAACCCACAGAACTTCCCAGGGGGCCAATAGTGAGTGAGTCAGACAATAGTGTGCTCAAATTCCCAACCAGAAACTAAGAGAGCTTGGACCAGGACAGCAGTGAACAGACTTCCATGCTCCCCATCACACCACTTTGGGGGCACAGAAAGATGGCAGGCCCCACCCAGAGCTAGGAAAGCAGAAGGACGGCTCATTCCAAACCAGACATTCCTCTCCTCCAGAAGACTGCAGAGCCCAGCACTAACATAAATCCAAAGCCAAGAAGTAGGCTTGAAGAATGAGCGAATAAAAAAAGAACCTGATCATAGAGAACTATTATGGCAACAGGGGAGCTGAAGACAAGCACAGAAAGTGTATGGAACCTCCCACTGGGGCCTGAATGCAAGTCTCACAGATCACACAGTGGCAGGGCTGTGTTAGAAAACAGGCTGTTCAAGTTGGGAGTGACCCTAAACTCATCACCCCTATCATTTTACAGATGAGAAAATGGACCCAGAGTGGGGACCAGTCTGACTTAAGGCTACCTGGGGCCAGGGACTGGAATCTAGTCCCCCCAAAGAAAGCCCAGAAAGGCCTACCTGGGCAAGATGGCACAGGCTTCAAAGACCTGAGGATCTCATTCCCACTGGAAGGGGAAGAAAAGTTCTAGTTCCTGCCTGAGGGCCGAGGACTTAGACCATTTGTTTTTTGGCTCATTTTGTTTATGTTTCATTCTGGGTTGTAGTTTTCTGTTTTTCTGTCAGGAGGGGGAAGGTTGGATTCATCAGCAGACCTAGGGAATCAAGACTGGTCATCCAATGTTGTAAAGCTTTTGTTGAATGCCACAGCGGAGAGAGTGTTAGAGTCAGGAAGGCATGGGTTCAAATGCTGCCTCAGATATTAACTGGCTGTATGATCCTGGGCAAGACGCTTGATCTCTCTTAGCCTCCCTTTCCTCAACTGTAAAATGGGGACAATAATAGCCCTTACCTTACAGGGTTGTTGCAAGGTCAGATGAGCTTATACAAAATACTTTGTAAATCTTAAAGAGCTATTCTTCCTCTTACCACCACCACCACTACTACCATCACCACAACTGCTACTGCTGCTGTTGCTGCTACTGTTACTACTACTGCTACTACTGTTACTACTGCTGCTACTGCTACTACTACTACTGCTGCTGCTACTACTACTAGTAGTACTGGTACTATTACCACTACTACCACCACCACCACTACTACTACCACTACTACTACTACTACTACTACTACTACTACTACTACTACTACTACTACTACTACATGTCAGGCATTACAATTGATTGATCTGATTTCTAATGTTACAGTTTTCTCCTCCTTTGAGTCACTGTAGTCATTGCATTTATTATTCTCCTGGTTCTATTTACTTTATTCTATATCAGTTCTCAAAGTTTCTTCCTTGGCTTTTCTGAATTCCTCATATTTGTTGGGTCTCATTGGTTCTAACACGATATTATTGCATTTCATTCCTATAGCACAATTTGTTCAGGCAGGCCCCAATCAGTGGGCACCCCCTTTGATTAATGGGCCAATTTTCCCAAGATCAGAAATTTTAGGACCCTATTTACCCCATCTCCCAGCCGCCCCCCAGAGGTGGGCTCTGGCTCAGAGGAGCCCCCCGACAAGGACTGTGGGCCAACAGGACATTGTGGCCACGGCAGCTGCCCACTGCAGAGGCCTGAATAGCTTCACAGCTCACCGAA
Organism: Vombatus ursinus; assembly: GCF_900497805.2. NCBI lineage: Eukaryota > Metazoa > Chordata > Mammalia > Diprotodontia > Vombatidae > Vombatus > Vombatus ursinus. The sequence goes on along the minus strand of NW_020954625.1, from coordinate 5,157,154 downwards.
GAGATGGCTGAATTCCATTCACGCTGAATGGCTGCCCTCCTCCCCCCCACCCTTTTTGCTCCCCCCTCCCCCCAGATGACATTTTCATTGCAGACTAACAAGGGGAGAGATCCAATTACATCACAAAGGGGCCTCCCTAATAGACCATTCAGCGAGTGTGTGCCCGGTGGGGCCCCGCAGAAAGGGGTTGTAGAGGGAAGCCCCAGAGCCCATCTATCAGCAGGACAAAACCCGGGAGAGCTACACTCACCCTCCCTTTGTGCAGGGCCCCCCAGGAACCAAAAGAGCAGCGGTGGGGTTCAAGAGACAGAGAGGGAGAGAGAGCAAGGGCCTGGGAGGGGAGTGTGTGTGTGTGCGTGCGTGCGTGTGTGTGTGTGTGCACGTGTGTGTGCATGTGTGTGTGCATGTGTGCATGTGTGTGTATGTGTGTGTGCATGTGTGTGCGCGTGCGCGCGTGTGTGCGTGTGCGCGTGCGCGCGTGTGTGTGTGTGTGTGTGTGCGTGTGTGCGCGCGCGCGCGTGTGTGTGTGTGTGTGTGTGCGTGTGTGTGTGTATGTGTGTGTGCATGTGTGTGCGCGTGTGTGTATGTGTGTGTGCATGTGCGCGCGCGCGTGTGTGTATGTGTGTGTGCGTGTGTGCGCGCGCGTGTGTGTGTGTGTGTGTGCGTGTGTGCGCGCGCGCGTGTGTGTGTGTGTGTGTGTGTGCGTGTGTGTGTGTGTGTTCATGTATGGGCCAAAGGGTATGTACAGTTCAGTGTCATTTGGGGGTATAGCTCCAAATTTCCTAAGTGGTCGAACCAATTCACAGCTTCACTAAGAGTGAATTCATGTACCTGATAGCTGTTCCAACAATTGCCACTTTCCTTTTTTGTTCTCTTTGCCAATTTCATGGGTATGAGCTGGAACCTCAGAAACCTGTTAATTTTCATTACTCTTGTTATGAGTGATTCAGAACATTTGTCCACATGGTTGCTAATCATTTGCATTTTTCTTGTTTTGAAAACTATCTATTCCTATCTTCTGACCATTTATCCATTGAGTAATGACTTGCATCCGTATATATTAATAGACAATATATAGGAAATCAGATTTTTATCAGAAATTTGTTGTGACCTTTGACCTAGTGATACCAGTAGTAGGTCTATACCACAAAAAGAAGAAAGAAAGAGGAAAAGGACCCATATTTACAAAAATATTTCTAGCAGCTCTTTTTGTGATGGCAAAGAAATGGAAAACGCCCATCAATTGAGGACAGGCTAAACAAGTTAAGGGGTATGAATGTGATGGAATATTATTGTACTATGAGAAAATGATGAAGGAGAATGGTTTCAGGAAAACCTGGGAGGACCTGTGTTAACTGATGCAGAGTGAAGTAAGCAAAACCAGGACGGTGATGTGTACAGTATTGTAACTGTGTACAGTTACAGCAATATTGTAAAGATGATCAACTGTGAAAGACTTAGTAAATCTGATCAACCACAATTCTGAAGGACACATAATGTAACATGCTCTCTACTTCCATATAGAGAGCTGATGGACTCAGAGTGCAAATTGAAACATATTTTTTCCTCTTTCTTTTTTTTTTCTTTTTGTTTTAGACATGGTTAATTCCCAAATTTGTTTGCATGGCTACACATATTTTAATGAGTTTTGGGGTTTTTTTGCCTTCTGAATGGGTGGGGGAGGGAGAATGAGAGGATTTGGAACTGAAAATAAAATCAAATTGAATTTTAAAAAATGTGTGTATGTGTGTGGTGTGCATGTGTATGTGCATGTGTGTATGTGTGTGTGACGGATCGTCCTATGTTGGCTATAGGCCACGTGGTGAAGTGGGGTAGGGACAAGATATTAGGAAATAATCAGAGCTTACGCTCCCGAGGCAGGGGGCTGTGCCATGTAGGAGTTAGACGGCAGGGAGCAATCTTCCTTTGCCACGTCCTCTCCTTTGGTGCAGCGCTAACCCCAGAAGTCTCCTTCCGGTATCTGGACCTATTTCCAATCACTGAAGGCGGACTGAGGAGGAGGAGTTAGTAAAGTATATAAGGGGCAGTAGGAGCTGGGGCTCTCTCTCTTGCTTTTGCTTTCCTGCTTGGTTTTGCTGTGATGGTCTCCGAATAAAGTCCGAGTGCTTGCACCTCCCGATCGGCTCGTCTCAATGTTTATCCGGGTAAGATCTGAAGACTGGTAAGTATGACCCTGGAAGCCTGCTCCTGTTAGGAGGAGAGTGCACGGCGCGGCCGGCACATGTGTGTGTTCATGTATGTATATGTGTGCACGTGTGCAGTGTGTGCATGTATGTTCATGTGTGTGTAAACGTGTATGTGTGCGAGCGTGTGTGTATGCGTGTGTGTACATGTGTGCATGTGTGTGAGAGTGTATATTTGTGTGTGTGCATACAAGTGTGTGCTTGCGTGTGCGTGCATGCATGTGTATATGTGTGTGCGTGTGTATGTGTGTATATGTGTGTGCATGTGTATGTGTGTGGATGTGCGCTCACATGTGTGTGCATGCGCACGCACATGTGTGTGTATATGTGTGGGCATGTGTGTGTATGTGTCTGTATATGTGTGTGCGTGTGTGTCTATGTGTGTATGTGTGTGCGTGTGTATATGCGTGTGTCTCTGTGTGTCCGCGTGCATGTATGCATGTGTGCGTGTGTATGCATGTGCATGTGCACACACGTGTTTGTGTATGTGTGAGTGCGTATGTGTGTGCATGCATGTGTGTGCATGTGTGGGTGTGTATGTGTTTGTGTGAATGTGCATGCGTGTGTGTATGAGCGTATGTGTGCATGCACTGTGTGCGTATGTGTGTGCGTGCGCACGTGTGTATATGTGTGAGTGTATGTGTGTGTATATGTGTTGGTGTGTGTGTATGTGTGTATGTGTGTGTGTATGTATTGGTATGTGTGTGTATGTGTGTGTGTGCGTGCATTCATGGGGGAGGGGGATATCTTTGACCTGCTGGTTTGGTGATGAGGAGAAAAAGGATGCCTCCCTTCTCCAGAGACTTTAGGATGACGAAAAGGAAATGAAGGGTGTCGTGTGGTGGAGTGGAAAAAGCATTGGCCTTGGGATCAGGGTGCTGAAATGCTCTCCTTGTTGTATGCTACCCATGGGACTTTTGGCCAGTCTTTTTTTTGTGCCTCAGTTTCCTCATCTGTAAAATGAGGGACTACTTGCTTGTGAGGTCCCTTCTACTCTCCATGTTCATGATCCAGTCTGCAGCATGATCAAACCCTGAAGGGTAAAGGTTGGGAGGATCACTGACCTTGCTCTCTCTTGGCAGGCTGCCTGGGGGAGAACTGAAGGGGGAGACCCCTTCAGTTCATCTAGTTCAGCCTTGGAACTCTAATCACATTTTTGCACCTGGCCAGGGTGATTCTCTTCCCAAACTTTAATAGAAATAGCTCACATTTCTGAAGCACTTTCAAGTTGACAAGGTATTTTAAATACATTCGATGCTCACAACAATCCTGGGAGGTTGGTGCTATTATTATCTCTATTTTACAGATGAGGAAACTGAGTCTCAGAGATGTGAGATGACTTGCTCAAGGTTAATCAATCAGAATGAATTTACTAAATGCCTACTATGTATCAGGTGCAATGCTAAGTACTATGGAGACAGTCCCTGCCCTCAAGGGCTTTACATTCTACTGGGGAGGATGTATTTCAGAGATAAGGACATAACACTTTCACTCAGCTACTAAGTGTCTGAGGCAGGATTTGATCCAGATCTTCTTAACTCCAGAAATTCAGCCTTCTCTCCATTGAACTGCATTGTCTCTCTTCCGGGAGGTTAAGGATTCCCTTGGTAATGGAAACCTTCTTTCAAAAAGTTCCTCTCTTTAACTCCTGAACTTCCACTACAATCTCTTTTTGTTCTAGGTTCCTTTCCTTTCTCCTTTCTGTCTGTCATTTCCTTCTCCCGTTCTCATCTCCAAACATTCCTCTCTGTTTTCTTCCTTCTGCCCCTTCCTTCCACCCCAATATCTTCTTTCAGTAGAAGCTTCTACCCCTTTTCCTCCCCTCTCATCTTCTCCTCTTTCTCTCTTTTTTCTTCCTTTCACTTCCTTCTCTTTTGTTCCCTCTTTCATTTTTTCTTTCTTCTCATTTCTCCTCAAGTAGCACCAAAAGGTCAGTATGAAGTCTAACCCAAATCTTCCATGAGATGCAGCCTTGAGGAGAGAGAGAGACAGAGAGAGACAGAGAGACACACGTACACAGACAGTTCGAGGTCCTGCCCTACTTCCTTCCTACCTTTTACTGAAAGTTACTCTCAGGGAAACAATGGGGTGTGAAACTGGGATTCGGAACTGGGTTCAGGTCCTGAATTTCCTATTAACTTACTATGGAATTTTGGGGAATTTACTTCCCCTTCCTGAGCCTCAGTTTGCTCTGGAAAATCAGAAAAGATGTATCAGATGAGTTCTAAGGTTCTTTCCAGCTCTGATCTTCTATGTTCTAAGGCCCATTCCAGCTTTGACCTATGTTCTAGGTTCCTCTCACTTCAGACATTCTCTGTTCTGAAGTCCTTCCCACCTCTGATACTCTATGCACTATGAATTGTCCCAGGGTGGAAGAATGATCCAATGATAGGGTGACAGGCAGCAGAAAAAAGCTCACATTACCTTAAGCTGTATTGAGAGAGGCATAAGGTCCAGAAGGGGAGATGTGGTAGATCTCTGCCCTGGTCAGACCACACATGGAATACTGTGTTGAGTTCCAGACACTGCAGTTTAGCAAGTACATGAGCTGGAGAAGGTCCAGAAGAGGGTGAGCCAGTGTTGTGTGGGGAGATCAGGGGAAGGAGTTGAGAATGTGTATCCTGGGGAGGAAAGACTCCAAGGGAGATATGAGAGCTGGGCTTGCCTCAGTTGGTCCTAGAGGGAAAGAACTAAGAGAAACAGGTAGATGTTACAATGAGGTAAAGTGAATTTGATGCTAGGAAAAACTTTCAATAAATATTTTTTTGGGGTGGGGAGTGGTTAGGCCCCATGACTCCATCTGCATATGGGGAACTCTTGCTACAGAGGCTCCCTACACTGACAGGTAATTCCTTGTAACTTATACTTTTAGAGGATGTTGAGGGCACTGAAGGTCATGCCTATGGTTCTACAGCCAGAGGGGTACTAGAGGCCAGGTCGTCTTGACTCTAAGGCCAGATTTGATCCACTCACCTTCTCAAAGGCTGCCTCTTGGTTCTTGTACAGTCTTTATTCAGTTCTGCATGACTCTTGGTGATCCATTTGGGAGTTTTTTGGCCAGGATACTGGAGTGGTTTGCCAGCTCCTCCAGTAAGTCTCATTTAGAGCAATCCAAAAAGCAAACTAGTCTGTGTAGCGGCCTGTGGTACCTCTTTGAAGAGGCCTTATTTTCTCCATCTTGCTGAAGTTCTGCAAAGCAAAATTGTCTTTTCAGGAATATCAGTAGAGGGAGTTATTGTGTGGGTATGAGTTGGACGAGATGGCCTCAGAGTCTGTGATTGTCATATGAATTTGGGCCCATGTGCCTGGAAGAAGGAGGGACATAGCATTCCAATCTCATAGCAAGATAGAATTTAGAAGTAGAAGACTGTATTGGTATGGAAATGAGCCCCGGGGAAAGGATCTGCCCCAAATCACACATGTAGCTACAACCACACACCACGAACCACATTACTATGCTTGTCCGTTGTTGATTTAACAGCCTATTTTTACTACAGGGGCACAAGGTGGGGTGTTCTGAGGTGTGGTGACTGAGTACTGGACATTCATGGTTCTGGACAACCCATGGCAGGCAGAGCTGGAAAGACAGACCCACATTTCACTCAGGTTTCTGACTGGATGCAGATGGGAATGTTGCCTCATGGCGCCATCTGGTGGAACGTCTGGGTCAGTGACTATCCTGGACCATAGACTCATGGACCCTGCCTTTGGAAGTCACTGGGAGCTCAGAGGCTTGTCAGCTCACTCAGGGACCTGAGAGATGTTCTCCTCCAACTCTCTCATCTGGGTCATTATCCCTCTGGCTCCAGAATAGAAATAGGAACACAGGATTTGCCCAGTTGGAAGGGAAGTTAGTGCTCATGGTATTTTAAAGATGAATTTGAGGCTCATAAAGGTGTAGGTTTTGCCCAAAGTCACAAGGTGACCTTGTCAGTCAGTGATAGGTGATAATGCCCCCAATTTGACCCCAGGTCCTTGACTTCATCACACAGCCTCTCTTATGTATGGGAGAACAGGATGAGCAAAGGATGGTGGCAATAGTCATGAACGGAAGGCTACCCTAGCATGTGACCGAAAAAGAAAAAGCCCCAATGTGGCAAACCCCATGCCCTTTCTCCCCTTAGCCCCAGAAGTCCCTACAGGGCATGGAGGGCCCCCTGAGGTAAGGGAGCAGATTAGAGAAAACCCTGGGGAGAGAGGAGTAGAAGCAGCGCTCAGAGCCTGGAGACCATCTGTGTTTATACTGGCTGTCCCCCATGCTTGGAATACTCACAGAATCTCTCACTTCTTTCCAGATGCAACTCAAGCATCAATTTCTGCTGCACAGTGCCTCTTCTGATCACCTCTATTACTAGTCCTTTCCCTAATTAATGACCTTGCATTTAATTATCAGTATTTATTTTGTACAGACTTACATGTGTACATGTTTTTTTCTCTGTTAGAATATAAGCAGGGCAGAGGGCAGAGACGGTTTTATTCTTGTTTTTGTGTGTCCCCAGCACCTAGCATTGTTCCTGGCACATAGTAGGCACTTAAATTGTTGTCTTTTGCTTGAGTGGGTGCTAAATGTGCCAAGCACCAGAGCCATAACAAAGGGGAGACAAAAATAAATTCGTCTCAGGGGCACCAAGCTTGGGGACCCAGAAAAAATACAAAAAATATGTAAGTACACCGTGTCATTAGGCTATGGTTGAGGTATATTTTAATATTATTGCCCAGGTTTCAAGGTTAGTGATGGAGCTGCCTAGCACGTTGCTAGGCTCCACAGAAGAGACAAAGGAAATATGAACTACTCACTGCTTTCCAGCAGTTTACGCTCTTGGTAATCTAAACAAATATCTATGAATGTGTTACTGAGAGAACAGGTTCCCCAGCCCACCCTCTCCTGTTATAAAAGTATTTTAACAGGTACCTTCTAGAGATGATGTTCTTGCCTTAAGGGAATAATGGGGACCTCAGTCCAGGAAAGAGGGGAAATAAGGTAGAGGAAAACATTGTGGGGGTAGGGTATAAGGGAGGTGACTACAAGTCCCCAGATAAAACCTTGGCAAGGATGGAGCTCAGCAATCAGTCCCTTGAAGGTAACCTGGTGAGATTTCTGTCCTTTCTATTTGTGATGCTCTAAAGTGATGCTCTAAAATGAAAAAAGTTTTATTGATATGCTTTAAAAAATATATCAATGTTTCTTTTTTAAAAAGTAAATTTATTTATTTTTAACATTCATTTAAAAAAGTTTGAGTTCTGAATTCTCTCCTTCCCTCCTGCTTCCCCTTCACCTATTGAGAAGGCAAGAAATGTGATATCAATTGTAGATATGAAATCATGCAAAATGTATTTCCATATTTACCATGTTGCAAAAAAGCAAGAAAAATAAAGCTTCAAGGGGCAGCTAGGGGGCACAGTGGATAGAGCTCCAGCCTTGGAGTCAGGAGGACCTGAGTTCAAATCTAGCCTCAGACTCTTGACACTTAATAACTGTGTGACCCTGGGTAAGTCACTTAACCTCGATTGACTGGTCAAAAAAAAAAATAAAGCTTCAATCTACACTTAGACTTCATCAGTTCTCTCTCTGGAGTTTATAGCATTTTTCATCATAAGTCCTTCAGAATTATCTTGGATCGTTGTATTGATCAGAATAGCTAAATCATTCACAGTTGGTCATCGTACAATATTGTTATTATTGTGTACAATGTTCTCCTGGTTCTGTTAATTTCATTCTGCATCAATTCATATAAGTCTTCCAGGTTTCTCTGAAAGCATCCTGTTCATCATTTCTTATAACAAGAATAGTAATCCATCACAATCATATACCATAACTTGTTTAGCCATTTCCCAATTGATGAGCAGCCCCTAAATTTCCAATTCTTTGCCACCCCAAAAAGAGCTGCTATAAATATTTCTGTACATATAGGTCCTTTTCCTTTTCCTTTGATCTCTTTGGGATACACACCTAGTAGTAAGATTGTTGGGTCAAATGGTATACAAAGTTTTATAGCCTTTTGGGTATAGTACAAAATTGTTCTCCACTAACTTTACCAATAGTTCATTTGTGTCCCAATTTTTCCACACATCCTCCAACACTTGTTTTCCTTTTCTGTCATGTTAGCCAATTTGATAAGTGTGAGGTGGTACCTCAGAGTTGTTTTAATTTGCATTTCTCTAATCAATAGGGATTTAGAGCATTTTTCATAAGACTGTAAAGAGTTTTTATTTTTTCTTTTGAAAACTACCTGTTTGTATTCTTTGACCATTTACCAACTGGGGGAATGACTCATTTTTTTTTTTATAAATTTGACTCATTTCTCTATGTATTTGAGAAATGAGGTCTTTATCAGAGAAACCTGATGTAAAATTTTTTTCTTGAGTTTCCTACTTTCCTTCTAATATTGGCTGCATTGGTTTTGTTTGTGCAAATGTAATATAATTTTATATAATCAATCTAATATAATCAAAATTATCCATTTTGCTTCCTGTGATTCTCTCTATCTCTTGTTTGGTCATAAATTCTTCCCTTATCCATAGATTTGACAGGTAAAATTTTCCATTCTCCCCTAATTTGTTTACATTACCCTGTATGTTTAAATCATGTACCCATTTTGACCTTATCTTGGTATCCAGTGTGAGATGTTAATCTATACCTAGTTTCCACCAAACTGCTTTCTAGTTTTCCCAGCAGTTTATGCCAGATATTGAGTTCTTGTGCCAAAATCTTGGATCTTTGGATTTGCCAAACACTAGATCAGTATGGTCATTTGCTACTGTATATTCTGTACCTAATCTATTCCACTGATCCACCAATATATTTCTTAGCCAGTACCGGATTGTTTTTATGATCACTACTTCATAATACAGTTTGAAATCTGGTATGACTAGGTCACCTTCCTTCACATTTTTTTTTCATTGATTCCTTTGATATTCTTGACTTTTTGTTCTTCAAGATGTATTTGTTATTATTTTTTTCTAGCTCTATAAAATAATTTTTGGTAGTTTGGTATGACACTGAATAAGTAGATTAATTTAGGTAGAATTGATATTTTTATTTTATTGACTCAGCCTATCCATGAGTAATTAATATTCCTCCAATTGTTTGGATCTATCTTTATCAATATCGCTTTCAATGACTCTCCTCATCCCGATAGAATCCTCCCTTGTAAAAAATAAGTACAGTTAAGGAAAAGAAATGAACACATTTGCCACATCTGAAAGATGAATACTTCATCTTGAACCTATACTTCCCTACTTGTCTTCCAAGAGTTGAGAAGTATCTTTCACTATCAGTCCTTTGAAGTCATGATGCTAGATATGAAATATTTCGAGAATCTGTAAGTTTGTCAGTTCTAAGGACACACAATCCATTACCGGACTTGTGCCTGAAGCCCTTATGCCTCGGTAGGACCTGTCAGAACTTGTACTCTGCTGGCTCAGTTCTTCCAGAGCCCAAGGACCCCTCCCCAGCATGGTGGGGTGACAGAGAAGGACTTTGTTAGGGGAAGAGGAAAGCTCCTCTGGTCCTGTGTGGCACGGTTCCCTAGGGGAGGTGGCCCATTGGGGTCAATTTGCCCTAGAGGGAAGGACTACCCCAAAAGAAGAGCTTATTGAGCTCAAGACCCTGGGGGACTAGTATGAAGGAGGGGGAATGGGTAGGGAGGAAGGAATCAGCATCTGGGAAAAGCCCTGGCTACTCTCATGCTCCTTCTGGCTCTGTCTGCTCACTCCACTCCACTGAACTACAATACCCCCCCCTAAAAGTAACTACCCACCCCTACCTCATCCTAAGCCAATTGAAAGACCAGGAAATACAAGAACGTTTTGTTCTGGACCTATGATTGTTCTAGGGAACATTCAGTGAAAAAATACTTCCTACCAATGTAGATTTGGCTACTGTTCTGCAGCCCATGGTTTTTTATAGAGATTCTCTAGGCGGTGAGCTTAAGATTTACCCAGGGTCACATGGCCAAGATGGGTCAGAGGTGGAGCTTGAACTCAGGTTTTCCTGACTTTAAAGCCTGCCTCTCTCTCTTCTGCCAAGTTTTCTCTCTTATAGATACATAGTGGGTGATTAGTAGGACCAAAAGATTAGAATTGGTGGGGACCTTGGAAGCCACTGGGCAGCTTCAGGCCCTTGGACATGTTCTCCCTTTTCACCTCTGTCTCCCACACTCTGCTTTCCATAAGAACTCAGCTCAAGTGCTTTCTTATGCTTAAGGTCTTTTTCTGCTTTCATTCCTTCCCTCAATTTAGTGTCTAGTGATGGAATTCTTAAACTTTATGGTATCATGGATCCCTTGGCAGTTTGGGAAAGCCTGTGGATCTCTCCTGAGAATGATGTTTTACATGTATAAAAGAAAACACATGGGATCAATCAATAAATCAATATTTATTAAGCTCCTAATATGTTTCAGGCACTGTGCTAAGCAGTGGAGATACAAAAAGGCAAAAATAGTGCCTGCCCTCAAGAAACTTGCAATCTAATGGGAGAGACAATATGTAAACAAATATATACAGGGTGAATTATACACAGGATAGATAGGAGATACAAACTGAAAGAGGGAAGGCACTGAAATTAGAAGGGATTGGGGAAAGCCTTCCCAAAGAATATGGTATTTTAGCTGGGACTTAAAGGAAGCCGTAAGTGGTCAGTAGTCAGAGTTGAGGAAGGAGAGCTTTCCAGGCATGGAGGACAGTCAGGGAAGAAGTCTGGAGCAGAAAGATGGAGTATCTTGTTCATGGAATAGCCAGGAGGCCGGTGTCACTGGATTGAAGAGTAATGTTGGGGAGTAAGGTGTAAGACTGGAAAGTCAGGAGGGGTCCAGGTTATGAAAGGCTTTGAATGCCAAACAGTACTTTATATGTGCTTCTGGAGGCAACAGGAAGCAAATGGAGTTTAATGAGCTAGGTGGGCGACATGGTCCAAGATGTGCTTTAGGAAAATCCCTTTAGTGACTGAATGGAGGATGGACTAGAGGGGAGAGAGCCATGAAACAGGCAGACCCACCAGCAGCTATTGCAATAGTCCAGGCGTGAGGTGATGAGGACCTACACCAGAGTAGTGGCATCAGAAAAAAGAAGGGAAATATCAAAACATAATAATCAAAATATTTTAAAACACAAGTTCATAAAGAGCAGGTTAGGAATCCATGGGACCTAGTGCCTTCCACGCCAACATTACTTTTTATCTGATTTCTACACATTTTCTATATATTTAAAAAATATCTCTATTTATGTATATCTCTTCTCCACATTAGAATGATAGAACTACTTCCGGAGCACAGACACTGTTTTGTATTTGCAAGGCTCAGCACAGTGTCTGACACACAGTAGGTGACTAATAAATGCCTGCTTGATTTAGTTTAATCTTCTAATTTTACGGATGAGGAAATTGAATCCCAAAGTGGTCAAGTGACTTCTCCAAGGCCACAAAGGAGGCCAAGAGGCAGAGGTGGGGAAAACGTTTAACGAACGAGCAACATTGGTAAATAGGACCATTTCTATCACTTCACAATTAGACTTCGACCAGAACAATAGGTCACCGCCAAAAGTTTACCAAAGACAGCCCCTCCCTCTGCCTGGTATTGTAGAGGGACCCCGGTAGCAGCGACCTTCGTGGACTGCTCGGCTTCCAATGTTGGCCAGCAGATGGTGCTGGGCCCCCAGCAGCTGGGCCCTCCGAAGGCAAAGGCAGGCGGAGGGAGATGGGTCTGGGAATCATTAGGGGCAGTGCAGGAGGCTGGGCCCCCTCCCTCCTAGGGCTCAGGATTGGGGGGGGGGTGCACTCAGGGCCTGGGAGCTGGGCTCCATCTGGTCCGAGCCCCCTCTGAGTCAGTTCCTGGGTCAGCTGATTTACTATGGATTGCACAAACAATATCGATAATACACGTGGAACCAGCCTAGGATTCTCCAGCTCCAGTTGGTCCACTGGCTCTGGGTTTCTTCAGGTCACCCCGTTCATGCTGAGATCTCTAAGCGTGTTTCCATTCTTGGCAATTCTGGTTTTGCCCTGGGAAAGACCCAGAGAGCTTGAGGATTTCCGTGCTAATGGGAACCTTCTATTTCCAAGAACCCCTTTGCCTCCATCTTTCTCCCCATGGCATCTTCCATCCCATCTCCCTCCTTTTCTGGGAGCCTTTGCTCCCATGTCTCCCCCTCTCCTCTCTTCTGCCATCACCTGTGATTTGCACTACTCTTTCCCTCTTTCCTTTTTTATTTCTCCCTCTCCCTTACTCTTTCCCTCCACCTCCCTCTCCATTTCTCTCTGCCTGTATCTCTCCCTATTCCTTTCTCTCTTTTTGCTTTCTCTCTCTCCCTCACTCCCACATCAGACTCTGTTCCCTTTCCTTCCGTCTTCTCCTTCTTTCCTCTACCATTTACCCTCCTCTTTCTCTACCTTCATCTCTCCCCTCTCCTTCGTCTCTTTTTTCATTCCCTTTTGCTTTTACCTCCAGACCAGACTCCTGTCTTTCCCTTTTCATTCCATATTCTCCTCTCTCCACCATTTACTCTCCCTTTCTGCTTCCCTCTCTCTTTTCCCTTCCACCTTCCTTTCTTCCCGTTTATCCTTTCCTTCCTCTTTACATCTCCCTTTCTCCCTCTTCCCCTTCTCCAATCTTCAATCTCTCCCCTTTCCAGAACTCTTTCTTCTTCATTCCTCTTCTCTCTTTCCTCTCTCTACCTTCCTCTTTTTCTCCCCATACCTTTCTCTCTCTCCCTCCTCCTTCTCTTTCCTCGTTTCTCTCTCTTCTTCCCCCCTCTTCCATTCTTTGTCTATCCATTCCTCTTCTCTCCCTGCCATATCAGCCATTGTTGTACCCTTAAGTCCTGGACCTCCCCCTACCACCTCAGCTGCTACAGCAAACAGGAACAATTCCCTATGGGCTCCTAGGATGAGGTTTCCATGGCAATGGTGCATCTCTTGGCCCCGTGGTGTTTTCCAGCACTAGGCAGGTTGCCGTGGCGACTCTCACCTCATTGAAAGTGATTTGTGGGGCTGCTCCCCCACTCACCCACTCCCCCTCCTCTTTCATCTTTCCTCTTTCCAGAAATTCCTCCCAGCACAAATGGTCCTTCCATACACTAGTCAGCCCTGGAAACTGCCCTTCTGCCTCAATTGGGGGGCTCCTAGACAGGGTCACTAAGGATGGGAAAGCATTTTATTTACATAATGTCCCCTTGGTAACTTTTTTCCCCTTACTTTATGGACAGAGGGACGAGTTCAGAATCATCACGGCTGAAGGGTCTGTCACAGCAAAGCATAAAAATATAGGCTGAGATCCCAGGCACTGCCCATACCCCATTGCCCTCTTCTCAACCCCCTTCTTCACCCACTTCCCCCGCCATGGTGCAGATTTAGATTCTGGCTTCCTGCCTTAGCACAGAAATCGTAGAATTATAGATGTGATCTCTGATTTGAATTCTGGTCCTCTGATTTCAAAGAAAGTGCTTCCTATTACCACACCATGATGACATGTGATATGCTTTCCCCCCCCCCCACCTCTATACATTTCCCAAGGAACTACCCAGAGGTGAGGTTCCTTCAGAATTAATGTTTTGAATCCATTGAGGGAAAAAGGATTGGGGAAAAGGAAGAATGAGGGAGGTAGAGGAGGAGATTGGGATCGAATTTGATTCCTACAGAATCAAAGAATCTCAAAACCAAAGAGATCTCCAAAACTTCCAATCCATCAAACAAGCAGCATTTAAGTACCTACTGTGTGCCAGGCATTCTGCTAAGCTCTGAGACAAAGAATGAAACGCTCACAAGGAATTGCATACAAATGAGAAAGTCACATTATCTATAAGTAAATGCAGATAAATACAAGGTAGTTTAGGAGGGAGGGAGCTAGTTGGGGGATCAGGTAAAGCTTCATACAGAACATGTTGTTTGAGCAGCAGCTTCAAGGAAGACAGAAATGCTCTGAGGTGCATTTGAGATGGGCAAGGGAGATGGCCCAGTGCAAAGGTGAAGTCATGGAATGCCATGTGTGAAGAACAGAGAAAACGCCAGTTTGGCCCAATCATAGAGTGACCAACAGAGAGGAAATCATGTCTAATGAGGTAGGGAAGCTAGGCTGGGACCAAGTGGTGAAGGGTTTTAAGAGCTGAAAAGCAGAAGAATTCCTGTTTTGTCCTCGAGTCAGGAGTGAGCCACTGAGGAGGGGAGTGATACAATCAAACTTCTTTGTCAACTGCCTAGAGGGTGGTCTGGACCTCAGCCACTATAGCCCAAACCTGAATAAGAGTGAGCTCTTCAGTGCTAGAGGAAAGAGGGTGGGTCTGGTATTGAGGGAGCTAGGTTTGAATCTTGACTTTGCCACAAAATAGCTGTGTGACTCCTCTCTGGGTCTTGGTCTCCGTCTCTGCAAAACAGGGGTAGGGGGAGTGGGCTAAACAGCCTCTAGAGTCTCTTCTAGCCCCAAGAACATGGTGATCTCGGACAAGTGATATAGTACCTGAAGAAAAGCTTTCCCAGGACATCCGTTGCCTTCAGTGTCCCATTGATACTTACAAGTTGTCCTCTGGGGCTCCCCCTACCCAATGTATTTCTCTCCCCTGCAATCAACAGCCCCCAAAGCCCTAAAGGAGGTGCCTCATATTTTGTTGAAGAGAGAATGTGGTAGGTTTTCAAAAATAAAAAAGCCTCCCTCAGTTTTAAGGGATGCCCTCTTCCCCACCCAAGTTGAAAGCCAGTCTGATAATTAATAAAAGCAGGGAATTAATGAAAGATTTGTGTTTCTCCTTTCCTCTTCATAATGGATCAATCACAAAGACAAGGGGGGGGGGGCCTTCCAGGATCAGTGTATTTATGAGAATGGCAACATGTGTTCCACTGAAGATGTGGGTGGTAGGGGAGGATTCTAGAGAGGAAGAGACAGTGGGGGTTGGGAGAAAAGAGAAAGAGAGAGGGTATACATGCAAAAGCTGAGGGAGAGAAGTAAAGTCATGATATAGTGCTTCCTCAGGAAGCTAACTCCTTCAACTTGCACTTCTAGGTTAGGTCCCGAGGGGGCACCTGTCTCCAGTACTCTGTGCGTCTGCACTCCTAAAGCTATCTCTTAAGAGCCCACTCTGATGCACCTACCTTTAACAATCAGCCGGTAGACATAATTAGCTCAAAGCAAATGGCATGATAAGAAAGGTAGCTATGACACATTCCCCCCATAAAGGAAGACTCTCCCACAATTAAGCACAGTGTCAGTGGAAAGAGTGGGCACACCCTCCAAGTGCTTGGATGGTAAGGTGCATAAGCAGGGAATGCATATGGCAAAGTTAACATACCTGTGGTACTGCAGGGCCCCACCATTTTTCTCTTCTAATAATAATAATATCAGTCAGCTGGGCTCCCTGGGTCCACTTCTCTTTGAAGATCAACTCCTGACTTCTGGAATTAATTCTGTCATGTTTCCACAGTTGGATTTCTTCTTTCCTTATACTCTGTGTAGTATAAATACTCTCTGTTACACTCCACAGAGCCACCTGCACTGACCCTCTAAACCATCTAGGTCTGTTACCTTCTGGGCATGTCTCCCTGAATGAGGTGGTCTTCTGCAAGGTGCCATGGCTGCTGCAGAAGGCAGTGCAGAGAGACAATTGGCCTTCAATGAAAAAGGCAAAGAGGGGCTGGCTCTCAAGAGCTGGGCTTTTTCTCCATGGCTGCCTCTTCATTAAGCTGCCAGGGCTCACCCTCCTTGAAATGATTCCTACCCCTTTTGGCTCCCAGAGCCATCCAGCTGACTTCTTCTTCAAGGTCACCTGGGACTGGACCAATCTTTGGTCCAGATGTCTTCCAAATCTGACAGGGAAAACTTTCCATTTCATAATGGAGTAACAAGACATAGGCATCTATTTGCATTTCATTTAATACATTTATGTCTGATTGTCCCTGTTGACTTTTGCCATTTTTTTCAATCATGCTGAGGACAGAGAATCACATGGCCAGGAGTGACCTGATCAACTCCCTCCCCTACCTCACTATGATCATAAAAGTTAGAGCTGAAAGGGGACTTGGCAATCACCTCATTCAAGTCCCTTACTTTATAGAGGAGGAAAGTTAAGCTTCCTTCTGACTGCTTCTCAGATGGTTTATAGATGGCTGGTGCAAGGTTGACCTTAGGCCTCTTTTCTCTAGGCCACTGCTGTGGCAGAAAGAGATTTCTAGGGAGCATGAGTCCTATGCCTCTTTTGAGTGGTACAATTAAGGAGGAGTCAGACAGACATTTCATTGTGCTTTGTGGGATCAGGAAAGCCCCTTCCTCCCTAAACTATCTCCTTCCTTTGGGCACTACCATGTTTCAAATTGCAGTTTAGGAACATAGATTTACAGTTGGAAGGAACCTTCAAAGCTTTAGGACCAAAGATTTGGAGTTGGGAGAGACCTTAGAGGTCATTGTGTTCAACTAGCTCATCATACCAATGAGGAAACTGGAGCTTGGGAAGGTGAAGTGACTTAGACAAAGTCACACAAGTGACCTGGCAGAGGTGGAATTTGAATCCAGGTTCTCTGTCTCAAAATTCAATGATTTGACCACTACAACGTCCTCATCTCCCTCTGATTATGTCTCAGGTGGTTGATATCAGTCTGATCTTGGGTCCCTTTCTTGTAGAGCATGGGGAGTAATCTATTCAACAGAAAACCCTTAGAGGGTTTTCTATGTAGAGTTCAAAAGTAATAGAAGGAGGGGGGTGGAGCCAAGATGGCGGAGGGAAAGCAGTGACTGTCTTGAGCTCTCTCCCAAAGCCCTCCAAATACCAAAAAAATGGCTCTAAACAAATTCTAAAGCAGAAGAACCCACAAAAAGATAGAGTGAAACAAGTTTCCAGCCAAAGACAGCCTGGATGGTTGATCAGAAAGGTATATCACACCGAGCTGGGAGAGGAGTGCAGTGCGGCGTGGGCACGCAGGCTGCAGAGACCCTGGAGCAGGCCTCAGAGGGCTGAATCATGGACAGCTGTGGTGGTTTCCAGACTTCTCAACCTAGGAACGCCAAACACAACGTGGAAGATCAGTGGGAAAAGTCTGTGACTGTGGTGAGAGAGGAGCTAGGTCTCAGCCACAAGTCCCGAGTATGCCCTCTGGGCAGTGACTGTTTCCTGAGCTTCCGGCCCACAGATTGAGGGGGGGATCGAGTGGCTGAACAGAGGGGGATTACAAGGATCTCTTTGCCAGTGCTGAGGCAGGAATCTCTTGCTTTACCAGTGCTTAGATCTGGGTCATAGTTCTGAGGGGCAGTCCTGGGGCTAGGAGGAATGCTGGTGCGGTGGAGCTTGTTGTGGCTGTGGAGAGGAAACACCTCGCACCTTATCATACCACCTTGGAAGAACTGAAAATTTACAGGTCCCTAGAAGTACCTCTGAAAACAGCTGTACAAACCCCTGAAGCTTGGGACAGTACACTCTTCACGTTGGAAGCAGACTTTTACCTTAACAAAGAGTTTAAAACTCAAGTAATTGGCCAGGATCATGAGTAAGCAGCGCAAAAAGAGTCAGACTATATTATCTTACTTTGGTGACAAAGAAGATCAAAACATACAACCAGAAGAAGACAACAAAGCCAAAGTTCCTACATCCAAAGCCTCCAAGAAAAATATGAATCAGTCCCAGGCCTTGGAAGAGCTCAAAAGGGATTTTGAGAAGCAAGTAAGAGAAGTAGAGGAAAAACTGAGAGTGATGCAAGAAAATCATGAAAAACAAGTCAACAGCTTGCTAAAGGAGACCCAAAAAAATACTGAAGAAAATAACACCTTAAAAAATAGCCTAACCCAAATGGCAAAAGAGGTCCAAAAAGCCAATGAGGAGAAGAATGCCCTAAAAAGCAAAATTGGCCAAATGGAAAAGGAAGTCCAAAAGATTACTGAAGAAAATACTTCCTTAAAAATTAGAATAGAATGATTGGAAGCTAGTGACTTTATGAGAAATCAAGACACTGTAAAACAAATCCAAAAGGATGAAAAATTAGAAAACAATGTGAAATACCTCATTGGAAAAACAACTGACCTGGAAAATAGATCTAGGAGAGAGAATTTAAAAATTATTGGACTATCTGAAAGCTATGATCAAAAAAAGAGCCTAGACATGATCTTTCAAGAAATTATCTGGGAAAACTGTCCTGATATTTTAGAACCAGAGGGCAAACTAGAAATGGAAAGAATCCACTGATCTCCTCCTGAAAGAGATCCCCAAAGGAAAACTCCTAGGAATATTGTAACCAAATTCCAGAGTTCCCAGGTCAAGAAGAAAATATTCAAGCAGCCAGAAAGAAACAATTCAAGTATTGTGGAAACACAATCAGGATAACACAAGTTTTAGCTGCTTCTACATTAAGGGACCGCAGGGCATGGAATATAATATTCTGGAGAGCAAAGAAGATAGGACTACAACCAAGAATCACCTACCCAGCAAAACTGAGTATGATCCTGCAGGGGAAAAAATGGTCATTCAGTGAAATAGAGGACTTTCAAACATTCTTGATGAAAAGACTAGAGTTGAATAGAAAATTTGATTTTCAAATACAAGACTCGAGTGGAACATGAGGAGGTAAACAGGAAAGAGAAAATCATAAGAGACTTATTAAGGTTGAACTGTTTACATTCCTCCATGGAAAGATGATATTTGTAACTCATGAGACCTTTGTCAGTATTAGAGTAGTTGGAGGGGAAAAATTATATGTACATATATATAGATATAGATAGATAGAGGGCACAGGGTGAGTTGAAAATGAAGGGGTCATATCTGGAGAATAAAATTAAGGGGTGAGAGAGGAATATACTAGAAGAAGGAGAAAGGGAGAGGTAGAACAGGGTAAATTATTCCTATAAAAAAAAACAGAAAAGAAAAGGCTCTTACAATGGAGGGGAAAAGGGGGAAGGTGAGAGGGAATGAGTGAATCTTATTCTCATAGGATTTGACTTAAGGAGGGAATAACATACACACTCAATTGGGCGTGGGAATCTGTCTTACCCTACAGGAAAATAGGGGAGGAAGGGGACAAGAGAGTAGGGGAATGATAGAGAGGAGGGCAGTTTGGGAAAGGGAGTGATCAGAAGCAAATCCTTCTGAGGAGGGACAGGGTCAAAAGAAAGAATAGAACAAATGGGGGGGGCAGGAAGGATTAAGGGAAATAGAGTTAGTTTTTCATGGCCTGTCTACTATGGAAGTGTTTTGCATAACTGCACATGTATAACCTATATTGATTTGCTTGCCTTTTCAATGAGGGTGGGTGGGGAGGGAGGAAGGGAGAAAATTTGGAACCCAAAGTTTTAAAAACACATGTTTAAAAAAAATGTTTTCACATGCAACTGGGAAATACGAAATACAAGAAATGGGGTACAGAAATCTATCCTGCCCTACAGGAAAACTGAAGGGGAAGGGGATAAGAGAAGGGGGCGGGAGAGTTAGAAGGGAAGGCAGACTAGGGGGCAGGGTATTTAGAATGCATGCCATCTTGGGGCAGGGGGAGGGGTGAGATGGGGTGAAAATTTGGAACTCAAAATCTTGTGGAAGTAAATGTTGAAAACAAAAAAATAAATAAAAAATTACCAAATTTTAAAAAAAACATAAAAAAGTAATATAATTACTCGTAGAAGGTGAGCTCTCCCAGATGTCGAACTGAATGCATTGAATCCCAGGACATTACAAATTTTGTGAGATCTGTAAGCATTAGAAAAAGCTAGGTCTAGCCATCCACACAAGAAAAACCAAGCGGATGAAAAATATGTATTGTCCATATTAAAATATGAAGTTGAATGAGCAGTCCATTGAGCTAGTCCTTCAGTCTGTTGATCTTGAATAGGCATAGTATACATATAATGAGCTGGACATTGATGTGAACGGAAGGAAGAGAGTGGGCTGGATTGCTTTTAGGAACTTAAGTGGTTCCAAGCTGCTCCCTGACATAAAAGCCCATCTTTCAAACACATATTTTTCTAGTGAGGCTATATGGCTTTGAATCAGGGAACAATGTGATCTCAGAAGACTCAACACTACAGGTGAGCCAAAGGACAGTGGAGAAGAGCATGGTGGGGGTGGGCAGGCTGCAGCATATTACCAACAATGATGTATGTTTACAAGAGGGGTAGAAGCTGTCATCGGGCACAAATGTGTTGCAAGAGGACTTGGTCTGGTTATGTATCCAGAATGAGGGACGACAGAGAGGAAGCTCAATCAATCAACAAACATTTGTTAGGTGCTTTCTATAGCCTACTGGCCTCAAAGCTAGGAAGATCTAGGTTCAAATCCTACCTCTGACACACATTGGCTGTGTGACCCTGGGCAAGTCACTTACCCAGCCAGTGCTCTGGGCAGCTCTCTAAGGTTTAAGCTGTAGAAAAGCTGACAACCTGTATTGGTAGGTGGAGTCCCTTCCATCAGGACTAGTCTCTCCAGCTCAAATCTCCTTCCCTCTCCACTCAGCAGCCAAAGTGATATTCCTAAAGCACAAATGGGACCGTACCCCTCCCCTGCTCAGAGAACTGTAATGGCTCCCTAGTGCCTCTCTGGTAAAACACAGCCTCCTCTTGTTTGGCATTTAAGGCCCTTCTGCCTTGGTTTCAGCCAATCTTCCCAGCCTCCCCTTAGAGCACTCTGTGCTATAGCAAAACTGGACTCCTTCTCCTTGTCCACAACCTTGCATCTCAAACCAGATGCCTTTGCACAGACTAACCCCCTAGCCTGGGATGTGGCCTTTCTATACTCTTGGGGGTCTTTATTCCAACTCCCACTCTCACTGGCAAGACTAGTTCCCATAGAAAAATAACGTTTTCCCCTCGGCGTTCTAGGGGCACCATAACCCAGTGCTTTATGGTGTCTTCTCTAATGCCATCCGTGTAAACCTCCATTCTGATATATCTTCCTCAATACCAATGGCCAATTACAGTTAGTATTTCCCAAATTCATTGATTTCACTCAGTGATTAGCTCACCAGTATCATTTAACCAATTAACATCAATTAGCTTTTGCAAACGGGTATTTATTGAAAAACTATTAACATAGAAATACAAACATTCCAGTAACACTTCGGCCTCTGTGCCATCTTGTTCCCTGGGCTCAAACTGAAAGTAGTGACATTCAATTCAATAATGATAATGGTAGCTAGCTTTTAAATTGGGCCATGAGGTTTGCAAAGTACTTAACCTGTTATCTCATAGCAACTTTTGGTGTTAGGTGCCATTTATTATCTCCATTTTGCAGATGAAGAAACTGAGACAGAGAGAGATTGAGTGATTTTCTTAGGTTCACACAGCTAGTAAATGGCTGAAGTCAAATTTGAACTCAGGTCTTCCTCACTTAAAGTGACCTTATCCATTTCAACACTTAGCTGCCTCTGAATGAGCATTTATTAAGCACTTACTATGTGCTCATAGTCTTTGGCCATACCACCCAAATGCACCTGATCTCTTTTGATCTCAGGATTGGGCCAGGTTAGTACTCAGATAAGAGACTGTCTGGGAAAACCATGTCCTGTAAATTTAAAGGAACAGCTAAATGGCTCAGTGGATAGTATGCTGGGCTTGGAGTCAGGCCCTGAATTCAAATCTGACCATTCAGGCTTATCTCCTGAGGCTGGGAGTGAGGTGAGGCCGTCCTGCTCTATGGATCTGTCATTTACTAATTTGGCCAAATTGCTTCATATCTTTGGGCCTCAGTTTCCTCATCTGCAAAGTGAGCAGGTTGGTTTAGACCGGTGAGGGGGAGGGGGGTCCAGACTCAAATAGAAAAGGGGCCACTAAATCTTACCTAAGTATCTCTACTGGTGCAAATTGGTTTAGAAAACCAAACGTAAACATTGTCTAAGTTTTACTGTACTTTTACTTGTTTTGGTAAGTATTTCCTTATTACAATTTAATCTGATTCCATGGCCCTCCGAGGGTTGTGGACCATGTGCCCTAGGACAGAATGTTTGACACCTCCATGCTCTCCAGTGTGGCAAAACCAGACTAACATGTAATGGGAAAATATTTAACAAAATAAGTAAAAGAGAAACATAGAAAACATTAAAATGTGGTTTCCTAAGTCAATATAGGACCTCCAAGGATCCTTACATTTGGTTTAATGAGTCCCAGTTTCTCTGAGTTTGACCCCTGGTCTAGGACCATGATGGGCCCTTCAAGCTCTTAATCCAGTGACTCTGCCTTGAAGTTGGAATTCTGAGGTGGATTTTCCTTCTATCATAGGATCATAGTTATACAGCTGAAGGGGCCGTCTGGTCCGACCCTCATTTTTTACAGAAAAGGAAACTGAGAAAAATTAAATGACTTGTTTAAGACTGCAGAGTAAATAGCGTTTACATGGAAAACGTAGACCTGACTCCAGGGCTGGTGCTCTATCCACCGCGCCACCTAGATGCCCCAGATTCCTCATTTTAAAAATGAGGTGTTTCGACCATCTGGCCTCCAAGGTCCATCCAAGGTTAACATCTGTGCTCTCAGTACATAGGAGAGCTCAGTGTAATAGAAAACATTCTGGACCTGGAGCCAGAGGATATGGGTTTACATTGAGGCTCTGCCACTCATGACCTGTGTGTATTTGGGTAAGTCACTTCAACTCTTGGGGTCTCAGTTATTCTATCTGTAACATGGGAGAGTTGGATAAACTTTGCTCTACAACCTTTTTTAAAAACTCAAAACCTAGTAGTCTGGCCAAAACCCTCCTGCCCTGCCCACACTAACTAGGGACCCAGGCAGTTTGGGGCCCGCTGGCACATGCAGATGCCAACCGATGGTGAGGCAACTGGGACATCATTTGCAGCCATCCTAGTGGTTTCTTTCTGGTTTGGCCTAATTCCTTTCAATGCCTGGAGCCCCAGAGTGTGCTCATTTACACAGCTGGCTTAGAGGAGTGAGGCTGAAGGAAGAGATCCCTACGTCACCTCCTCACACACCTGACCCAGCGGTGGCCCCTGTTTATGCCGAGCCCTCTGCCTTTTGTTCTTTCACTTGGGGGTGCATGGGGGGAGGGGGCTGGCTCTGAGGCCTCACTCACTGCCTCCCCTCCCTGGGCTGGCAGTAATAATTACAGCTCATATTTCTGGAGCCCTTAAATCAGGCCTGCACAACCTGCGGATGTTTTCCTCTATGTTTTTTGCAGGCCGCCCAAAATCCTTCAGTGTGAGGTAAGTGGCTCGTGGCCACAAGTTGTGCAGGCCTGCCTTAAATGCTTGCAAAGCATCATCCCTACCACAGCCCTGTGAAAGAGGTGAGTAGGTAGTGCCAGTGTCTTCAGCTTCAATTTACAGAGGGAGAAACTGAGGCTCAGAGAGGTCAGGTGACCTTCCTAAGGTCACACACCTAGAAGTATCAGAGTTGGGAGTTGAAGCCAAAGGCCTCATTCCATTACACTCTTCAGGCCACTGGCTGTTGAGGCTGTTGTGACAGACCTCCTTTCATCAGTTGATGAGGTCACAGGACAAAACCCCATGATTTTAGCGGCCAAGGAGATTTGGCACAGACAGCTTGCCAGCCAGCCCAACTTCCTCACATGTGGAGCCCCCACAATCCCCTGGGAGATGAGGTAACCAGTTGTGGGGTTTTCTCCAAATCAGGAAAAAGCCTTTCATCTTGGCCTCTTGGCTTCTCTCTGAGCCAGTTTTAGTCCTTGCCCTCCAGGGGCTGGGGGGCCCCCAATTTCCAAAGGCTGATGGGGCTTCCTGTGACTCCGTCAAGTTTTTCTCTCTCCAGGCCCACCATTTTGCTCCTCCCATCATGGGCAGGGAAAATGGATACCTAAAGGGAGTGGAAGGAATCACTGTCATCTTCCCTTGGAACAGGAAGCCTGGCTAGCGTGTGGGGCAAAGGAAGGTTGATTCTTGACGTCACTGGTGCCAGGTTTCAGGTTCTGATCAAGCCTGGAAGGAAAAAAAATGAAAAAAGGAATCACGAAAGGGAGACTCATTGGCCTTATTCTAAAGAGTTGGGATACAAACAGGATGTTCCTATGGCCTCTTTATCTAAAGAGGACACAGCCTGACCACACTTTTCCATTTTAGGAAGGACATCGGCAGTTAGAGGGTCCAAAGGAGACTTTGATGGTGAAGGGCCCCCAGTCCAAGCCCTATGAGGGTAGGCTAAAGGAAATGGCTATTGTTAGCCCAGAGAATAGAAGCCTCAGGGCAGGACATGATCACAAACTGGACAGGTTGTCATGCACAAGAGGAGTTGGTCTTTTTCTGCTTGGCCTTCAAAGACAGAACTAAGGACAATGAATGGAAACAAATTTCACCTTGATTTAAAAAAGACTTCCTAACCATGAGAGCTGTCCAAAAGGGGAGTGGTTTAGGGGACAGAAAACCAACCTATGAGTCAGACAGACCCGGCAGCCAGGTGGAGCAGTAGGTAGAGCACTGGGCAGGGAGTCTGAAAGACCAGGATTCAAATCCCAGCCCTGCTTTCTGGCTACGTGACCCTGGGTAGATCACTTCACTTGTTTGCCTCAGTTTCCTTAGCTGTAAAATGGGATGATAATAATAATAGCACTTGCCTCCTGGGGTTGTTGTGAGGATTGGATGAGATAAGTAAACAAAGTGCTTTGAAAACTTTAGAGTCCTATCTAAGTTCTATTAGACACCAAGGTCATCCACTGCATCCCGGGCCATCTCCAGTCTTCCTGACCTTTGTCTTGTCAGCGGATCTCCATGACTCTGGAAGAGAGAGCGAGGCTGATGACTTTGTGCAACCCTGCCTCACTCAAATCCAATTCACTCAGGAGCCAAGACACCGCTCTGTGTGGTCATTGGTCAACAATATACATAGTTATCATAGGTCTCACCTCTTTGTCATGTGGCCCTAGGCAGCTCTGGTCTCAGAACTGGTGTCAATGCGCATAGTAGGTGGAGTTTACTTATCAAAAGTTCCCAATTTAAAAAAATTCCCCATAGCAACAAAATCACAATGGAATACTGAGAGCTCTCTCCTCTTTGAAACTACTTCTTTACTTCATTGCCCTTTCTCCTCCCGGGCATCCCAGAAAGCTTAAAGGGAGGAGGAGGATCTGTTAAGGTGGAAAGGGAACAAACATTTATTAAGCACCTACTGTGTGCCAGGCACTGTGCTAAACACTTTAGAAATATCTCATTTGATCCTCACAACTACCCTTCCAGGTAGGTGCTATTGGAGACAATTTTATAATTCAGGAAACTGAGGCAGACAGAAATGAAATGACTCTACCAAGGCAACACAGCTAGGAAGTGTCTGAGGCCAGATTTGAATTTAGGTCTTCCTATCCCTTAGCTGCCTAGCTATATTTTAAAGTAATTCCGTATATATTTTGAATCCTCTCTTGCATTCTGCTGTGCACATGGCACGCTTTTTTTTTCTTTTCTTATTTTGTATTTAAGTTTATAACGTTTCTTTTTCTTTTCTTGTTGTGTATTTAAGCTCTGGGATTTAAGTCTAAAAAAAAAGTTAAAAAAAAAGTAATTCTTATTGTTAGCCCTCTGAGGCAATGTGATGGAATGAATAGCATGCCAGGTTTGGACTGGATAAGATCAGGGTTCAAATCCTAACTCAGACACTTAATATCTGTGCAAGTCACTTAACCCTATTTGCCTTATCTACTAAGTCATAGATGGTTTGAGATCTGTGCTGGAGGGGCAGCTAGGTGGTACAGTGGGTTGAGTACTGGCCCTGAAGTCAGGAGGACCTGAGTTCAAATCCAGCCTCAGACCAAACACTTGACACTTACTAGCTGTGTGACTCTGGGTAAGTCACTTAACCCCAATTGCCTTTAAAAAAAAAAAAAAAAGATCTGTGCTGGAGGTAGGTCCCACACTGGAAGTGCCACCTTGTACTGTAAAAATCACAGACCTTTCATGCCAGTTCCTCCTCCTCACCACTTTAAAAGAGGATTCAGAGCTCAGAAGGGCCTTAGGTATCATCTCGTTTACAGTCTTTATCTTACAGCTTAGGAAGCAGAGAGGGGAAGGGATTTTTCTGTTGGTCAGCAGCGGAGCCTGGATTCCAACCTGCTTCTCTTGACTCCACATACAGGGTTTTGACACTAGATGATGCCCCATCGTGGACAGTGCTTTAACCAAATAACTGATGTTGGAAATTTTGAGGGTGAGACATTTGAGGACTAGAGAGGTACGTTCCCAAATCCCCTCACAATATATACGGCGGCCATGTCCAGAGGTCGGGCTATGCTGAGACACCGGTGACAGGCAAATGCTTGAGGAGGGAAAACTTGACTCCTTTCCAGATTATCAAGATCAGCAAGAGCCAAGTGGATTCTGTTGCTTTGTCAGTAAGGTCTTAAGGGATCAAAGGGCTGGAAAGACCCCAGGGGTCAGCCGGTCTGTCTCATTTTACAGAAGAGGGACCTGAGGCCCAGAGAGGGGAAGGACCTCATCCAAGGTCCCACAGTAAGTAGCTGAGCTGGGTTTTGAACGTAGGCCCTATATCTTCAAATCCAATTTCTCATCCACTATGTTGACTCTCAAGCCAGAGAGAGTGGACCCTATTATGTCTTTTTGATCAAAGGTTCTGAGCACAATGTTAGAAAGAGAACAAAAGACCTTCCCTTCAGGGGCTCTGTGGGCTCAGATTCCAGCCTCCCTCTGCCAACTCCCCCCCCACCCCAAAGTGAGTCATGGCCCAATGGAGAATCGGGGGTGTGTGAGTATGTATGTGTGTCCACGGACAGGCATGCGAGTATGTGGATGGGAAACATGGGAAAGAAGATGCCTCAGGAGCAGGGGATGATTGGCCACTCCCACCGGGCTGCAATCAGGCTCAGGAATGACAGGGTTGAGCCCTAAGCAGCTGCCCAGCCTCCTTAGATGCTGGGAAAATGATATGCCTGGCAGAGAGCTGCGGCATCCCAAAGAGCTCAGGAAGCGCTGGCCTCCCTGGTGCCGTGGGAGAGGGGCTGGGCCCAAGGCCATTTCCTGCCGTGGAGGTCAGGCCCCGGGCTCCCAGGCTGGGGAGTTAGGTTCACCTACCTCAGAGCTGCGGCCGTGCCCCTCCCCCAAAGAGAGGCACCAGACAGAAACGGGTGATTAGGCAGCAGATATTCCCTGGTGAGGATGGTGATGGTTCTCATTTCTACAGAGCTTTGAGGTTTACAAAGCACTGCTCTCCATGGCCTTGTAAGGTAGGAAGTGCAAGGATTCTGCTACCCATTTTACAATGCCAGGGAATGAGACACAAAGAGGTGAAGACATTTGTCCATGGTCAAATAATCGGGATTTGAACTCAGGTCTTGTGGTTCCAAGTCAAGTCCCTATCCTCAAGGAGTAAGTTACCCAGAATTCCATGGTAATCACATTCTATAATATTACATCAGACAAGGACCCAAAAAAAGTTTTCTGTGAGGTCTGAGGTCGGGGAAAGCTACTTGGAAGAGGCCTCATTACTTTAGATGTTAAAGGATGTGACGGGAATGAGAGGCACAAAAAGACACAGTGAGTAAATGAAAGCTCCACTAACCCTGCTGAGAGCCAAGTTCTACTTGATTTTTTTTGGGGGCTAGGCAATGGGGTTAAGTGACTTGCCCAGGGTCACACAGCTAGTGTCAAGGGTCTGAGGCCAGATTTGAACTCAAATCTTCCTGACTCCAGGGCCAGTGCTCTATCTACTGTGCCACCTAGCTGCCCTTCTTTTTGGTTTTAATGACTGATCTTGATCCTGGAGGATGAATGATGAGATAAACCTCTGACCTCCCAGTAGAAGGGTGGGGGACTATGGGTGTGGAAGGTGACATACTCTGTTAGTCAGTGTTGCTTACCTTTCTCCTTGTCACCACAGAGGAAGGGGTTGGTCTGCTTCTGAAAGTCCCTTACTGTTCTAATTCCAATGACCCAGCAGATCATTCCACAGTAGATACCTAATAAGTGTTGGATTGAATTGAATTGAATCTCATGGGTGAAACGCTGTCCCTGATCACCACCCAATCAACATGTGAAGTCTCTACCTTCCCACTTTATTTCCTAGCAGCCTGGACCCTTGAAGCCAGAGACCTGGATCTAGTTTGATCCAAGGCAAAAAGGGCTGGAGAGACCCCAATTCCCAGCTCAACCTTTGGCATCTCCCCATGAAGAATAAACTCCATCTGTCTGGTGGGAAGAAGGAAGGCTGGGGCCATAGCCCTCCAGCCAGGAGTACATAGCTGTGGTTGCCTGGAAGCTAGGTATAGTAAACCTGACACTCTGACCACTAAGCCGTGGTCCCCTGGGTGCCGTGGTGGGGGGAAGCCTGCCAAGATTGTCAGAAGGCGGGATGGCCAACTGGGGAAGCAGATAGGCAGACAGAGACCCAGGCAGAGGAAGGAGGAGTGAGCTCCGGAGGGGTCAGCCAAGGGAAGACTGTTTCCACTAAGTGGAGTCTGGGGTAGCGAGCTGTGGGTAAGGGGAGGATGCACTAGACAGCAAGTCCCCTGCATCTCAGCCAGGGTGGTCTTTTCTGTCCTGTTCCCCAGCCCAGAGTCCCAGGCCCAGCTTGTGGCTTTGTGTGTTCCAGTTTGGGGAGAGCAGACCTTGGGATTCAGCAAAGAATGAATGAATGAATGAATGAATGAATGAATGAATGAATGAATGAATGAACAAGTGAGCTTACTATGCACCAAGTGCTGTTCTAAGTGCTTGACATACAAATCTATGAGCAAGACAGTCATTGGTCTCAAGGCGCTCACCTTCTACCGGGGGGAGACAACCAGAGAGGACGGGTCAGCAGAAGCCCCAGAGGTGCTTAGGATGTAGGCGCACCTTTCTTTTTTCATTTTAGTTTCAGAACTGCTATTGTTATTAACTCACTCTGCACCTCCTTCAAATGGATATTTTCACTCTCCAGGCCTCAGTTTCCTCATTTCTCAATTGGGACTACTAAGACCTACCCTCGATGGGGCAGCTAGGTGGCGCAGTGGATAGAGCACCGGCCATGGAGTCTGGAGGCCCTGAATTCAAATCCAGCCTCAGACACACAACACTTACTAGCTGTGTGACCCTGGGCAAATCACTTAACCCCATTGCCTAATCAAAAAAAAAACAAAAAACCGAAAACCAAAGACCTACTCTCCGTAGGACGTTCTGAAGATCAAATGAAATAACGGAAGGATTTCGTGAGAGGAGGGGCCGACAAAGCCAACACTCTCACTTCACAGAAGAAGAAAAGAGGTCCCAGTAGTGGGATGGTCATGAAATTACTTGTCTAGCCCCTTCTGAGGGGTACAGCCTATGTGACCTTGGGCAAGTAATTTCAGAGGTGGCCTCGATTTACCCATTTGTAAAATGGCAGGATTGGCCTCTCGCTCTGGGATTCTATGGGCTCCTCTGGCTTTGTGTGTGGGGAGTGACTTCCTCTCTCTGGGCCTCATACCGATCCTTTATGAAATGAAGGGGCTGCATTAGGTGGCCTCTGCTGACCCTTATCCACTCTAGTCCTCTGTTCCTTACTGACCCCGATCATGGGCCAGAGTGGCATGAGGTGAACACAGACCATGCAAGGAACAATCAATCAACGAGAACTTATTAATCACCTACTGTGTGCTAGGCACCTGGGGTACGTAGACGAAGAAAGAAACAATCCTCTGGCCTCAGCTGGAATTTTTTTTTTAACTTAAAAACATTTTCTTTTGGCAAATTTCATTTTCATCAGAAAAACAATTGCATCCTTACAACTTCCAGGCAGACTCCTGGCTGGCCAAGTCTTTACTTAGGCAATCTCTCAGGAGAGAAATACAGTCACTGTAACAAACAATAGACAGGAGTTATTTTTAATGTGTGACCAGACCTAAGGGCCCCTTCTCCTCCTCCTTCCTCATCCAGCTTCCCTGCCTTCCAGTCATACTATCTGCCTTTATCACCTTCCTGTCCCCTGTCTCAGAGTCAGGGTTAGGGCCTCTGCCCGTCCTCTGCCTCCCAGCTTGATGTCTCCAGTTGTCTGCGCCCCAGAGCTGTTGGGAGCAGAGACAGGCACCACTAGTGACTCCCTCTTCTCTCTCCCTTCCCAGGGCTTGGCTCTGCTCCCTTACGCTCCCATGACTCTGATAGTGGAGTCGGGTATCATGGAGGCTGAAAGGAGCTAGCTGCCTCTGAAAGAAAAGCCCACTTTCATCTGGCCCTGAAATGCCTTAGAGACTCTAGGTGTGATGGTGCCCCTGGAGCGAATGTAAGTCCCTGACTTGCTCTGGGACCTCATCTCTGGTCTTTAAGGTCCTGTCTGACAAATGGAGATTTAGATCCTTAAAGAGGATCTTAGGGATCTCCTCTGTCTAATCCTTTATTTTCCAAGATGGGACACTGAGGCTCAGCAATTTGTCTGTGGTCCCACGGGCAGTAAATAGAGCTAGGGTTATAACCCGGATTGTCTGATGCCATCTGCCATCTCACATTTTGGTTCTGCCTGGTCTTGGTGGCCCCTTCCCCCTATTCCTGCCCAGTGGAGGGTGAATCTGGGATGACATGACAATTTGGACAAAGCCCTGGCTGTAGTTTTGCTATGGTAATTGTTCTAAGATTTTCCCCATTTTCCTGGAGCCACATTGGAGAGCTCAAGTGTCACGTGGCTGGTGGTGTTGCTGACTACACAAATTAGTAGCCAGCATATGTGTTTGTGATGTGGAGGATGGTGCTGATGGTCAAGCCTTGACCAGGGAAGGTGGGACACCCACTTGTCCTGGATATTTTAACTAGGTAAAGCTGTGAGGTAAATATTTACTCCTAAAAATAGCTAGCATTTAGAGGGTGCTTTAGCATTTTCAAAGTCCTTTGTAAGTACTATCTCATTTGATTCTCACCATGACTCTGGGAGGAAGGTGCTATATTATCCTCATTTTACAGATGAGGAAACTGAGGCAAACAGAGGTTGAGTGACTTGCTCAGCATCACACAGTTAGTAAGTATGTAAGGTTGGATTTGAACTCAGGTCTTTCTGACTCTCAATCCATACCCCCCACTTACCTGCCTCTTAGGTGGGAAAGCGAGCAGCTGTTCTATGTGGGCATCCTGGGAAATTTCCTCTTAAATGGTGTTTCTGAGCACTTTCCTGGAAAGCTTGCCCATGGCAAGGCAGCCAGGTAGAAAGGATCACTGGGTCTCTTGGGTCTCTTGTGTTCTGTGTCTACTTAGGACCTGCCCTGTAGTAGGAGATGGGGTCTTCCCGAGAAAAGGAAGTCTGTGATGAAGTGGCTACCCAGATACAGCCCAGACCTCAAGGTGATTCTGAGTCACTGTCCCATCACCCTAGGGGCCATGTTTAAGAGTCCCAAATGTTACAAAGACAAGGCAGGTAGGAACACACAAATTCTGAGACAGTCACACTCCCTAGCTTTTATGTTTCCGATTAATTTTGGTATCAGTATGTTTTTGATCAGGGCTAAGACTTGGGTCAGGAGCCTGGGCCAAGAGGGTAGGAAGTTTGGACTTGCCACCTTTCCATAGAACAGTGAAGTGTCTCCCACAAATGCCATTCCTGTAGGATTAGCTGAGGGGGCGCAGTGATAGATGACAATGCTAGGGGTTATTGAGATGCCTTGAAATGGGCAAATTGTTATGTGTATGGTGGTAAAATAGATTATTGGGGCCAGTCTTGGGATGCCTAGGATGATGTTGGTGGTTGTAGTGAGGAGATCTTTGAGTCTTAGCTTATGATGAAGGGGTGAGTTTTGGGAAAGCTTAGGAAAGGGCAGAAGGCACTGTGGTTGCCTTTCCCCCTCTGTCAAGGGCATGCGGTGTGTGGGACATATGGGGTGTCTTGTCTCCTGGCTTAAGGAGTTTGGCTCAGTTGCTGTATTAGTCCTCTTTCCAGAACAGTCCAGGGTAGGCTCCAACAGAGGGGAGAAGGCATCCTGTTCCCCTTATTTGGATTACGACAACTGAACTCCCTTCTGGTGCTTGCGGGGGTGGGGGGGCAGTGAAGGCTAGGAAGGACTGAGCAGCCTTACAAGGTTGTAACTTTTCCTATTTCACTTTTGTCTTTGTAAACCCAATGCCTGGTATAGTGCCTGGCACATGGCAGGCAATTAATAAATGTTTGTAGACTGAGTGATTCCTTCAATGAGGAAAAAAAAAGGTTGATGAGAGCAGACATCTGTTGCTTTCATCCCCCGTTTTATCCCCTTTGTGTTATAGTGGAAATGTCTTTGTATCTGCAGTCAGATTATCTGAGTTTGAATCCCATCACTGTCAGCTCACAAGTTATGCGGCCAACCACAAACCATCTCATCTCTCTGAACCTCTAATATCCCTAATGGGGGTATTAGATATCATCTCTGAGAACAATCCAAAGCTTTCAAGGCATTGGCTAATAGAGTATTTATCTGGGACAGCAATGCTGAGGTACTCAGTGAATAGAAGGTTGGGATTGGATTCAGGAGATACAGGTTCAAATCTCATTTCTGACACTTAGTGTAAGATCAAGCAAGTCACTGAGTGCCTCAATTTCCTCATCTGTAAAACTAGGATTGTAATGTTGGTGCTGTGCTAGTGGTAACCAGGGTCGCTGGGAAAACAGCACTTTGTAAACCTTAAGGAACCACAGAATTGTGAGTTATTATAGCATAAATTTGCATGAATTAAATAGAAATGACTTGGAACCAAGAAAATTCCCAACTCTTAATTCACAAGGGTTGGGGTAGGGGGGAAGACCCAGAGGAATGTCTCCTGGGCTTCCTCCAACCACAAGTGTTTGACAAATGGTGCAAGACACTCAGCAAACTCGAAAGCCGGCCAGCCTTCTCTCTCCAGTTGATCATAATTCCGAGGAGGCGGCAGAGGGATTGGTTTTGACTAATGGCATCTGGTCTATAAGAAAACTTGTTTGGTTGAGCCGGCACAGACTCCTTGAGCCCATTGCTCTGTCTCAGCGTGGTCTTCTTCCAGTTTTCCTTCTCTGGATCTAATAATAACACCTTGTATTTACAGAGTACTTAGCTCCAAAAGACTTTATAGCTATAATCTAAATGAGTTTGGGATAGCGAAGGAGAGGACAGGGGAGGAAGTGGCCTCTTTTGGAACAATGAGGAATCAGAGGCTTGGAGAAAGGTGTCCATGATGTGTCCAGACTTTGAGAACCCCTGCTCCAGATGCCTACGGCCTATCCGTACCCCTTTGTGAGCTGTCTGAGGTTGTAGGATCCCATGATCATTAACGTAGACCTGCTTGAGCAAAGCGAAAAGGGGCCCAGAAGATGTTTGGCTGTTGCTGGCCTTATAATACAGAGTCACCCTCACCCGGCCTTTGGGCGTACTCCATGTCTAAGACCTTAGGCAGATCACATCACAACCTAATACATCAGACTTTCCCCCGGGACATATACTACAGGGAAACACAAGCAAAACACATAGGGAAAGCCATCTGGGTATTAACTTGGAACAGCAATGCCCATGGAGGATATAGTGAATAGAAGGTTGGGGTTGGATTCGGAGACACAGGTTTGAATCCCACTCCCCAGAACTACACTGTTCTTTCATTGGAGGTTCAGAAGGCCCTAAATTTAGCATTAGAAGGGGGATAAGCAGTCATTTAACTTCAACTCTCTGATTTCACAAATGAGGAAACTGATGCTTAGACGGGTTAATTAAGTAGCTTGCTCAAAGCTATAAGATAGAAAGGATTTTAAGGTTTCTTTGTATCCTTAGGCCTTAGCACAGTGCCTGGCAAGTAAGTGATAATAATAGTCAATGATGGTTAACGTTTATATAACGTTTATTATGTGCTAGGCTCTGTTCCATGCACTTTACAATAATTATCTCATTTGATTCTCACAACAGCCCTGTGAGGTAGGTACTATTATTATCCTTATTTTACAGATGAGGAAATTGAGTTAAACAGAGATTAGGTGACCTACTGAGAGTCACACAGCTAGGAAGTATCTAAGGCTGGAATTGAACTCGGGTCTTCCTGAATCCAAGTCCAGAACTCTATCCACTGTGCTACCAGCTGCCCCCAAGTACCTAATAAATGCTTATTGATTGAGTGATTGATTAAGTGGCAGGCCTAGGATTTGAACCCAGGTCCTCTGATTCCAAATCTACCACCACATTCCCTACACATAATGCTGCCTCTAGGTCTAGAGGACAGCCTGTACTGTCAACACACTGACTTCTATAGCTGCAACCCAAGAGCCAGTGTAACAAACACCAGCCCAGGCCTGGGCTTTCCTTGTTCTCATCTATCAGAGGCAGTCTCAGAGATGGAGAGAGGTTGGTGCTCTTGTAGGGACCCTGGCAGCAGCTCCTGCCTTTCTGCTCCCACATTTCAGCCACCTAGCCTTTGTCTCTGGTAGTGGTAATAGCACCAGGGCGACATTGTGAGTGAGAAGAGAATTTACTCCTACCGGGGAACATCTCAAACCTAGCATCTGATGGTTAGAGCTGGCTCTGACTGACTTCCTTATGGACAGTAAAGCAATCAAAGACAGAAATCAAGAAACAAGGAAATATTGGGTCAGGAGATGTTTATATTCTAGCTTTGTTGTTTACTAGCTATGTGGCTATGGGCAAGTACCTGTCTGGGTTCCAATTTCCTTGGTTTCATAGTTTGTATATAATCATTTGTATAGTAGTACACGAATATACTTTATAAATAAGTAAATTTACACACATTGGGGTGCATGCTCAAACATTTTTTATTGCTAGTGGTGCTGTGATCAAACAAGTTTGGGGTTGGAATGCTAAAAGTTACAGAGAAGTCCCAATCTGCATGAGTAGAGGGAATTCCAAAATCACAAATTCTTGAAGCTTGTAAGTGAGGACTGAACGTATTAACGAGGGAGGACCCTTACTATGCATCAAGTGAATCCACAAAAAAAGAATTGTTTTGTCATGCTATTTGACAAAGGAAAAACAAACATTCAAAAAATAAAAATGGATAAACAAGGAAACTTATATGCTGAAAGGATCCGTAGACAACAAGCAAATATCAGTAATAAGCATATACACCAAGTGTCTTAGCATCCAAATTCATAAAGAAACCATTAACTGAGTTACAAGAAGACATAGACAGTAACACAAAAGTGACAGAAAATTTCAATATCCCTCTCTCAGTTTTGGAAAAGTCTAACAGAAAGATAAACAAAAGGAAAAATATGTAACTGAACAAATTGAGAAAGTGAGATAAAAGACTTAGGGCATTGACTAAATGGGAAAGCAGAAGAATATACACATTTCTCAGCATCATATAGAACTTTTAAAAAAACTGACCTTGTACTAAGACATAGAGATATTGCAAACATATATAAAATTCAGATATAATTAATATGTCTTTTACAGACCATAATACAACAAAACTAGTGATTGGTTCAGGAACCACAAAGATAAGATATAGTTCCAAATGGAGACTTAACAATGAAATTCTAAACAATTACTGATTCAAAGAACAAATCAATTAACAAATGTATGAAATAAAGATAATGATGAAACAACTTATGAAGATTTCTGGGATGCAGCTAAAGCAGTCCTCAGGAGAAAAATTATATCCTTACAAACTTAAATTAACAGAATAGGGGGAAAAGGATTAGTAAACTGAATATGCATTTAAAAATTTAAAAGCTAGCAAATAAACTTAAAATAAGCACAGAAGAGGAGAGATTAAAAATTAGAGGAGAAATATTTAATTGGAAAGAAAAAATCCAAAGAAATGACAAATAAGACTAAAAACTCATCCTTTGAGAAGACCAATGAAATTGATAAACCCTTAGCCAATCTGATTGAAAAGAAGAAAGCAGAAAATCAAATCAAAATAACAAATGAGCAAGGTAAAATCACAGCAAAATCAAAAGAAACAAAAAGAATAATCAGAACATATTATGCACAATTATATGCTAACACAACTGGAAACACTAAAAAAAAGCATACCTTCAAAAATATGAACTACTAAATTATCAGAAGGCCAGTTAAATATCTTAAGTAACTTAATCTTAAAAAGGAAAATAGATCTAGCTGTAAAGAAACTGCCAAAGAAAAAAACTTCTGGGGTCTTATGGATTCATAGGAGAATTCTACCAAACTTTTGAAAAACAGTTAGTAACCACACTTCACAAATTATTTTCTTTTTCTTTTTTTTAAAAATTACTCTCAAAAATAGAGAAAGAAGGCACCTTATCAGAATCCTTCTATGAAACAAATATGGTACTAATACCTAAACCAGGGAGAGATTAAACACAGAAAGAAAACTATGGAAGATAGAAACATATTATTTGCTTGCTCTCTCTCTCTCTCCTTTTTTTTGTTTCTTTCTTGTGGTTTCTCCCATTGGTTCTAATTCTTCTTTACAACATGACTAATATGAAAATAGGTTTAATATGAATGTATATGTTGAGCCCATGTCAATTTATATGCAGTCTTGGGGTGGGGGGAGGGGAGAGATGGGGAGAGAATTTGGAACTCAAAATCTTATGGAAGTGAATGTTGAAAACTAAAAATAGATAAATAAATAAATTTATTTAAAAAAAAGAAAACTATGGGCCAATGTCATTAATGAACATTGATTAAAAATTTTTAAACAAAATCTTATAGTCAGGTTATAGTGATTTATGCAAGAAATCATTCATTATGTCCACATGGAATTTATACCATAGATGCAAGGATGGTTTGACATTAGGAAAATAATCAACAATTAATCATATTAAAAACCAAAATATCACAAACTACATGATCATCTCAATGGTTGCAGAAAAAGTCTTTAACAAAGTATAACACTCTTTTATGCTAAAAACCCTACAAGGTATAGGCAAAGAGGGGCCTTTTTAATATCATAAAAAGCATCTTTCTAAAACAAAAAAAATAAGCATTATATGCAATGGGAATATACTAGAACCTTTTCCAATAAATACAGGAGTGAAGACAGGATGAACGTGCCCATTTTCAGTTCTGGAAATGCTAGCAACAGCAATAAAAGAAGAGCAAGAAATTAAAACCTAAAAATAGGTAAAAAGGAGATAAAACTATCCCTGTTTGCTGATGATATAATGACTTGGAAAATCCCAGGAGTCAGAAAAGATACTGAATGAGACAATGGCTTTAGCAGAGTTGCAGGCTACAAAATAAACCCTTAAGAAATCATGGTCATGTCTAAATAATGACAAAACAAAACACAAGAATATATAATAAGAAGGAAAATCCCATTCCAAATAATTACAAAGTGCACAACATATCTGGGGATTGACCTACCACAGCATACAAAAGAGTTGTATAAAAGATATAAAGACCAACTTAAATAGCTGGAGTGTTCATGGCTAGGCTCTGCCACTGTGCCAATATAATGAAATTATAATACTACCAAAATGAATTTACATTTTAATCTTATACCAATCAAATTACAAAGGAATATTTTATAGAAGTTGATAAAACAATAACAAAATTCATTTGAAAAAAGCAAAAGATCTAGAATATCAAGGGAAATAGTGGAAAGAAGTAGGGAAAAAGGGGAATAGCACTTTCAGACTTTAAACTATATTATAAAGTAGGAAGCCATCTGGCATTGGTTTAAAAAAACAGAATGACAGATCAATGGGACAGACTAGACAAGGGAAATTCGTAAACAATAGAGCTGAGCAACCCAGTGTTTGATAAAGTGGAAAACATAAATTACCTAGGAAAAACCTTCTTATTTGATAAAAAACTGTTGGGAAGACTAGAAAGCAGTCTGGCAGAAATTGGAAAACAATATACACAGTAACTACAATGTAAATGAAAAGAACAACCACACACTAAAAAATCAAAAGTAAATATAACAAAATTATAAAAATCTAGTAAGACTTTAGATATGAGAGGATACCCCCAACCCACCCCTTCATGGAGGTGGGAGGTCCACAGCTGTTATACACTGCCCAGGTTTTCAGACTTTTTCAATGAATTAATCAGTTGTGTTGACTTTTTTCCTCCCAAAAAAAAAAACCCATTATTTATTCTATGGGATGGCTCTCTGGGAAGGGGAATGGGAGGGGCATTGGGAAAAACTATGATGATGTAAGAAACAGAAGACATCAATAAAAACTTATTTAAAAAAAACAAAGGAGGACCTTTGGTAGTAAAAACTTTGTGAACTGGGAACAGTCTTTCAGGAAAAACTTCTCTTGAGTCCAGATCTTGGATCTCATCCTAACTGTAGCACTGACCTAGTGAAATGAATCCCCTGAGTCCAAGTCTTGGAATATTGTAGCCAGCACGGTATCATGTTAGCCAATGCCCAGGCCAAATTAGGTAGATATGTGGCCCGAGACCAAGTTGCTCATGCATCACGTGCCCTTTCCTCTATTGGTGATGCTATGTATTGTTGCCCCTCCCTCCTGTCATCTCCGATCCTTCATGATGTGTCTCTGACCTCAGGTTCACAGTGCCTGTCAAGCCTTTTGATTGGTTATCCCCTTTATTCTTACATATCAATGCTTGGACAAGGACACTGATTTCCTTCCAAGGTTTCTGATTAATTGCTCTTCAGCACCAATGCTCATTGGGAGTGGGTGGGCACCTAACAAGTGCTTCTTCCCCACCCATCCTCATCCAATTTCACTTCCTTCATGAAGCCTGCCCTGATTAAATCATACTCCACGATTGTCTTTCCCTCTTTTCACATAGCCTTTGGAGTCTGTTCCACAAAATATATCCCTGGATTATAAATATATCTGAATTGCACACCGTTATACGTCTTCTATCTGGCTCCAATTCTCCATTCCCACTCTCCCCCTCCCACCCCGGTTCAGTACCCTGTTACCTCTTGAAATGGTTTCCTAACATTTCTCTTCATCTCCTGCCTCTCTTGCATTCAATCCATTTTTCATATTACTACCAGACCAATGGCAGATTAAATAAATTTTAGTTATTATTATAATTTAAACTAATTGGGAGTCAAATAATGCTTTTAAGCAGCAGATAATACATTAGGAATATTAATCAGATAGGAATCTATAGTCTGTGTATATATGATAAATTCACACATATGTACAGTGCCTATGCATACACAATATATGCATGTGTACATATATGTATGTATATGTGCACACACATATGTATATATATCTTTTTTTAACCTCCCCTGTTAGAATGTAAGCTCCTTGAGGCCCGGCAATGTTTCACTTTTGTCTTTGCGTCCCCAGGACCTACCAAATTGCCTGATGCGTGGTAAACAGTCAATACATCTTTACTGATTCACTAACTTCATAACTATGGGCTACACCTACGCACTGGTATCCCTAGCATTGCCCCCCCCAAACATTCCAAATATCCTTAATTCTTAAAGTCTCCAGAATTAAAAACTGGACTCCTTCTTCTTGCGTTCTGCTTTGTCCACCTCTGCTCCCTCCTGTGCCTTGGAGAGAGCACCCTCCCTCTGAACTACTGCCATGGAGTTGTAGAGGGAGGTAGTCTGGGGTAAAAAAATATACACCCTTAGCTGGTCTGCAGTAGAGTTTGGGTTGGGAAATGCTATTCTCGGCTCTAATCCCACGGGACTACGTGCCCTTATTAGTCTTTCTAACTGCCTGCTCTGCCCCTGCCAATTCTGCTTGTACCTACGTTTCTTCAAGGCTTAATTCAGTTACCACCTCCTCTATGAAGCCTTCCAGGATTTCTTCAGCCCTCTCAGTGTGTTGGAGTGGACAGAGTGCTAGATTGGAAATCAGAAAACTGGGGTTTGGATATTCTTATGGATGACCTTGGGCAAGTCACTGAACCTTCCTCAGTTTACCTTATCCATCAAATGAGGGTGTTGGACTTGATAACTCTGAGCTCCCTTCTAGGCTTAAATCTGTGATCTTATGCCATCATCCAACTTAGGCACTTTTCACACTGTGTATTTTGTCTATCTGAGCAATCCCCTCCCCCTTCCCGCCCCACTAGATTGTAAACTCCTTGGGGGCAGAGACTATGTCTTATTTGTCTTTCCATCTGCCCCAGTCCGGAGCAGAATACATGGTACATTCACTATTGAAAAAAGACTTTAGATAAAATCTGGTTCTACTTCCCCCTTGTACAGATGAGGGAGCTGGAGCCCAGAGAGCTGGACCCATTTGCCCGAGGTCACACAGTAAATCAATGGCAGACCCTGATTTAAACCTAGGTCCTCCAAATCCAGCACTCTCTACAATATGTGTGTGTCAGGTGATTGAATGACTGGCTGCCTGTAGAAGAGGGGGAGGACCAATGCCAGACCATCACTCACATTTCCAAGCCAGCGTGAGGCTAGGAGGCGGGCCGAGGGCTCTGGTAGAGCCAGCCCAGGGCCCCAGTGCAGGTGGGGATGGAGGGTTCAAGGGACGGGGTCAAGACTCAGCTGGCAAGAATCTGCCGGGGGATTTTATAGGATGGATGGGGGAGAACAGGAGAGCTCTGAGGGCAACGGACGAGGTTCAAACTCAACCTGATTGTCAGGCGGGAAAGGCTGTGTGAATGAGCAGGGGGACAGTAAGCCAGGGAGGAAGGAGTTGGAAGGAGAGCCCTCCAGAGATGCAGCCAGTGCCAGAGAGCAGATCTTGGGCCGTGCTCTGGGCAGGGATCGAGGAGCTCACACCTGAAAGGGATGCTTGATGTCTTGGCTCCCAGCCCCTCAGAGATGTCAACGCTGTACCGGCCATTAAGTTCCCATTAAGTTCCCAGCAAGCCGCTTAAAAGGCTCACCCAGCTGCCTCTCTTGGCTAGAAAGCTATGATTCTAGAGTTTAACAAGAGTCTGCAGAAGCCTGGGAAGGCTGGAGGCTCCCAGAACCCAATACGTCTGCTCTTTCCAGAAGGTGGCTTTGGTGGGAAGTCTTCTTAGAAGTGTGAACAATCCCCAGGGGCCCTGGGTGTCCAAGGCACCTCCACATCTAATAGGGACAGTGGAGTGGTGTGGGGAGCATTGAGAAGGATGTGCCACTCCTTAATCCAGTCCAACTCCAAGGGAGCCAATGAAATGAATCCAAGGTCAGCATAAATTCTAGCATGCTTTAAATAAACGCAATCCCTGTTTCGTTTACCTCAGGCAGACAAGACGGTGATTAGGGTGGAGAGAATTTGCTCTGGTCAATTTCCCATGATGAAACAGTGGAGGGGGAGCTAGCTATGGCTCTGGGCTGGGTCAAGGGCATGAGATGAGTGGGGGAGGCTGGAGAGACTGGAGGGATGGTCAGAGCAGAGGAGCCTGCAGTGAGGCAAGCAGTACTTACTTGAGGGAAACAAGATGTACAAAATACATAAATAAATCAATACAAATTAATTGGCAGCGAGGCACAAGTAGCTTGGTGGGAGGGGGGGGAATGAGGAGGGGTTCAGGTAGGAGAAGGCAACTGAGCAGAGCCAATAAAGAAGCTCTGGATTCTAAGGAGCAGAACATGGAGAAAGGAAATGAAACGTAGTGCGGGAAGGAGAGTAATAAGGCTAGTGTGACTGGACCATCAGGTGTGAAAAAAAGAGCAATGTATAAGGAGGCTGGAAAGGTGTTAATAAGTCCAGGGTGTGCTGGCCTTCAAATGTGAAGCAGAGGTGTTTGTATTTGGCTCCAGAGGCAATAGGGAGCCATCGAAAGCTGATGTTTCAGAAGAGAGGACAGCATTTGTGAATGCTTGCTTCCTCTTGGTGGGAGCAGCCATTAGGAGGCTGTCTAGATACTTGAAGTCATTTCTTAACTCCTGAATTTGGAGTGTGTCTATAGACTGGCTATGGTTGACCTGGGTATGGGAGAAACTAGTTATTTTCATATAGCTTTGATTTTACTCCTTTTATTGATTCTATGAACTTGGTGAGGAGCCGGTGGAGGTAACTAGTCCTGTTCATTACCTTTTACCAGGTGGGTTACTGCCACCTAGACAGGAGGCACAGATGGAGGTGACCAAAGCCCTACCCCTTGGCCCTTATTCAGTGCCAACACACTTTGAAGACTGTGCACATTACAATTCATCTGCCACCAACTTCTACCCTTATGGCTAGTGAACTCCCATCACCTGAATTTGGAGGAAGAGGCATTGGCAGATGTGCTGATTAAAAAAGGCTTTATATAGGAAGAAGGTGGCATTTGATCTGAGCTGCCTAGGAGCAAACTATCCCTAATCTCTGGTTCTCTCATTCCCCATCCTCCTTGACTCTACCCCACTCACTGCAATCCTGACTATGCTTTTCACTGCGCCCTCTGAAATTCCCCTTCCGTACCAGACAGACTTCTCTTCATTCTGGAGCTCTTCCTCTCATCCTTCTCCCTGAGAGCTGGCTTCACCCAACAAGGATGCCACTTCTCTGGCTAACCTCTCCAGTGCTGGCTGTATCTTTGCTCACACTCCCCAATACACTGATCCTGGAGGGTAACTGGAGTAATTCTTGCTTTCCTAGCCATTCTCAGACTCTCCTTTTAGCCAGGATTATTCAGCTTTCCTCCTTTGAAGTTCACTACATTAACCTTTAGCAGATGGGAGCCAAAGGTGGAGAAGCTCTTTACAATCAGTTAAAATAAGACCTGAAAGCTGCCTGTGGCTCAGATCATGAGTTTGTTATCGCAAAATTCAGACTGAAATTGAAGGAAGTGGGGAAATCATCAGACTGTATTGTTGTTTGTCCCTCATTTTTGAAGAGGACCAATAATATCAGGAGGTGATATCTTGACTTGTGTATGAATTGGATTTAAGTGAGGCAGAGTTGTACAAAGTCATCAGCCTCACTCTTTCTTCCAGAGTCATTAAAGTCCAGTAGCAAGACAAAAGTCAGGATGACTGGTGATGGCGGATGCAGTCAATGACCTTGGCATCTCTGATGTCTGACCAAGCTCTAAGCACTCACAGTGCCTGCTTCAGTCACCTTCATGGCTATTGGGACAAATTCTCATCTGCCCATTCCACCAATGGAAGTCTTCACATGCTTGGGTTGGGCAGACATCTCCTTAACTCACTGATGAGTTACTTTCAACTTGTTCAGCCCATCTGCTGAGGAGGTTTACCAGGGTGTGGCCACTGAACATGCTTTAGCTTCTTGGAGTCACAGGCGAGAATTGGATGACAGATGAACACTAAAGGTGGATGAGCAGCCCTGAAAAGGGCTGAGCAAGCCCTCATACTAGAGATGACACCCAATATACCTATGACCTAAATAACATCCCTCGTGAATATGAAATAGAAGTGATGAGTAGATTTAAGGGATTAGATCTGGTAGATGGAGTGCCTGAAGAACTATGGACCCAATATTGTATAGGAGGCAGCAACAAAAAAAATCCCAAAGAAAAAGAAGAGCAAGAAAACAAACTGGCTGTCTGATGAGGCTTTGCAAATAGCTGAGGCACAAAGAAAGCAAAAGGGAAAGACACAGTCAGTTGGATGCAGAATTCCAGAGAATAACAGAGGATGAGACAGATAGATAGTGTCAGAAAAGCAAGGTACGTGAGCTCGGACAGCCTTGGTGTGCTATGATCCATGGAGTCATGAAGAGTTGAACACGAATGAATGAATAACAACAAACATCAGCATTTTCCTCACTATCAAAATTGTGATAGCCCTGAAGTCATTCTCCTTCCTTTCTCAAGGAGCTCAGCATTCAATTCCTCCCCAACTGCTGCCTTCATGCTAGGGCACTTCAGATTCTTTGTTGATGCTCCAGCAAACTAC
The DNA here is from genome assembly GCF_900497805.2 of Vombatus ursinus. Classification (NCBI taxonomy): domain Eukaryota; kingdom Metazoa; phylum Chordata; class Mammalia; order Diprotodontia; family Vombatidae; genus Vombatus; species Vombatus ursinus. The sequence goes on along the minus strand of NW_020954625.1, from coordinate 5,113,474 downwards.
CCAACTTCGATTTTCCTCAGTCTCCTCAAATCTCAAGTCTATTCTCTTACTCCACTTTAACCACGCCCAAGACTAGTCATACCCTGAATCTTACCACTGCTGACAGTATTCTACTTCATTAAACTCATAGAGGTCTGATTTTTTTTTTAATCGATTCCAAGAACTTGATGAGGAGCAAGCAGCGGCAACTCCAGCCCTGCCCACTACCCGCTGTCAGCTGGGTGTCAGAATTCTGACATTCCCAAATGAAAACAAAACAAAACCAACTCTGACATTCCTGTATCGAATCAAAGCCCCCTATCATTCCATTTGCCCCTAGAATCTCTTCTTCTAAACCTATCTTTTGCTTCCATTGAAGCTCCCTTTCTCTCCACCCCTCAGAACCTTCTTGCTTTGACTTCACTTTCCTCCCTTCCTAATTCTCAACCCTAAAGTTAACTATTTCTACTCAACACCAATCTCTACCCTCGAATTCCTTAACACCTTGTCCTATTCCCATTCATTACTTGTCAAGCTTCATTCCTCGATTTCTCCCACCATCTGCTTCCTCTCCTCCTGTTCATGGGCTGCTGAGCACGGCTTCAGGAAATCACACGTCCTTCTTGGTTAGGTCTACTATAAATATGTGCTATCCAACTTCACCTATGCTCTCATTAAAGCAAGGTAATCCTTTGATTTTTCTCTAATTGAGTCCCTATGTCAAAAAGCTTCAAAAGCTTTTCCAAACCTTCTCTTATATTTTCAAGTCTCCTATGCCTCCTCTCCCTCACTTTCTCAATGAAGACCTCACCTCTTCCTTTAATGAAAAAAATTACAGCCGTTTATTGTAAGTGTCCTTTTCTTCATTTCATGACTTTTTGATATCACTCTTCTTTCCCCCTTTTCCACTGACCTCTTTTCCTGGCCTCTGACAATGAGGTGATTCTTCCCTTCACCAAGACCCCTTCTCCACGTGCCCTTGATCCTATCCCCTGTGCTCTTCTCCAGCAAATAGCCCCTTAAACCCCCTCCACTCTCTAATCTTCAATCTTTCCCTACCTCTTGGTTCCTTTCCTCTTGTTTTCAAACATTCCCAAGTCTTCCACATACTTTTTTTTTTAAAAAATCCTAACATATCCTCAAGTTATCATTCTATCTCTCTCTTTCCTTTCTCAGACAAAATCCTAGAAAGAACTGTCTACAGCTTGTCTACTTTCATCCACTTCTTAACCATTTGCAACCTGGCTTCTGACATCATCACTCAACTTAGTTACCACTGATCTCAAATTGCCAACCTATCCTCTTTTCTCAGTCCTCATCCTTCTTGACCTCTCTGCTGCATTTGACCGTGTTTACTGTTCTTTCCTCTTGGATACTGACTGAGTTTTTGTGACACTACTCTCTCCTGGTTCTCCCCTATCTGGCTGACTATCCTTTCTCAGCCTTCTTGCTGAATCATCATCTGCAATATGGTCCCTAACTATGAATATTCCCCAAGGCTTTGCCTCGGCTCTATCTTCTTTCCCCCTACTCTCTCTCTCCTTTATTCTCTCTCTCCTTTCTCTTTCTTTCTTTCTTTCTTTCTTTCTTTCTTTCTTTCTTTCTTTTTCTTTCTTTCTTTCTTTCTTTCTTTCTTTCTTTCTTTCTTTCTTTCTTTCTTTCTTTCTTTCTTTCTTCCTTCCTTCCTTCCTTCCTTTCTTTCTTTTTTTCTTTCTTTCTTTCTTTCTTTCTTTCCATGTTTCTTCTTCTTCTTCTTCTTCTTCCTCCTCTTCTTCTTCTCCTCTCTCTCTCTTCTCATCAATTCCCGTACACTTAATTATCATTCCTATGAAGTTGACTTAGGTTTATATATGCAGCCACAGTCTCTCCCCTGGGTTGCATTTCTGTATCCCCAACTGCTTATGGGAGATTTCAAACTAGATGACCCCAAGAAAGCTCAATTTCAGTATATTCAAACTTTAACTCATTGCCCTCACATCAAACTCATCCTTCCTCCATTTTTTGTCCCTATTTTTTCATCTCCATCCCTATTTTTGTCAAAGGTAACCACCATCTCCTAGGGTCAGAACCGCAGTATTATGTTGAACTATTCACTCTCCCTCACACCTCATATCTATTCTGTTGCCAAGTCTCACTGTTTCTACATCCCTCACATCTCACACACCTGCCATTTTCTCTCTACTCGTCCATCCATCACTCTGGTTCAGCTCCATATAACCTTGCCTAGACTATTGCAGTGGCTTCCTTATTGGTCCCCTTGACTCACGTCTCTCCCCACACCAGTCCATCTTGTACACAGCTGCCAAAGCGATTTTCCTTAAGTGCAGACCCGACTAGGTCACCCCTATACTCAGTATACTCTAGCGGCTTTCTATTGCCTCTAGGATGAAATATAAATTCCTCTGTTTAATTTTTAAAACCTCTTACAAACTGGACTCAGCCTAACTTTCTAATCTCATTGTACATTATTTCTTCTCTCACATTCTGTGATGCAGCCAAACTGGCTTTCTCTCTGTTCTTCACACATGGCATTCGTCTCTCATTTCCGTGCCTTTGCCCTGGCTGTACCTTATGCTTGAAATACACCCTCTCCTCCTCATCTCACTTCCTGAGAGGAGCTAGGCTGCTTGGCTCTGCACTCTCTGGGATCAGGAATCACCATCTTTATCCCTGCCCCATTTTTTTGGTCCTGCCACAAGGAGGTACCTACCATCTCCCCATTACCCCTGCTTTCTCTTGCACTGTGAATTGAGATAAAACCAATACTACCATTGTCTCTGGCAAGATCCCATCAATGGATAGCTCTACTCTTCTTGCCATTTTTGTGACTTTCTAGACCAATCCACCTTTCTACAACTCCCTAATATGTATTGTCTCCCTTCTTAGGGTGTAAGGGTCTCAAAGTCATTTCCTGACTGTTTTTTATATTTGTATCTCTAGTGCTTAGCACATTGCTTGATGCATAGAAAGCATTTCATAAATGACATTCATTCATGCACCCATCACATCTCTCTCTTTCTTTAAGATACAACTAAAGCATCACCTTCTGCCTGAAACCTTTCCTGATCCCCTGCTAACTGCTAGTGCCCTTCCCCTAACTACCTTCATATTTATTTATTGGTATTTATTCTCTTTATATTAATTTTACATATATGTGTTACACAGAGAGACACACAGACACACAGAGGTACTTATCTCTGTATTAGAATGAAAGCTAGAGATTTAAAGAATAGAGATTGCTTCCTTCTTTTTTTGTATTCCTAGCCTTTAGTACAATGCCTGGCATATAGTAGGTGCTTAATAAATGTTTTTTGATTGAATGATGCGGAAAGAAAAGTTCTACAGCAAGCCATTCCCTTGTGGTTAACTCCATTTGTCCATATTCAAATGATTAGTATTTATTGAAATATAGTTGACCAGGGAGGACAGTTTTTCTTAGTGTGTAGGGGCTCAAGTTATGTTTTTGGTTGGATAAAGCTATATTAACCCCTACACTGACTAGGTGAGCAATGTTGCCACACAGAAAGGGGCAGAGTTAAGAAACATAGGACACCAGTTCTCTGGGCACCACAGAGAGCTCAGCACTTCCCCAGAACTCCCTGTTGGGAGAATTGGGGCATTCCAGTGCCTGGTCCTTATTGTGAAAAGGCTCCGCCTGTTGACAGCAGTGTCTCACATAGGTGAAATATGCATCCTCTCCCAATTCCCGCTGCCCTCTCCTTCCTTGTTTTTGCTCACACTGTTTCCAGTCTAGAATGCCATTTCATCTGTTCTCTGACTACTGAATTCCTACTGATCCTTTAAAACAAAACTCACCTGTCCACCTCATCCAGGACTCTTTTCTGATATCTCCCCTCTCTGCTCACCTGTCCCCCTCATCTAGAACTCTTTTTTTTGATATCCACCCTCTCTGCTCTCCCCAGTCATCATAGACCTCATGGTTGAGGCAATGTAGCACTGGAGATGGGGGCCAGCCTTGGCATTAGGAAGACCTGGGGTTAAGTCCTATCTCTGACAGGACTTATTATTAGCTGACTATGAGTAAGGTACTTCATCTCTCAGTGCTCCAAGGATATAAATTACAGGCATATACACATACATAGACATATACACCAGGGGGAAGAATTTCCACATTGTGAGTTCCCCACATTGATTAAATCGCATGTCTGGAGGGAAAAAATGCACTGATATATTATTTCATATTCTTATTGGTGTACGGGTCAATTCCCCCTACAAGACGGTAAGCTCCATAAGGTTCTGATCTTATCTAAACTTTGCATATTTCCTAGCGTCAGTATGGTGCTTGATCAATAAGAACCATTTAATAAATATTTGCTTAATTGGTATTGGGATATGACATATAGACTAGGAGAGGTCCTTAATGAGCCAATTTTAATGAACAGTGGAAAAAAAAGATTTCTAATTATATTGTCAATTGTTTGAAAGTAAATGGAGATATTTAGATAACTTGAAAGTTTTTGAACAGTTCATTCTTTTTTTTTTAAATTAATTTATTTTTAGTTTTCAACAATCACTTCCATAAGCTTTTGAGTTTTAAATATTTCTCTCCCTCCCTCCCCACCTTCCTCCCCAAGATGGCTCACAATCTGTTATAGGCTCTACATATACATTCCTATTAAACATATTTTCACATTAGTCACATTGTAGTCTTATTTGCACCATAAATTGGTGCTTCTACTGAAGAAAGAATTTGCTGACCAAAGATAAACTTAAGGCCAGCCATGATTTGAATGACCACAAATTTGAAATGAGTATTTATTGTGTGATGTATTTTATAATCCTATACTATATGCCACTTAAAACATATCTAAGCCATCACACTATCTCTAAATCCACACCCAAGGCTTATGATAATAACATAGAAGCCATGTTAGGACAGCTAGGGTAGTGCAGTGGATACAGATCTGGGCCTGGAGTTAGGGAGATCTGAGTTCAAATGCAGTCTCAGACACTTAGCTTACTGAGCAAGTCACTTAACCCTGCTTGCCTCAGTTTCCTTATCTGTAAAATGAGCTGGAGAAGTAAATGGCAAACCACTCCAGTATATTTGCAAAGAAGACCCCAAATGGGAACATGAAGAGTCAGACATGACTGAAATGATTGAACAACAACAAAAACAACAAAAGAAGCAATGTGGACACCAGAATAGTGGAGAAAGAGCTGAGCTTAGAATGAGAAATCCTAATGCAAAGAGGCAAATTTGACTTCATGGCTATCATTGAAAGTAGGTGGGATATGCCCTATGATTGGACTATACCTCTATAAGGGCATGTTTTATTTAAAAGAAAAATGATATATTAAAAAGAGGATGGAGGCAAACAGAGTAGCATTGTATATTAAGAAGATATATTTATGTACAGATGTGCAGTGATCAGAAGGAAGAAGCATAATACAGATTAATTGGGTGCACGTCAATGGAGGGAAAAATGGAAGCAACAGTCATATCAGAGTATTCTATAGACCACCAGGACAAAAAGAGGATATAGATGAGGAATTTGGTGATCTGATCACAAGCTTGGCATATGGGCATGATACAATAGTATCACGGGATACTTCAAATATCTGGATAGCTACCAGATGTCTCTCTCTGCCAGAAGCAGTGAAGCTAATAATTTTTTGACTTGCCTTAATGATAATTTTATCCTTTAAAAGGCAGAAGAAATAAGGGGAAATTTGTGATGAGGAGGAGAAGAAATCTGGGCATAGTGGGATATATGGCTTAGATTTTGGGAGAACAGAAAAAAAGAAAGCAAGATTCCACAGATTAAAATTGTACAGGGCAAGGCAGTCCAGGAGGGGTGAGAAGCTCTCAAGAATTTCATTCTGAAGGCACAAAGAGAAACTTTCGATAGGAAGGAAAACAAGGAGTTATCTAGATGTAACAGGCTCCTGGTCAATGGTGGGGCAATCCTTGAAGCAAGCCCAGATATTCCCAATCTTCCTCCAATCCAATAACACATGGTGACTTGAGGAGAGGGCTTCCAGCCATGATGGTTCAGGTGGATGCTATGTAATGATGAAAAGTTTTCCAATTAGTCATCAGAACTGGAAGAAGTGAAGAATCAGAAGCGGGGAGCCATAACTGAATGTGCACACAAAGGGCTCGGTTCCTTAATTTTTCAATTCTTTTTCCTTGTCAGATTTGAGTAAGGGAGATTTCTTAGAAATGCCAGATGGGGTAGAGTCAGCTGTCTACCTTTCCCTACCTAGCCACTATGTGTCTGTGAGCATGTGGCACCTCTTTGTGTGTGTGTGTGTGTGTGTGTGTGTGTGTGTTATTTTCTGTTATTTTCTGATCTTAGATGAATGAGTTTTCAAGGCAGGAGTGCCCAGGAAACTGGATGAGTCTGGGAGATGCTGAGAACCCATCAAAAATCTCACCAGGGACTAAAGTCAATAGCAGAGTCCACATGAGGCAGTAGCAGTGGCTGCTGATGTGGTAGTAACCAACAATAGTGGAAATGCTTACAGGTAGATGTGGAAAGACAGTCAGGTGAGGATAGTAGTAGCTTCAGGGGCTGAGATCCCTAGTGATGGAAAAAAAGCACTGGATATGGATGCTGGAAGCCATCCATCCTTAGAGCTGAGGAGAGAACTACACAAAAGGAGAAAAGGATTTCCAGAGCCAGAGCTGGGAGTTACCGCCTTGCCACACATGAGAATAATGGAAGAGTGTACCCCATAGGTTGGGGGGGATTGTTTTATATCAACTATTCTTGCTGCTTAAGATGAAACATGGTACCTGCTAGTGAGGTGATGGACTTAAAAGGCAAAATGTGTCATACATTTTTGGCAATTTATTTTGCTTGACAGTGCATATTTGTTGTGATGGTTTTATTTTTCCTTTATTATTGTTCAGTTGGGAAGGGGGTGAGAGGGAGTGAAAGTGAATACTTGTTAATTGGAAGATTTAATAACTTTTAAAATTTATTTTTAAAATTTTAATTTAGGGGCATCTAGGTGTCAAAGTGGATAGAGCACTGGCCTTGGAGTCAGAAGGACCTGAATTCAAATCCCATCTCAGACCAGACAGTTGACACTAGCTGTGTGACCCTGGGCAAATCACTTAACCCCAATTGCCTCGCTCCAAAAAAAAAAAAGGTTAAAATTTTTTAATTTAAAATTAAAATGTAAAAAATTTAAATTTTAAAAAATTAAGAAAATTAAATTAAAAATTTGTGATTAACTTTTCATTAATCCCTTTTGTAAAACCAAATTGCTATGAACTGGTTGATCAATAATGGAGAGCACATTGTAGGGGCTAATGGGTTGTAGGACTAGAACTCCATCCCCTCAAGATTAGTTCTAGAACCCTGAGGAGATGGCTCAGCTGCCTTCTTGGGACTGTATCCTGCAAGTGTGAGTGGAGTCTGGGGGAGCCTAGAGAGGACCCCCAGGGAGGGGGCAACTATATAGAGATATTGATGTGAATGCATAGAGAACTCACCAACCAACTTAGATGTTTAAAAAGAAATGTACGGGAAATTTAAGCAATGGTAGATGATGGTGGAAGGATAAGGAGCATGGCTGAGTCCTTCAAGAATGTTCAGAATGAGTTTGGTTGGGAAGGAAACTAAGGGTAACAAAAAAGGTGTTTTTTAAAGGTATATTCAAAAAAATTCATTTATTCTTATTCTGTGTATAAGTATATCTTGTTAATATACAATGCTACTCTGCCTCCATTCTCTTTTTAAGATATCCTTTTTCTTTTAAATAAAACATGCCCTTATAGAGGTATAGTCCAATCATAAGGCATAACCCATCTACTTTCAGTGATAACCATGAAATCAAATTTGCCTCTTTGCATTAGGATTTCTCATTCTAAGTGCAGCTCTTTCTCCACTATTCTGGTGTCCACATTGCTTCTTTTGTTGTTTTTGTTGTTGTTCAATCATTTCAGTCATGTCTGACTCTTCATGTCCCCATTTGGGGCCTTCTTGGCAAATATACTGGAGTGGTTTGCCATTTACTTCTCCAGCTCATTTTACAGATAAGGAAACTGAGGCAAGCAGGGTTAAGTGACTTGCTCAGTAAGCTAAGTGTCTGAGACTGCATTTGAACTCAGATCTCCCTAACTCCAGGCCCAGATCTGTATCCACTGCACTACCCTAGCTGTCCTAACATGGCTTCTATGTTATTATCATAAGCCTTGGGTATGTATTTAGAGATAGTGTGATGGCTTAGATATGTTTTAAGTGGCATATAGTATAGGATTATAAAATACATCACACAATAAATACTCATTTCAAATTTGTGGTCATTCAAATCATGGCTGGCCTTAAGTTTATCTTTGGTCAGCAAATTCTTTCTTTAGTAGAAGCACTAATTCATGGTGCAAATAAGACTGAAAGAATGAACAATTCTTCTTTACAACATGACTAATGTGAAAATATGTTTAATAGGAATGTATAGGTACAGCCTATATCAGATTGCATGCTGTCTTGGGGAAGGAGGAGGGAAGGGAGGGGAGAAAATTTAAAACTCAAAAACTTGTGAAAGCGAATGTTGAAAACTAAAAATTAATTTAAAAAAAGAATGAACAGAATATATACAGAATATACAGAATGAAGTTATTTATTCTATTTCTTATTTTATTCATTCATTTATGAAAAGAATGAAGAAAGTTTAAAGAAGGCATTGGACTATGCTAGAGTGGATGGCACAGTGGTAGCCTCTTTTCTTTCTGCCAAGGAGCATGATCAGTGGATTACACAACAAAACCCTGAATACCTATTACAGAGTTGGTATACATAAAGAGCAGGGAAATAGTAAGAGACCATCACTCTGCCCTGAGTGAGCTCAAGCCATCTGGTCCTGGAATACTGAAAGAGCAAGCAGATAGGATGGCTGAGCTACTACTAATGATCTTAGAAAGACTGTAGCCAAGGAGAGGGTCTACCAGTTCAGAGAAGGTTAAATATCCTGATTTTCAAAAAAAAAAAAGTGGGGGGGGAGGAGAAGAGAATCAGATAACTATAGGCCAGTGAACTTTACTTCAATTCCTGATAAAATTCTAGGACAGACATTCTTGACTTTTTTGTGTGTCCTGAAACCCCTTTGTTTATCTGGTGAAGCCCATGGACCCCTTCTCAGAGGAATGTTTTTAAATGCATGAAATGAATGCATAAAATAAAACACAGAGAATTACAAAGGAAACCAATTATTTTGGAATGCAGTTACCAAAATACTAAAAAAAAATCTAGATTATATTAGTAAAAGGATAGCTAGTGAATACCTATAAATTCACGGCTTCACTCAGAATTGGTGATAATAGAATAACTTGATTTTCTTCTTTAAGTGGGGTTACTAAACTGACAATAATGTGGTATGTAAGCTTCTTGAAGATAGTGAAAGTTCAGTTTTTTTCTACATATCAGAATTTCCCAGCTTTTAGCCCACTGCCTGACATAGTAAGTAATAGACTACTAGTCTGGAAGGTCTGAGTTCAAATCCAACCTCAGATATTTACTAGCTGTGTGACCCTAGACAAGTCATTAACTTCTGCCTTGCCTCAGTTTCCTCATCTGTAAAATGGGGATAATGCTAACACCTACCTCACATTGTTACTATGAAAATAAAATGAATTAATATTTGTGAAGCATTTTGCAAATCATAAAGCACTACATAAATACTAGCTAATTTCATCATCATCATCATCATTTATAATGTTCTCAGACATCTGAATTTTATGGGCTTGAAATAAAAATAGCAAAACACATTACATACAGTCTCTTATTTGGTCATCCCAACAATCCATTGAGGTAGATGTTATAATTTTTTCCATTTTATAAATGGAAACAGTCTCAGAGAGGTTGTGACTTGCCCAGGTTCACACAGTTAGTAAGTGTCTGAGGTCAGATTTGAACTTGGGTTTTCTTGACTATGAGTCTAGTTCTTTTTCTTTTACATCCACCATATTGCCTCTGGAGTCACCTCAGAAAGGTAGTAAGTGAACAAAGAGATGGGAGCAGCATTCCCTCTCTTGTCCCCTGCCGTCTGTTGTGGGTCTCCAATCTTCTACTGGCCCCGCACCTGGGACCTCAGACGTTCTGCTCTAGCCTGAGGCAACGGTCCACCTTTTTTTCAGCCCGGTTTCTGGACTAGCATCAGCTCAAGATGTGTAGAGGGAGTTTCATTTGGGAGAAGAATTGTTATTCTTACCCTGTCTGGGAAACATCCATGCATACACATGGTGACCTCAGATCTAGTTTGCCAGAGTCAACTTATGACCAAGCCAAAGAGAATGACATTCCTACTGGAATGTGACCTGCATTCTTCCCTTGTCCCAGTCTGGAGTCCTGGTGAGTGGAGGGGGGATGGTTGCTAGGAGAAACCCAAGCAGCCCAAGTGGAAAGATAGTCTCTCCAGGGTAAACAGAGGAATCCTGCAGAGCAAAGCTCTGTGCACAGCTTTGAAAAGACAGCTGAGGGTCAAACATGGAATTCTTAAAAACAAACCTGAATTCTATGTGGGAAGCTGTCATGGAAAATGAGAGCACCAGCTGTTTACTTCTTACTGCTTTCATCTCCACCATGGAGCTGTCCTGCCTTCCTTGAGAATTCTCAAAATTCAATTCGGTCCAATTTGATGCGCATTTTAAAGCACCTACTATGTGCCAGGTACTGTCCTGAGGATACAGAGAGAAACATGAAGCAGCCCCTGTCCACAAGAAGCTTACTTTCTCCTGGGGTGGGGATTCTCCTGATTAACATAGACCCCAGGCTTTGGGCTAATAGAATTTCAGGAACTAAATTTAGGAAAGGAAACTTACAGATGAGAAACTGAAGCCCAGAGAAAGAAAGGGACTCATGTCCCTTGGTTTTAGTCTCCTCAAATTACCTTATGATTCACTGACTGGTTTACATGTTGTATTTCCCAGTAGAATGTTAAGGACAGGGACCTTGTTTGGTTTTTGACTTTGGGTCTCTGCTACCTGTCACAGTGCCTGATGTGGAGAAGATTCTTAATAAAGGCACACTGGCCCAGGGTCCCAGAGGCACTAAGTGAATAACAGAGCACAGTTTAGAGCCCAGCTTTCCTGACTCCAAAGTTGGTGCTCTTCCCAAGGCATCATGGAAAGTCAGCTTCCTGTGGGCAGGGAGGGCTTTTTTTTTTCCCACTTTGTCTCTCTGACACTTGGTGTGATAGGTGCTTAATAAATGCTTGTTCATTGATAGATATTTTCCTGATCCTTCATATTCCCTGTGGCTTTCTCCTCCCCAGAAAAGGCAGAGAATGTCAGGGAGGAAATCAGCTCCATAGGGAGCCCAGTCTTGGGAACAGTTTGAAGAAATTTCAAGAGGTTTGTTTGGCCATCATTAGGCACCTTCCACCATGAAGATTCTGGTTCTAGGTATATGGTTTTGGCATAGCAGACTTGGAGTTAGGAGGAGGGGTTCAAATACCACGCCTGATACTCATTAGCTGTACTGTCATAGGAAAGTCACTTAACTTTCCTGATTCTCTGTTCCCTCATCTGTAAAATAATGTGCGGTACATAATGACTGTCATGAGGCCCAAATGAGATAATGTACCTAAAATGCTATATCCACAGTGCTTTTTATTATTTCTGGAAGGAGTTTAGGAAAATTCTTTGGGAGGGAGAAACTGTGGAGAACAGATGGCCCTTACCAGACAATATTTTCTCTCCTCTCCCCCCTTCTCCTTCCCTCTCTTCCCTTCTCCTCTCTTCCCTTCTCCTCTCCTCCTCTCTCCTCTCCCTCTCCTCTTCTCCTCTGAGGCCAGGGTTGATTTGTCTCTAGTGGGTGAGTGGTCCCAACAAGCAGCCCTGACAAGGAGAAGCTTCAACCACTTGTGTCAGCCTGACCTCCCTCTCAGACCTTGCTTGTGACATTTCCCTGTCCCCCAGTTTCCTCCCTCTTAACCCACTAAGCTCCCAGTGCTCCAAGCACCAGGAAGTGGTGGATGACACTACAGACCCTGAATGAATGCTTAGACAATAGAGGAGGCAGTTTAGCTCAGCTCAATTCAATTTGGTTCAGTTCAACTGAACTCAACTTAATTCAACAAACGTTTTTTGTGCACCCACTACATGCCAAGCTTGCTACTACGTTCTGGGGATAAAAAGACAAAAAAAGAAAACAATTCCAGCCTTAATGGATCTTAGACTAATCGTGGGAAACATGTACACATATAAGTGGAAGTACAATATATACAAATCCAATTAAAAATAACTTTCCTGGGCTTGGGGAGGGCACTAGTACCTGGGAGGAGTAGAATGGGATGGACCTCTGGAAGTAGCCTAGGAGTCGAGGAATCCTAGACAGCAGCGGTGAGGAGGGGAGACACACAGGACAATCTGGGCAAAAGCCCAGGGGTGGGAGATGGCATCTGCAAGGAGCAGCAGGGAGGGGACAGGCCACTTTGGCTGGAAAGTCGAGCATCTAAAGAAGAGTAAAATACAAGCCTAGAAAGGCTTCAAATGCCCAACTGAAGAGTTTGTATTTGATCTTAGAGGCAAGAGTAAGTCACTGGTGATGAGGATGAAGGGGACTTCGTTTCTGAGAGGGGGCTCCCGTGAAGATGCAGATCAGGGCAGGGGGAAGTAGCATTGAATGAAAATGCCTTTATTAAGCACTTACTAGGTACAAAGCAAATACAAGTGGAAAATCAGAGACAGTCTCACTCACCTCTTAACCTCTAATGCGGGAGACAATCCATATCAGAGGCTTTGGCTTTGAGGCCAAATGGGAAGATCCCATGGTCCTTGGGGTGCAGTGGCAAAGCAGGCTGTAAATGTTTTAATAGACCCAACTTGGTACACAGTTTCCTCTGCTGACGTTGTCTCTTGATAGAGCTCCCTCGGCTATCATGGGGTCAAGGAGGCTCTCTGATCCTTATCTTTAGAGTTGCTTCTGCCCGCCAGGCTACAGCTTCAGAGTTGTTGTTCACAGGCCCTCAGATCTATCTCAAGCCACCAGACAGTGGGAGATGGATGTGGGACACCCTAGGGTGATGGAGCATAAAAGCACCCCAGAGGATCTGGTCTTAGACCTTAGCTCTGCCAGTTACTTACCTTTTCTTGGCTTCAGATTCCTCTTCCATGAAATGAGGTTAGATTCAACAATCTCTGAGATTCTTTTCAGCTGCAAATTCTAGTACCCATTTCTGGCTACTGCTCCCAAGACTCACTTGTATTTCTGGAACAACGGAGGTGATTGTTCCACTCTTCTTGGCCCTGGGCAGACCACATCTAGAGTTCTGTGTTCAAGTCTGGATTTCATGTTTTAGGAAGGATATTGACAAGCTAGAGGGCTGACAGAGGAGGGCAATCAGCATGGTGGAGGGCCTCATGCCAAAGGAGGATCTTGTGGAAGAACTGGAGAAGACATGAGAGCTTGCAAGTGTTTCAGAGAATTATAGGACTCCGAATCTAGAGCTGGTGAGGGACTTCAGAGTTGATTTATCTAGGACCCATCTGAAGGATGGGCTGTTATATAGGGGTGGGAAAAAATGATAGATTCAGATGTGGATTCAAATTCTGCCTTTAACTACACGTGTGACCTTGAGAAAATCACTTTACTTGTCTCCACCTCAGTTTCCTCATCTGTAAAGTGGGGAGAATAATAGCACCTATCTCCCAGGGTTGTCGTGAGGATCAAGTCAGATAATATTTGTAAAGTATTTTACAAACATAAAATATAGAGAAATTCCCGTTACTGGAGGAGGTTAAATGGAAGCTGAAAGACCACTACCTGGAGGTAGCATGTTAGCACCTTAAAACAATTTTTAGGACCTCGGAAACAACCAGTTTCAAGCTGCTCACTTAGAAACAAAGAAATCGAGAAGGTCACTGGGCTAGATTGTCAGACTCCGACCCAGTCCCTCCGACTCTCAATGCAGTTCTCTTGTTCGTTACAGCATGGACTCAGGTATGAACTGGACTTCAGTCTCTTCCAGATTCCTCCCATCGCGAAGATTTTCCAACTCTCGGCAAGCCTGTCCAGCTGTCCTCATTGCCTTTCATACTGGAGCAGCTGAGAAAGTTATTGTCATGCCGGTTGAACACAGCTGTGTGCTTCCTCTCCGATCTCCAACGAGTAACCCAGCGCTAAGCCAACAGTCTCTTCTTTTCCTTCTTCCAAAGAGGACACAACTCACAGGAAAATCAAAACCCAGTAAATCTCTCCGGTCCGGAGCCACAGGGGCTAATAAAGTCCGAGTTATAAAGTGTCGTGGCATCTAAAACGTTTACTCCTTTATTGCTTGCGAAACAACCCAACTCCAAAATCTGTTTCTTTCTGGGCAGGGGCCGATGGAAAAAGAGAGATTTTCCCATATATTTATTATGTGAAACGTAATGTGGGAGGATGTTCACATCAAGTGCCGAGCAATTAGACACAAAAAGGTCCACATTGGAGGTGCTGCCAAGAATCTGCTCTCTGATAATAAAGCCGCTTTACGGGGCCATGAGTTGCACCACGCAGGTTTCACAATCCGTCATTGACAAGGGCTGCCTCGGTTATTGGCTCAAGGGACCCAGACACGGGCGAGACTGAGCAGAGAGTACACGGAGAAGGGAGGCTGGCCAAAGATGCTATCTCCGACGAGTCACGGAGTGTTACGAAGGACCCCTTTTTCTAACCTCTTCTCACTTCTCACCTTCTCTTTCCCCTCCTCGGAAAGGAAGAGAACTCATTGTCCTGGCTTTAGTGGAAGGACTGGATTAGAGTTGGGGGGAGTTTGCCGAAAGAAGGTACCAAGCTTATCTTCAGCAGAGATCCTTCCCTTACTAGGTTCGAGGCCAATAACGTTAAGATTTAGAACCGTAGGATTGAGCAAGAAGGGCCTTAGAAATGAAAATATGAAGCGTTGGGGCTAAAAGTTACCTTAAGAAAGCACCTAATCCAACCGTTTTTTAGAACAGGGAAAGGAGATGGGAGGAAGTGAGGTGTCAAAGGTCATGATATTTATAAGTGGTAGGGGCGGAATTTGACCCCCAGGGCTCCTTGCTGTATTAGAATGTAAGCTCCTTGAGGGCAGGAACTGTTCTTTTCTATTCAAGTCTTGGCCAAGAACATAATGAGCACTTACACATTGACTGATTGATTGATCCATGTCCAGTGTGCTCTTTCTCTTATATGGCATGGTAGATAACCTAACATTTCCCATATGGCCATCAAGACTAGACAAAGGAAGAATGCTATTGTTTGATGTCGGCCAGTCTAAAATCTGAAAACAAGTAACGTGGTACAGTGGAAATCAACCAACAAACATTTGTTAAGCACCTGCTGTGGTTAGCCTAGGGCAGCTAGGTGGCAAAGTGAATAGAGCACTGGGCCTGGAAGCAGAAAAACCCGACCTCAAATCTGGCCTCAGACTCTTACTAGCTGTGTGACTGTGAGTAAGTCATTTAACCTGTTTGCCTCAGTTTCCTGATCTGTAAAATGAGCTGGAGAAGGAAATGGCAAACCAGTCCAGTATCTTTGCCAAGAAAACCTCAAATGGGATCAGGAAGAGTCAGACATGACTGAAATGACTGACCAACAAATGTGCTAGTACTATGTTAGGGACCGGATCTGAAGCTAAAGGACCCAGGCTCAAATTCCACCTCTGATACTATTTGTATAGCCTTGGCCAAGTCCCTTATCCTCCTTGGGCCTCAGTTTCCTCATCTACAAAGTGAGGGAGTTGGAGTACATAGCTTCTGAGGTCTCTTTTAGCTCTGGATCCAATGGTCTTATGATGCTATAATCCTGTGATTCCTTGGAATCATACATATTAATACATATTGTTTAGCTGTTTTCAGTCATGTCTGCCTCTTTGTGACCCCGTTTAGGTTTTTTTGGCAGACACTGGGGTGGTTTGCCATTTCCTTCTCCAGCTCCTCTTACGGATGAGGAAACTGAGGAAAACAGAATTAAGTTACTTGCCCAGGATCATACAGCTAGTAAGAGTCTAGGGCTGGATTTGAACTCAAGTCTTCTTGACTCCAGGTCTCCATTTTATCCACTGCATCACCTAGCTGCCCATTAAAATATATGGAAAGATTCATATAACTGTGTGACAGTTTCCTGGGGCCCCATCTTTAATCCCTGGATATCATTGGTCTAGTGGTAGCATCTAAGTAAGAGATTTCCAGGGCTAAGGACCAACAAACACCTTGGCAAGGGGGAGTACTGAGCTATTTATTCCCTCCCCAGGAGTGGAATGGAAGATTTAGCAGGGAAAGGGTCTGTTGAGGCTTAGATGCAATCCCCCATCTGCTTCCTCCCCACTCTTTTTCCTCCCCCTCTGCTCCCTCCCCCCATTACTTCCTCAATTCCCTTTGGAATATTCTCATTGCTCCAATCCGAGCCCTCCCAGAGTCTGAATGTTAGAAGGGACCTGGAGGTCAACCAATACATGAAAGGAATTTCCAATAAAAATATACTCAGCAAGTAGCTGTCTAGCCCTGGTTAAAGACCTCTAAAGAGGGGGAATCCACTACTTTCTGAGGCAATTCATTCTACCTTGGACAGACCTAGTTATTAGGAAGTTTCCCTTCAAACTGAGGCTAAACTGACCTCTTTACAACTTCATCTACTCTTTCTGGTTCTGCCCTGATGCCATACAGAGCAGGTCTGACCCTGCTTCACAGGAAAGTCCTTCCAACACCTGCAGACTTGGCTCCCCAACATCTCTTCTCCAGCTGAAGAATGCCCAGGTTCTTCAGTTCCTCCATTATGGACTGAAGGATTTCCAACATCTTGGATGCCCTCCTTTGGACACTCCATAGCTTAGCAATGTCCTTAAACTGAGGCACCCAGAATCAGACGCAGTTCTCCAGATGGTGTTCCATGAGAGCCTTCTACAAGGAGATATAAAAGCTATGAGCCTCCATAGCCCCAGGTCAAGTGAGCTTTTGTGGCTTCCACAGCAGACTGCTGACTCATGGAGTGTGCAGCTCATGAGCAACCTCCCCCATCCTTATCTGGGCTCCAAATGGCCATTGAAGATTAGATTTTGGAATAAAGAGCCCTAGCTTAAAAGGCTCCAGATGATTAGACTTGAGGCTCTAAGGTTATTATCCTTTGACCCATGTGACTGACCTTGGACAAATATTTCCCCTCTCTGGGGCTCAATTTCCTCTTCTGTAAAATAATGGGGGTTGGACCCTAAACTATAAATCATAAGACCATAAAAATGTGATCAGTTTAGATGAAAGTTCAGCAAAACCCATCTAAAATTCAATGGAAGTCCAAAATCTAAGAAAGGTCAGGGGGGAAAAAACCCAAACAAACAAAAATTGAGTCAAGTTAGTTAATCAAAACCATTGGCCTTGCGTAGGCCCAACATCTGGATGCCTGACTGAATTATGGACCGAGCTGCTTGAAGTAACTGAGGATGTCTTGGCATGGTGCAGATAGATGCTCGGCATGTTGGAGAAGCAGGGAAAAGGAGCTGCCTGGGACCCTCAGGGGCTGGCAGGTCATTCTGTGGAGGAGGCAGCTAGAAGTGGAGTTGGGCCTGGGTGGATGGATGGGGAAAGGAGGGGAAGCCTGTCACCCCACAGTCCTGGAGATAAGGGGGTGGGACCAGATCCAAGGACAGAAGCTCCCACCTCACAGCTGGGGAGGCGGTGGCCTGTTCCAGTCTAGGGGGCTTCCAGAAGTCATCCCCACCAGGCAGCAACGGCAGCCGGCTTGCCGAACAAAGGACAGCAACCTGCATGGTTTGGACACATGGAACACACAAGGTCTGGGCTGTGTTCTCTCACGCTATTTCCTTCTTCCTGGCTCTGGCCTTGGATGAGGGAGCCAAGAGCCCGGCCTTGCTCCTCTGTGCGTGGAGGTGTATTTGGGCTCTGACCCAGCTCCTAAAACAGATTCCAGATGACTTTCCTCCTCCTTCCCTTCCCCACCTTGACTGTTTCAGAGATTAAAACCCCTTCCTCTCTCGTCAGCAGGCAGCCTGAGGGAGGGGCTAACTGGATCACTTGTCACACCAGTCTGGTGTGGAATACTCATCAGGCTTGGCTGGTGGGAGAGTTGATGCATTTCCTGGCCTGACCTGCTTTGGGGGAGATGGGCGTGCAGGCTTGAGCATCGGTTGGAGAGATCTCTCCCTCTCCCCAATTCCATATCTTCCTCTCAAACCCCCTGGTTTTTTCTTCTCAGGGTGTAGCCCCGGGCACCTGAACTCATGAATGATAAGCATATGTGGTACAAAGGGCTACATCTGAGATCAGATGTGGGTCTCTGCTGGTGACTCCTTCCAAGAGCTGGAGTAAGGAAGCTCTCTCTTCTCAGGACATCAGCTTCCTCATTTGTAAAACGAAGGACTCAACGGATGACTGTTAGTTGTGGGAGTGAAGATCTAGAACTGGGAGGGACCTCAGAAGTCCCTGAGTCCAAGAAGCCCAGGACCAGAGAGGTTTCGGCTCACACAGTCACACAGATAGAATTGGGGAGCCAGTGTCAAAATCCAGGCTCTCTGGCCCCCTTCCCCCACCCAGTCCAACTCTGTTGCCTCCCATAACACTATCACTTTACAGCTGACCTTAGGGTCCTTTAGTCCAATCCCCCTCACTTTACAAAGGAGGAAATGGAGACTTGGAGTTAAGTGGCTTCCTCAAAGTCCCCAGAAGGTAGCAGGTGGCAGCCGAGATTTGAACCTATGCCCTCAGATTCCAAATTCTCCCTTCATACTCTGGGATTTTATAATTCTATGATTCTTGATTTTACCTCTCACAGATCTTTCTCCTATTGTCCTACATGAGACTTCCTGTGTCTCTCAGAATTCTGTTCTGGGAGTTCAGGAAACAGAGACATAAGATTGAGCCCTGGATCCCACCCAGAAGATCTGATTTCCAATCCTGGCTTTGCTATTGACAGGCAATAAGACCTTGGGCAAGTCATTTCCCCTTGGTGATCCTCAGTTACAGTCTTCTGCAAGAGGTAGGGAGCTCCTTGCTGACTTAAAAATCCTGTAACCTCCTATCTATGGTAGGACAAGAGGAGTGGTTGCCCTCAGCCCAGCCGTGAAAATTGAAGATAGTGAGAATATGTTGATGAATAAGAGACAGCTAACATACTACAGATAGCTGGTGGTCAATGGTTAGAGTGCCAGACCTGGAGTCAGGAAGACCTGAGCTCAAATCTCACACACATACTAGCTATGTGACCCTGGGCAACTCACTTAACCTCTGTTTGCCTTAATCCACTGGAGAAGGAAATGGCAAACCACTCCAGTATCTTTGCCAAGAAAACTCCATGGACAGCATTGGCATGATATGATCCAAGGGGTCACAAAGAGTCAGATGTGATTGAATGGCTGGAAAATATATTAGATGACCAAGGTGAGATCTCAAAAAATACTTCTAGGCAGCAGTAACAACTCTCAAAATGTAGTCTAGGTTTTAAGATGTTTTAATTTCCAATATGGTAAATATCTACAGATATTACCCACATAAATACAAGCTCTTGGGGGGAACCTCCATAATTTTTAAGGGCATAAAGTGGTCCTGAGACCAAAATATTTGAGAACTACTGGGCTACAGCATTGAGCTGAATTTAATTAGATGAAAGAAACTCAATAGACAAAAATGTAAAGTCTAAACCTTGGGTTAAAAAAATCTTCTTCACAAGTCCATAGCATGGGAGAAACGTGCTTAAACAGCAGTTAATTGGAAAAAAAGGTTTGGGGGTTTTGATGGACTGTAAGCTCATTATGAGTCATAAGTCTGATGTGGAGGAGGTTTGGATTTGTTCTCTTTGACCCCAAAAGGCAGAACCAGGACCAATGGTAGCAAAGGCAAATTGAATTTTAGTAACAATTGGAGCTAACCAAAAGTGTGCTCAGGAGGACCCAGGGCAGTGCCTGTCGTGGAGCAGGCTCCTAATAAATGCTTGTTGATTGATTAATCGATTGACTGGTGATGGCTTCTCCCTCACTGGAGGGCTTCGGTAGAGGCTGCGCAACCACGATGGCGAATCTTTTTTTAGGGTGTCCACTGTGGTCCCTCCTAGCTCGAAAGTGCTGGAATTCTGGGTGCAGATGGAGAGCCCCACTCTTGCCCCAACATTTCCTCCTCTTACATACTCCCCTTGTCTGTAACTTCTCCCAGGTGTTGATATGAGTTTGGGGTGACATCGGCCTGGATGCTAATATTCCTGGATACAAAGGGATAATCTGAGAACCCGAACACCCTTCTCCCCATAAAGTACAATGCAACGACAGGAGAAGTGGCTGGTGGCGAGCTGAGGCTTTGGTAGGACTATATTCCTGATACCTCCCTACATCCCCAGCACTTAACACCCCTCACTCCTTCCCCCACCCCTTCTTTCCATGAACCAGTTCCCCATGTTCAGCCTCCATTCCTGGGTCTGGGAATACTTATCAACATCAGTTGAGCATTCTTTGCCCACGTGTTGAAAGTCCAAAGCCCTCAGGGTGTTTCTCCCACACTCAGCCCCTGGTCCTGGCCTCTGAAACCATGCCCTTGGCCCTGCACCCAATAGCAAATTGTCAACCCAGACTGAAGCTGCTTATGGTTATGTTTTCCAGGATGAAGTCTGACTCTGGCAGGTGGTGATTTAGAGTTTGGAAAAGTTCTCACAGATCATCTTGTCCAATTCTCACATTTTACAGAGGGAGAAACTGAGGCTCAGATAAGGGAAACCATCTGGGATCAGAATGTGGGTCCGAATCTAACATTTTTTCCTAGTAAGAGGAGTTGAAAGGAAGAATTGTTATCACATTACCTTTTGTTTTTCCAAGTCCATATTTAATTATTAGCACCCAAGGAGAATTGCCTGTAAGGGGGACCTGAGCCTTTACCTTACTAGTGTTTCGAGAGCTTTCTTGAAGCCTGGCCAAGCCTCAAGGTTATTTTCATAGCTAGAGTCTAGTTACTACTGGGAGGATATGGAGGGAGGGGAGGGAAGGGATGACAGGAAGCGGAAAGGTGAATGGAAGGGCTTAAACATTTCCCCCTCCCAAAAAAGATTCAATGGGAGGGGGAAGTGCATTGCTCATTTCCTGAGGCAGGGGAGATGGAATTCAGTGGCCCTGATTGGCTGGGAGAGAAGGCTGGAGCCTGTCTGTGCAGGTGGCTGAGTCAACAGGTCTTCATAGTTGTCTGAAGGGACCTTTGGTGTGTCGGGCAGGGCTATGGCCTATCCAGAACAAAAATGCTGGGATGTGGGGACTAGCAGAAGGATGCTGGCCCCAGTCATTTCACTGGCTGATCCGTAACTTTCCTGAGGAAGAGGAAACAGAGGTCAGCAGTGCCAACATGTACAGTGGAAAGATGGAGCTCCCACATCTTGGCCCTAAGCATCCCATAAGATGCTGCATGGCACAGCAGGCAGGAACAGCAGAGTGATGGGGTGGTAAAGGATGAGGATACCAAAGTGATGGTGAATGCTGGACCCAAGGTTTAGATGAGGGTCTTAGGAACCGTGGGGCAACAAGGCATAGGGGAGCAAACCTGTACAATGCTCTTCATTTTTACTGTGAGTCTTGTGGACTGTGCAGGTCTGGGGGAAAGGGGTCAACTTCTTATTAACCATGAGTTTTCCCTTCTTCTCTGAACATAATTATATAGATCTCTTAGGGGAAATGGGACCCATCAGAGGGAAAAGTTTTCTTGACCAACCAGGGGTATGGATATGAGTCTTTTCTGTGTTCTATGCCAAATTCTAATAAAAACTGTTCTATGTTCTTTATTTTCTTATTCTAGAGTGCTCTATTTCAGAGCTAGAGACAAGTCAAATTCTTGTGTTCCCAAGGCCCAAGTCCTGGGTGTGTACTAACATGAGCCATATGGATTACTGGGAGAAACTCTAATGATTGAATCCAGTTAATGTGGGTTCAGAGCTTCAGTAATGGGTCAAGTTATAGAACTATTTCTTATGGTTTTTCAGGATAACAAATTGGACCCTAGAAAGTGTTTTCTTTCTTTGGTAGTGATAGTGGAGAAGGTGAGAAGTTCAAAGCTACAGTGGAGACCAGATCTGCAAGATTCCAGACCACTCTTGGTGATAATGTCAATGAACGTTGAGTTCCTCCCCTTTCTGGATTCTCCTTCCTTCCAGCCATTCCTCCACGTCCTTAAGAGATGTCATCTTGCTCAAAGGGAAGGGAGGTATTACAGTGGTCGAGGGCTGGACTGCCGTCAGGAAAACCCGAGTTCAGATCCAGCCTCAGTGCTTACTAGCTGTGTGACCCTGGGGAAGTCACTTCACCTCTGCCTGACTTGCTTTTCTGAGCTGTAAAATGGGGACAATAATAGCACCTACCTTCAAGGGAGAATAAAATGAGATAATGTTTGTAAAGTGTTTTGTAAACCTTAAAGCATTTATATAAATATAAATATGATTACAATCAACCTCATCATTATTATTGTTATATTTTGGAGACAGAAGATCTGGCTTTACATCCAAACTCTGCCAATTACTAACTGTGATTATGGCCAAATGATTTTACCTCCCTTGGCTTCAGTCTCATTAACTGTTTAAAAAAAAAGTGTTTGGCTCAGACTTAGACAATCTCCCAAGTGTCTTCCAACTCTAAAATCGATCATTCTGTCACATTCTATCACACAATCTGAGCAAGTGTGCAGGAGAGGAGATGTTTTGAGGCAAAAATTGGGTCATAGACAATGATCTCCTTGCCCCTAAATTCAATGGTCTTGTCTCTGTCCTCTCCCTTCTGGCTTCAGGTTTTGATACTGTCAAACCCTCCTGCTCCAGGACACTTTCTCCTCCCTTGGTTGCCACAATATTCCTTCTTCCTGGTCCCCCTCCTACCCATCTGACCACTTTTTCTCAGCCTTCTTTCCTGGGTCATCTCCTCCTTCTTAACTGTGGATGACTGCTCGGGGTCTGTCGTCTTCTCTGTAGACACTCTCCTTTGATGAATTCATCCACCCCCAAAGGTTCGGTTATTATTCCTATGCAGAAGACTACTAGTGGATAGCCCATGGACATCTCAAACTCAGCTAGGTGACACAATGGATAGAGCACCAGCCCTGGAATCATGAGAACTTGGGTTCAAATCTGGCCTCAGACAGTTACAAGCTGTGTGACCCTGGGCAAGTCACTTAACCCCAATTGCCTCAAAAAAAAAGAAAGAAAGAAAGAAAGAAAGAAAGAAAGAAAGAAAAAGAAAAAAAAAGAAAACATTTGAAATGACCTGGGCATTTCAGAGGATACTTAAGAAACAACCACATTGATCTGGTCTCATTGCCGAGGGGCTGTGAGTTTCTTGGATCTGACTGCAACAGATCAGATCTGCAGCTATGGGGAAGACTACAGGGGTAACACATTATTTCGGTCCGTTGGGTGTGAGGAGTGAACCAGTGCTCCCGCCTCAGCTGAGGAGAGATGTTCCTTTTTACCACCCTACCTCTCTTGGTCTGAGAGTCTGGGAGGAGAATGCCCACCCACTATTACCACCCCAGATCTCCCTTACAGGGGAGTAGATTGTCACCTTCTCTCTCTGGACATAATGCCTGTAAAATGGGGGAACTGGACTAGAGAGTGTCTAATGTTGTTACCAGCTCTAAATCCTCAAATTTCCTCAAGGGTACCTTTTTAGAGATTTTTCAGAGTAGGAAAGGAGTTATTAGTATACATGTGCACCAGAGGACTGAAGGCTTTGAAGCTGGCAGGGAACTTTAAGTTCATTTTAAAAAGGAGGAAACTGAGCCCACAGAGGGGAAAAGACTTGCCCAAGGTCATACTCATAGGAAATTTTACTGATAGTAAGAAAGACAATTTTATCGGTAGGAAGTAAGGCAATTGCCTCCAGTTTTATCATCTCTACCTGGGCCTTTTCGCTCTTCCTCCTGGGTTAATCTGCATGCATGAGGGAAGGAAGGAAGGAGGGAAAGAAGGAAGACAGGGAGAGAGGGAAGGAAGGATGGGAGGGAGAGAGGGAGGAAGAAAGGGAAGGAAGGGAGAGGGAAGAATGGGAGGAAGGAAGGAAAAGAAAGAAGGAGGAAGTGAGAAGGAAAGGAAAAAAGGAAGGAATGGAGAAGTGAGGGATATAGGAAGGAAAGAAGGGAGTGAGGGAGAGAGGAAGAAGGAAGAGAGGAAGGAAAACAGAAGGGAAGGAAGGAAGAGAGGAGAGGAAGGAAAGAAGGATGGAAGAGAAGGAGGGAGAGAAGGAGGGGGTAGGAAGGAAGGAATAAAAAAATTTTTAACTGCTTATTATCTGCCAAACAATGTGCTAAGCACAGGGGCCACAAATAGAAAGATGAGACAGTCTGGGCTCTCAAAGAGCTCCCACGTTCTAATTGGAGAGAACACATACAGGAGGGTGGATGGAAAGTGCTGTGGTCCTTAGGGGCCATTGACTGGCCAGATGGCAGTGCCTGGGATCTTGAGGGCATAGTGTCTGGGCGGTTGCTAATTAAGTCTGCTGCTCCTCTGTCTTATTGGAGTTAGTGATCTTTACTCATCCAGGTTGCACGAGGGGCCATGTCTACTTTGTGGCAGGGAGAATAGAGATCCAATCCCCAACCGTTTGGAAGAGGGGGGGAATGACCTTGTGGGTCACAGCGGAGCTGGGGCTCTGAGTCCCATTCCACAGATATGTGAATGGGGGGTGGGGATAGGGGGTCAGCATCCAGCCAGCTGGAGTAATTAGCAAGAGGTCAGAGGCAGGAAGATTAGGGGAAAGTGGAAATCCTGGTGGAAACTGGGTTGGGGAAAGAGATCCTTGGGAATCCTGCTCCCCTGGGCCTTTCAGTTGCTTGGCGACCAAGATCATCATATTTTGAGGGTGAGATGGGAGAACGATCTCCCCGTCCCAGGGATTCCTCTTGGCAAAGTGCAAAGGAGTGGAATGGGGTTAAAAAAATTCCTTCCAGGCCCCCTACACTACCCTTGCTTGCCATGAAATCAACTTGGGAGCTAGACTCAGAAGAGCCCAGCAGAGAGAATGCAGCTGCTGTACTTTGTCCTACCTTCCCCATCTCCGTCCCCCCCCCCCCCGGGCAACTGAAATAACTTAACTAATGAATTCACAAGCATTAATTAAGTGCCAACTATGTGCCAGGCACTTCGCTAAGTGCTGAGACACAAAGACAAAAATGAAACTGTCCCTACCTTCATGGAGCTTACATTCTACCCAGGGAAAATATGTGCACATATTAATGCTTAGGAAATATATACAAAGTTTCTCCAAGACGGTGGAGGGGAGAGCAGCAGCAGCGACTTGGGGAGGGGAAAAAGAATCAGAAAACAATCAGATAGTAAATAACAGAGCTGTGATTTGATGACTCTATACCGCTAAACAGCAGCTGATTTCTGTTTCTGCCCCGGCCACTGTATCCTGGCCACTTTCTTGTCCTATAGTACTCCTAAGTAGCCCATGGCAATCATGGGATGATAGGTCCTAGAGTTGGAAAGGATCCAACCCTCTTGTTTTACAGAGGAGGAAACTGAGTCTGAGAAAGAGGAAGGGCCTTTCAGCTGCTCTCCTCATCCAGACAGTTGCAGATATAAGCCGGGCCTTGTGGCTCCAAGTGAGCGGAGCGGGTCTCTGTTCCTGTTCCCCAGGAAGGATGGGAGTTGTATCACTGAGCTGACCAAACGTCAACTCCAAGGAAGGAGCTTGGGGTGCTCCCAGTGGGGCCCTCACTAGAGCCGGTAAGCTCTTCATAGGCAACGACATGGACTGCAAGTGAGATCTGTTACCTCCTCTGTCCCCATCTCAACTTAGCTTCGGAAACAGAAACAGCGGCTTCCGGGGCCTCCGTGAGAGCCCTCCATGAGAGCCCTCCGTGAGATTCCAGCTAGGAGCTGTAGCTGGAGAGAGGAAGGGGTTGCTGCTTCTGTGGGCCTCCTTCCTTCTCTGGCTCCCCACTGCCCTTTGGGGTATCTCATGACAGCTTCCTTCTCCCCTAGATAATGAATTAAGCTCGTGGATTGTTCCGGCTGGGCACGAGGACAGGGCAGTGATGGCTTTTCCCCTTCTGCCTGGGGCAGGTGTGAGCTCTGTCTAGCCAAGTCTGGTCTGTCTGACTTGTTCCTGCTTCTTCTCTCTCAACGTCTCCCTGCGCAGTGTCTGACCTCAGCCCCCTTTTTTTCTGGCTTAATGCATATCAAACAGGAACCCCAGCCAGCCAGCTAGCATCCCCCTGGAGAGAAAGGGATGAATGGTGAGTCTGCTCAGAGGTTGCTCAGTTCAGTCCTAGGGACTGGGATTCCTGTCAGCAATGGACAGAGGTTCTTTTCCTGAGGTACTTAGCAAGGAAATTTAGAACTGGGGCCAGAAGTTCAGCCTGTCAGTCAGCCAGGAAACCTTTATTAAGAGCTTCCTATGTGCCAGGGACTGAGTGCCAAGTGATGGACATCTCAAACATAGAATGTCAGGACTGGGAGGGACTTTAGGACAGAAAATACCAGAGCTAGAAGGGACCTTGGAAGATGGAATGTCAGACTTGAAAGCTCCTTGAGAACAAAGAACATGGAATATCAAAATTAAAAGGGACCTTAGAACACAAAACCTAAAATGTCATAGCTAGAAGGGACTTGGGAGTATAAAATGTCAGAGTTAGAAGGAGCCTTAGAACATGGAAGAGAAAACATCAGAACTGTAAGGAAAGAACTCCGAGCACAGAATATCAGATCCTGGAGGTAACAAGGAGCAAGTGAAGTTTCTTGAGTAGAGAGGTGGATAGGTGGGCAGATCTGTGCTTCAGGAAAATCACTTTGTCAGTTGAGTGGGGAGTGGAGTAGAGCAGTGGGAGATCTGAGGCAGGAGACCAACCAAGAGCCTAAATGGGAGGTGATGAAGATCTTCGCCAGGGTGCTGGCTGTGTGAGTGGAGAGAAAGGAACAGATGTCAGTGGCATCACAGAGGCAAAAATGACAAGATTTGGCGACTTATTGTATCTATGGGATAATCAACATCGAGGAATTGAAAATGACACACACCTAGGTATCCAGCCCCAGTGACTAGGAGGATGGTGCTCTTAATTAAGGGTAATCAGGAAGTTGGGAAGAATGGAGGGCTGGGGGTGGGGAGGAAGTTAATGAGTTCCATTTTGGATGTGTTGATTTTGAGATCCCTACAGGACACCCAGTTGGAGATGTTCACTAGGTAGTTCGTGATGCATGCATGTAGCTCAAGAGAGAGCCCAGGGCTGAGCCCGGGGTTCTAGGAATCACCTGCCTGGAGATTGAATCCATGGGAGCTGATGAGGTCACCCAGTGTGACAATATAGAGAGACAAGGGAAGAGGGCCTGGGACAAAGCCTTGTGGTACATCTTCTAGATCCTGAGGAGGAGCGGTCAGATGCATAGGAGGAGAACTGGGCCAGGTCAGTGTCCCAAAAACCCAGAAAAGAGAGGATTCAGCAGCCAAGGATGGTCAAGAGTTTCCAATGCTGCAGAGAGCTTGAGAATAAGCCTAAATAGTTGCTGAATATCTACCCTGTGGCTTGCACTGTCCCACTGTGGGAGAGGAAGCCATTGTTCCTACTCTCAAAGAACATGGAAGCTAAGTTTGGGGAAGACAAACCACACCCGCACAAAAGAGTCGTTCAGTAGATTACAAGAGATTGTTCAGTAGTTTAGACTGGGAGATCCTTTAGGGTCTTTGTATCCCATGGCACACAGTAGGTGCCTAATCAATCTTGATCTATTAACAAGATAGTGTACTATTCAATGTCCAAATGAGGCATACATATGGTGTTGTAAGAATCCAGATGAGGGAGATTTCGTTGAGAGCTAAGGTAGGCAGACAAAACCTCCTCAAGGTGGTGGAAACCGAGGTTGGCCCTGAAGGCTAGATATGATTCAGGTCAAGGAGAAAGGAGGAACCAGCCATTCTGGCAGAGTAACTTGTGTAAGTAAATGTTTGGAGGAACCAAAACTTCTCATTAACCTAATTGTAACTAGGGTTGGAAGACAGGGTCTTTGTCTTCAGGTCCCAAGATTCGGAGGGGCATTGACAAATGCTTTGATTCCAAAACCTAAAAATAACTGAGTTCAGCAGGAATAAATCATTTTAAATAGGAAACCCCAAGATGGCGGCTTCCATCTCTGCACCCTCTCCCTCTGAGCACCCCAGCTTTATTCCACCCGTGCTCCCTCCACTCCCTAGAGTAGCCTCCCCATCTACCTTGGGATCACCACCATCTTCCCAGCCCCAAATGAATTGAACTTGTGCCCTGGGTACAAAATTTACTACCTAGAACCCTGCCCCATGACCCTCACCAAATTTCAGGATCCTGGTGGTTCCTCTCCCCTAAGAGCTTTTCACTCCCCTCTTATCTGGCCTAGATTCATTGCTTATTCTGAACTCCACACATCAGGGTGCACCCCCTGAATCCCTCAGGGGCAATTTGCTGTCTTGAAGACTGTCCTTCCCCCTTGGAGAGGCCCCAGGGTCAGTCTGGTTGTCATGGCCTGCCAATTCATCCTCAGGGTGACCTGATCCCAGAGAGGGCCACCGAACAAACCACCTGAAGGGGAGGGTTGTGGGATGTGAGTGGTGGGGCTGGTGGAAGGGGAGCGAGGCCAGGAGAGGAGAGTTCAGCTCCCCCAGGGCATTTGCTTTCTGGAAGACAGAAGCAGCAGGTGCAGCTCAGATTGCAAAAACCCGGGAGACATATGCTCATCGGTCCCTTTCAAGCTGCTCTTGTTCAAAAACCAGCCCAACACAAACCATCCTTCTCCCTGGAGTTCATACGTCTTTGAAGGCTGCCCTAATTTCTCAAGTCTCCAGGCAGAGACAGACATTTAGTATGTTTGGTCAGGCCCGTTGCCAGCCAGCGGTCCCCTCGCCCCTCCGGGCTTGGCCTCCCTGTTCCAGGACTGCTCCCAAGCAAGGACATATGTTGTTCACACAGCAGTAAATCACAGGCCCTTTTTTCTTCTCCTTTGGGGAGAAGAGGTCTCAGGGCAGCCCCGGAGCCTGGGGAACAGGAGGGGAAGGGAGAGCCCCTAGAGGGAGAGCCTATGGCTGCCCCCGCCCCCACCCTGCTGCCTTGAACAAACAGCTTCTTTGCCTGAAAAGCTAGTGGGGAGGGCTTTTTTTTTTTGGTGGAATGGGGGCAATGGATCTGAAGGGACTGGAGAGGGGATCCAGAGGAACAGGTGGCTGAGTGATGTCACAGGGGCCATGCTACCCAGTGGATTCAGGAAGAAGGTGACAAAGGGTGGGGTTGCTCTGGGAGATCTTGTTGAGGTTGGACAGGCTGCCAAGAAGGAGGAAGGGTGGAGAGAAAGAGCTGAAAGCTGAGGGGTGACCATGTGCTCCTGGAATCATGGAGCATAAAGCTGGAGCATAGACCCTAGAGGTTATCTAATCCAAAATTCTCACTGTACAGATGAGGAAATTGAGGCACAAGGACTTGTTCTAAGTCACACAGGTAGTACATGGCAGAGCAAGGATTCATTTGAGCCTAGGTGGTATGACTCACTCCACCATGTTGCTTCTGATCAGGAATCCACTGAAGTGTTCTATGGGTTCTGCCTGAACACCACCAGCAATGGGGGTACTCACTGCCTCTTTCACTTAGGCTTATCCGCTTTAGGAAAGCTCTCCTCCATTAGGGAGCTTCTCTGAGGGATGTCCCCATCTCTCCTAGTTCTTGGCCTCTGTGGCCAAGCAGGGTAAACCCCATACCCCAACACACAGCCTAGCAGCCTTTCAGAGTCTTGAAGAGAGGTGTTATGTCCTCCAAAGGGCTTTACTTCCCCAAGCTGGATATTCTCATTTACTTGAATGCTCTTTGTACAGCACATCTTGAGTTTTTCCACCATCTTCTGGACACGTGGCAAATTGGTGCCTAGAACTGAACACAGTACTCTAGATGGAATCCAACCAAGGAAGAAGACAGTGGAACTATTCCTACCCTTGTTCCATATTTTCCTTCCTTCCTTCCTCCCTTCCTCCCTCCCTCTCTTCCTTCCTTCCTTCCTTCCTTCCTTCCTTCCTTCTTTCCTACTGGTCTCCCAGCTTCCAGTGTCTCCCCTTTATAGTCCATTCTCTGCACAACTGCTAAATTCATCCCACTAAAGCCCATTTCCAATCTGGTCACTCCTGGGAAACCTCAGTGGCTCCCTATTTCTTCTAGGGTTCTTGTGGGCTTCCACCAGACTCAAATAAAAAGATCAAAAATTTCTTTTATGGTTTTCCTTTATTTTTTGTTTTCTTCCTTTTTTTTTGTTGGGGTTTCAGGTGGGCCAGGTCCCTGGAAAAGACATCGCTACCTTCATTGGCATCTTTTTATATCAGGAACTGAGAAGCTTCAGCCACTGCGTAGCCAGAATGAAATTTAAAAAAAAAATTAGAGGAAGAAAAAAAAGGGGGGTGGTGGGGAGAACCAAAGGCATTGTTTAAAACTTTGTAAAAATAGAAAATAAAAGTTTTCTTGTATTAAAAAAGTTTGGCATTTAAAGCCTCTCACAATCTGCCCCCAACATCTTTTCAGGCCAATTCCATCTGACTCCTGCTCCCATGCTTGGAATGCACTGCCTCCACCTCTGTCTTTCGGAATTCCTGGTTTTCTTCCAAGCTCAGTCCAGGCACTGCCTCCTATGGGAATTTGTTCCTAATTCCCTGAATCATTAAGGATTTCTCCTTTTATATAACCTCATATAGACTTATCTTTTACCACCTCCCCCTTCCACCGACCACCCCAGGAGAGCAGAACCTCCCTGAGGGCAGGGAGAACTGTGTTCCATGTTGTCTTTCTATCTCTAGCATCTAGCACTAGAACAAATGCTTTGGGCTAGATTATTAGATTAGATTTCTATCTTGCTCCAAACGAGCAGAACTTTTTTGTTATCCAATCTGTCTAGCTGGAGATTTGAGAAGCCCAGCTTCCTCCCTAGGAGGCTCCTCCCTCTCCTCTAAACATGGAGGCAGTGGGATACAGTAGAAAGATCACTGGCCCTGGAGCCTGAAGAACTGGATTCAAATCCCACCCGACATTTACTGTCTGTGTGACTTTGGGCAAGTCACTTAACTTCCCTGGGCCTCAGTTTCCTCATCAGTAGAATGGGGGGAGGATGTTGAACTAAAAGGCTTTCTCTTCCGGCTTTAGAGGTATAGTTATGTTATCTTCCTGTCCCTCAATGAAGGGAAAAAGAGAACAACTGGCCACAGTGTCATAGGATTGAGAGCTTGGAGATCTTAATCCAAGTTCCTCATTTTACAGAAAAGGAAACTGAGGATCAGGATGGGGAAATGACTTGCCGAGGTCACCTGAAAGTGGCAAAGGCAGGATTCAAACCCAGGTCCTCCAGCTGTACACGCTGTGTAGAATCCCACATTCTCTCCATCCTAAGGCCTCCTCCTGAGGCAGGTTCATTCTTGGCCCCTCGCATCTGGTTTCAGTTCCCCTCTGCCAAGACTGGAGACAGAGCCCAGAGCTTCAGTCTCTGCATCCCTCAGAAAACTGTTTTCAGAAAGGAAGCCCCAAAACCATTCCTTTTAAAGTGATAGGCCCTCTTTTCTCCGCTGGCACTGTCCCAAGCCAAACCAACCTCCCTCAGAGACCCTCTGGTTTTCCCTTCATGTTTCAAGTTGTGAGACAGGGGGTCATTAGAACCCTGAGAGAGAGACGCTGCCCTCCACACTCTGGAGACTCAAACTGTTAGTACACTTATGGGTTGGGAGGGTCCGCCCAGTCTATATACCGGGATTACATCAGCCAGGGGGTGACGCTAACCACCCAGGACATGCTGGAGCCAGCTCTAACTACTTTGCTTGGGAATCCATTGTTCAGTTTTCAATATGAGCATTTTACACTTTGAAATCAGTAAACATTAGGGACTGATTTATTGTTGTATTGATTTTGAGACTTAAGAAAGTGATGGCGAAAAGGTCAATAATGCTGATTAAATTTAAAAGTGTGTTCTGTGTTCATTTTTTTTCAGAGTCTGTTAAATAGTTACCATCGGTGCCCTGAACTGTCCCCTTCCCAGCACACAGACACCCTGGTGAGGTATGTGGTGCAAGTTTCATCTGTCCCATTTTATTCCCGACAAGGGAACTGAGTCTCAGAAAAGCTCATTGCACCATGAATTCCTAGCTAAAAGGGGCCTTTCAGGTGATGGAGAAGGCCATGCGGATGCTGCTCCTGAAGCCAAGCCTGTGTCTGCCTCCTTCCTCTGAGCCCCAGGAGCTGAGTGGTCAGGAGCAAGTCACTTGACTTCTCTGAGATTCAGTTAAAGGAGGACAGAGCTGTCTGTCCATCCCCTCCTAGCCCTCAGGCTTATTACCAGCATCTAGGGAGATGATGATTGTAAAGCATTTCACAAATCTTAGAGACCTACCTAAAAACATCAGCTATTACTCTGGTTTCCAGCCCCCTCTTTTTATATATGAAGAAACTTAGTCTTCCCGTGGTTGGATAACTTATCAAGGTCACACAGATATTAAAGGTCAGATTCTTGGCTTGAATTCAGGTCTTACGGTCTAAAGCACCTAAAACTCCCCTAAACCAATAAGAAGGTGTCAGATTAGATGATCTCTCAAAGCCTGACATTCTGTAAGTCTATGGGTCCTGAGGTTGTTTCTCCTACCCTCCCTCCCCCTACTCTCCTCACTGTGGAGTAAGGGAGACTTGTTACTTCTCTGGGTTCCCCTTGTCTCTCCACAGACAGGCCTCTGTGGGTGATGTTCCAGACTGGGCAAGTGAGATGGGAGAGAGACCCAAACAAACCCAGGGACTAGCTCTGGCAGTTTGTCTGGGGGAAAAAAGATCTGGGGGTCTTGGTGGACTCCAAGCTTAAGAAGAATCAGCAGTGGGATGTGGCAACCAAGGAGGCTGATGAGATCTTGGGTTGCACTAAGAGGCATCCAGTCCTAGGTGGGGTGATAGTTCTGTTGTCCTCTGTCCAGCTCAAACCACATCTGTGGGCGCGTGGTAGGGATGGGTAAATTAAGGAAGGACCTTTAGTGTCCATATAACGGCAGCCGGCACAGCGAAAGGACTCGAGCTTGTCTCCTAGGAGGAGCTGTGGAAGGAGCTGTGGATGTCTGGCCTGGAGAGGAGAAGACTGATGGGGTACGTGACAGTGGCCTTCCAGTATTTGAAAGGTTATCCTTTGGAAGGGGGATCACACCCGTTCTGCTTGGCCCCAGAGGCCGGTTTATGTTTTCGATACCAAGAAAATCTTCCCAACCCTGAGAACTGTCCCAGGACGGGGCAGGCTGCTCTGGAAAATCACAGGCTCCTTCTCCCTGGCAGTGTTAGGCAGAATTCTGATGTCTGCTCTTAAGCTCCCAGGTCCCTTCCACCTTTTAAATTCTGTGATTCTAGAATTCTGTGAGTCAAGGCTATACCTGATGCTATACCTCATTCATACCCGCCCTGTCCCACAGTCACTCTCCCTATTGGCCCCCTCTCCACTCCTTGTCCCCTTACATTGGATGACTTTTTCTGTTATGGAAGATACACAGGCTATTAAAAAAATAAAGTTTTGTTTTTTAATATCCCCTCCCTCTAATTAAAAACCCTGCCTTCTAAACAACCCAGATAGTAGACCTCAGGGCTATTGTCAACAACACAGTGAGAAACACATCTGATCTGGAGTCAGCAGCCCTGGGGACAAATCCAGACCTGCTTTTTGACTCTGAGCAAATGATTCCCCGTCTCTGGTGCCTCAGTTTCTTCATCTGTAAAATGGGAGTAATATTACTGGCATTCATGTGGTCTATGTGGGGGTTGTAAGCCTTAAAGGGCTTCCTTAGAATTGATGGTTTCAGATAAGATTAGTCTTAATTTTGGTTGAACATTTACTTTTGTTGATTTTTGAACTAAATTTAGGATAGATGGATAGATAGATGGATAGATAGATAGACACACATCTATGAATTTGAACCCAGCCTTTCTGCTTACTGTTTATGTGACTTTGGGCAAGTCCCTTCCCCTCCCTGGGCCTCAGTTTCCCCTGTGTGACAAGGGCAGGGGAGGGAGGAGAATTGGAAAAGATGATCCCTACTATCCTTTCCAGATCTAAATCTATGGTCATACATGACTGTCCTGGGACAGACAGGTGAGCAGAAGGTCAATGTGTCCATTGTGTATGTGGGACTGCCATGGTCTGGGCCAAATGCTGCTTTAGGCAAATCCCTTCCACTCTCTGGGCCTCAGTTTCCCCCTCTTGGGTCAAATGATCTACTAGGCCCCTGCCTGTTTTAATGCTATGGTCCAGTGTTGCTCTGATCCCATGAGCCCCTCCCCTCCCCTCTCCAGCCCCCAGATGGGAGCCCCCTCCCTCCCTCCTGGCCTGTCCAGCCTGTGATTTGGGGATTTATTTCTGCCTGCCAGCACCCTGCCTTTCCTTTCTCCCCTACTTTATTTATGTCTCTTCCCCTTTCATCTGTGCTCCGGGCCCAGCCTGAGCCAACCCGTTATGTCTCCCTTGTCTGGTCACATCAATCTGGGGGCCCTGTATGCCGAGGGACAGAGCGTCTCCATCATCATTCATTTTCTGGGTTTCCTCCTGGCCCCTGGCAGCTGCACGTGGGCTCCCAGCGGCCTCTGCCCAGCTCCCCACAGTCCTGCCGGTCGGCTCACAGAGAGCCATTGTCTGGGGGTTCCCTGTTACCATCTCACTCATCCAGAACTGGGGCTGCTCAGGCCAGACAGCTCATAGGAAGCTGGCTTAGTCCTGAGACTGGGCTTCCCAGGGGAACCTTTCAAAGAATACTTCTCATTATGAGACTAATGATCCTGGCAGCAAGATGAGGTGGAAATGGCCCCAGATTACAGCCGAGGGGTTCAAATTCCAGCTCCACCAATTGTTAACTGTGGGGCCTTGGACAAATCAATGCAACTCTCAGTTTCCTCATCTGTAAAATCAATCTCATTTCCAAAGCCCTTTAAGATTTCCAAAGGACTTTACTCACAATAGCCCCTGAAGGTAGATAGCACAACAGACAAGGAAACTGAGGCTTAGACAGAAATGACCACCCTAGGGTCATTTACAAGACTAGTAAATACCAGAACCTGTATGAGTCATCTGACTCCAGTGTCCTTTGAACCCAGAATATAGACTTTCAGAGATAGGGAACTCATTATGAATGGATGGATGGATGGATGAAAGAAAATGCATTTAGTTAGTACTTACTATATTCTAGGCATGGTGGTCAATACTGGGGATACAACTACCAAAAGGAAGACTGTCCCTCCCTTCTAGGAGATTACATTCTAATAAGAGGAGACAACTCATAGAAGGCAGTAGCATGTTCTACTTTGAACATTTGTACTTACAAGTTGGGGTATCCAGAGGGTGGCTATATACTATTCTCCTTCAGATTCTGGGGATAATCCTGAGGGGCTATGGCTTTTAATACCATAGCTCCTGAGCCCCCTCTGGTGTGTTCACCAATGTTAATCAATCATTTAATCACCATTAGTTTTTAGAAAAGGGATTTATTGAGAAAGTACAGCAAGAATAGTGGGTATAAAACCATCCCAGCAAACTGGGGGTTCACTTCCCCTAGTAAACACAAAGGAGAATGGATTCAAAATTAAAAGTAGAGAACGCATGAAGTAAAGGGGTACATCACAATTCCTGGGTACTAGAAGTAATTTTATCCTTTCTCAGAGTCCTCATGATTCCTTTAGGTGTTGCTCTGAACTAGGCTTCAAGGGTCAGGCCACATCTGGTCCCTTCTCTCTTCAAAGGTCACACTCCCTGAAGCCATTGCTATCGTTGGATGACTGTCTTTCCACCTCCATCTGCTGACGTTTCCTCTGTTTTTGGCCTCTGGCCGTCACTACCGCTGCCTCTGTTGGACTTGGCTACGGACTCTGGTCAATAGTGAGACCTCTGATGGAAGCTTGGGATCTCTCAAACTCACAGGGTTGACCTAGCACTTTCCTCTCACAGTACTCATTCACCTAAGACTAGGAAAAAAACAAAGACCAAATAATCAAGGCAACATGGATTCACAGACACATGGCAGCCAGGTGGGGAAATGAGATGAACTGTTGGTCTCCAGCCCGGCAGCTCAAAGTGGTCCTGCTTTATATGCTTCCAGGAAGGAAAAGAGATCGAGAGATGAGTGGATCGCCCCTTTTATATAAACACTCAGTTTCAACTCAGCACCTCTTGAGTCATTAATTCTTCAGGCTCCATGGCCAGTTAGAAGAACTTCTGTCAGACACTCCCTGTTAGAAGTAGGTTCACCAAAGTTTCCATGTGATCATTTGGAATGAAACCAGGTGGGAAATATCTTTGCATGTTCAGTATAACCTGCCAGGAAAGACAAATCCAAGTATGATTTCTCTGCCAAAGCAATATAAATTCAATTATGGTTCTAGAACTTGAAAACAGGGAGAGAGGGGTGTAGAGCGTTTTCAAATGGTAGCAAGGCAGTTGGTGGGAAGAAAGCAGTAGAATAAAGAGCTGGGCTAAATCTAGAGGGGGTATATGAGGTGCTCCCCAATCAGTGCAGCAGTGGGCTCGGGGTGGGAGTTCCAGAGCTAAAAGGGTTAAATCTTCCAGAGAGTGGCTTCTTGTCCTTCTTGCAGGTTAGTACATGAAGAAATGAAATGACCAGGGAGAACACAGAATGGCAGAGCTGGAAGGAACCTTAGAACATGGAATATTTAAGCTAGAGGAGACTTTAGAATTCAGAATACAGAATATCAGAGCCAGAAGGAACTTGAAAACATGGAACACAAAATATGAGAGCTAGGAGACATCTTCTCAGGTCCAGGCCTTTAAAAAAAAATTCTCTGTGCTTTCAGAGTAATAATATCTGTAACAAATACATCAAAGGGCTGTTGTGTGGATTAAGTGAGATAAGAGATGAAAACCATTTCTCAAACCTTCAAATGTTCTATAAATGTTATTATTATCATTGTTATTGATATTGTTATTATTATTATTATTATTCACCTTTCCAAACCTTAGTTTATTCTTCTATAAAGGAAACAGATTAGATGACTTCTAACCTTACAATGTCAAAAATGAAACAGATATGTATTAAGCACCTATGATGTGCCAGGCATGGTGCCAAGTGCTTTACAAATATCTCGTTTGATCCTCACAACTACCCTGTGAGGTAAGCTATATTATGATCCCCATTTTATAGATGAGAAGACTGAGGCAAACAGAAGTCTGAGAGATTTGCCCAGAATCACACAGCTAGTAAGTGTCTAGGGCTGAACTTGAACTCAGGTCTCCATGAGTCAAGGCACAAAGCTCTATCAGCAGCACCACCTAAGTTGCTGCTTCTAGTTGTCAGGACTTATATATAAAAAAATGGTAGGGGAGATGTGAGGCCAGGTATTGGGACAGAAGCACAGCAACCTTTCAACCTGGGATAGTTCCTCAATCTCCTCTGTGGGCATCTTCAGCTCAGAGTGAGCTGTCTCAGGAAAGGTCTCTGGGACAGGGATTTTAAAAAGGATTGATGACATCTGTACATATTTTGTATGTGCTTATGCACATATTGTTTTCTCTGTTAGAATATAAACTCTCTGAGGAGTATTATTTTACCTTTGTATATCCAGCACCTAACAGTACCTGGCACGTAGCAGGTGCTTAATAAATGCGTGTTGATTGGTTTATTTGGCTAGAATGTGCCTGATTGACACACACCTTCTGCTGTGAAGGAGGTGGATGGTAGAAGAGATGAAGGAGTGGCAGGAAAGAGTGAGGGCATTGAAGAACCTGTTCCACATTGTTATGATATGGTCCCTCCCACTGGCCGTGGACACCTCCATTTCACCATTCAGATGCCTATTGCTACAGAGGAGTCTGGTCTAGACTGGCCCACAAAGGAGAGGATGACGTGGTGACTGAGAATTAGGTGGCTTGGATTCTCTCCTGGCTCTGCCACTCACCACCTGTGCCATCTTACTTCATTTCCTCTTTCTGGCTCTCCCTTCCTCATCTGTAAAATTAGAGGATCAGACTAGATGCTCTCTCAGTTACTTTCTAATGCCATCTCTAGTGATTCAATGAGGTTTCAACAGAATATTCTCCTTTGAGTCATCCAGGCCACTGGGAACCAGGTCATTATTGTTCCATGTTCAACCTAAGGGAGAGAGAAAAAAAAGATTCACTCTCTCACCAAGTCCAGGTTCCCAAATACATACATGCATACATATATACATACATACACAATTGCCTTGCTACCATTTGAAGACCCTGCTCTCCCTCCCTCCCTCTCTCTCTCTCTCTTTCACACACACACACACACACACACACACACACACTCACACACACACACACACCCAGGACCCACTGTCATTTGTGTATGTGTGTATATGTAGTCCGCATGTATATATACACATATGTATATGCATGTATATATACACATGTGTATGTGTATATGTGTGTATATATACACACACATGTATGTATGTACATGTTTTGTGTATGTGTACCTAAATCATTGCCCTCTGGGGAGTCCCTTCTAAGTGATATGAGAAGGATAGCAGGCTAAAGTTCCAAGATGAAGTCAAGTCCTGCCTCCCCATCCTTTCATTTCCTACAAAGCAAAGTCTTCCTCCTTCTCCCAGACCATCTCCACCTCTTAAGGAAGGTAGTCTTCCCATCCCAAATCTACTCTATTCCTCTCCAGACACTAATCTAATGTTTGGGTCTCCAAGGTTTAAAGTCCATAGGCTCTGATGAGTTTGCATAATAAAAGAGATAAGGTAGATGAGCTATGAGGGCAGGAAGACAGCAACTATTGCATGGCTGCTACCCCAGTAGAAAAGTCTGTTGTCTGGGCCAGTGGTCCCCAAATTGACCCTTGTCCTGTGACCATAGAGCTGAGTGTGTTGACAAGAGAGAGAACAAGAGACCATGTTGAAACTTCATCAAACCAGACCAATGCAGATCTGGGGAGTCCAGTTATTTGGATGGTTTTTTTTAGGTGTTGTGTTTGTCCCTGGGGAAAGTCTGGTGTGTTGGGATGTGCTGTGAGCCACCTGAGGTCTTAGCCAGAGAGCACATGGAAGGGCTGAGCAGCGATGAAAGTCAGTGACAGACTTATCTTTGACAACACCTTCTAAGCCTTTCTCTAGTTTTGGAGAGAGTTGTGGTGGGGTGGCTGAGTGTGTCAAGCCTGGGCTATGTGACCCTGACAAAGGGAATTAAAAATCGTGTCCAGCGGATGCTGCCCCCTCAGAGGCATCTGGGTTAGGAGGCAGGAAGAACCTGAGGGAGTCCCCTCACACCTGTCCTGCCACGTACATGTCCCATCCACCTCCTGCCTCTGAAAAGTACTTTCCACTCCTGGGAGACCCTATAAATCACCCAGATGGGGGTCCTTCTTCTCCAGCTGTTTTCCTTTCACAGGATTTCAGCTGTTTCCATCCTCATTTTATAGTCTTTTAGCAACCAAGGGTTTTCAGGGCAAGACACAAGAACTCTGGCCAGGCTCAGCTCCCAGGATCAAGGAGCCCTGACTCATTGGGAGCCTTGACTGGTGGGGCTGCTTTCAGCTATTGCGTCTTATTCTCAATCATCAGAGGTATCAGAGGCATCAGAGCCGAATGTAGCAACCTATAGTGGATTTTAGACGGCGCCAACTTGCTGTTCCCTAAATGTGGCATTCCATCTGCTCCCTTTAGGGGCTGTCCACCATCCCTGAATGCACTGACCTCCCTCTCTTGGGATGCTGGCTTCTTTCAAGGCTCAGCTAGCTCAAGAGCCACTTACTATGGAAAGCCTCTCCTAACCTTCTGGTTTTTAGGGCTTTCTCTCTCCTCAAATCGTCTGGTATTTATCTGTTTACATTCTCAAAAGCTAAGAATCTAGGCTCCCTGGAGGCATGTGTTTCTTTTCTGTGATGCTTACTACGATAAGTCACTTAAGCATTCTGTGATTCAGTTTCCTAATCTGCAAAATGAAAGGGTTGGATTAAATGGCCCCAGATCTATGTTTCCATGGTCCCAGAGCCTTGCACTTAGTTGGTGCTTTAAAATTGTTTGTTAGGTTGCATTGAAGTAGACTTTTCTGACTTCTAATTTGACAGGGTCCATTGTTATGGGACAGTGGAAACAACATAGGCTCAAGTCCTGTTTTTCCCACTTACTCTACTCCATCTTTCTGGGTCTCAGTTTCCTCATGTGTACAATGAAGATGTTGGGTTTGCCAAGCTCCCCTGTAGCCTTAAAGCTATGGTCTTCTTTAACAGCTGTGTGACCTTGTGGACGTCACTTCCCCTCTCAGATTCCTCATCTCATTTATAACATGAGGGTGTGTGTGTGTGTGTGAACTGGATGATCTGTAAGACCCTTCCAGACCTTTCCACGTCCTCACCCATAAAGCCCAGCCTTTGAGGCATCTGCTATAGAAAAAAGAGTCAGGAGACCTGAGTTCAAATGCTGGCTCTGACACTTTCTAGCTATATGACCTTAGGTAGGTCAATTGTCTTCTCAACCTCAGTTTCTCCACCTATCAAATGGGGTCAATTATACTTATACGACCTACCTCGCAGGCGTGTAGTTAGGAAAGCTTGAATGTGAGTTGTCCTTGTTGTCACAAGAAGAGCAAACCCCCTCTCCCCATCCCACTCTGTCCATGCCGTCAGATCAGAGGCAGTGTAACAGAGAGGGATATCCTGGCTTTGGAGCCAGATGACCTGAGTTTGCATTCTCCTTCCAACCTGTATGACCTTGGGGGAGTCACTTTCCTCTTTCAGAAAGCCAACAAGTATCCTCCCCACCATTGTAAACTCACTTCTCTGGGGACTCTGTGGACCTGGGTTTGAATCCCAGCTCCACTCCTCCTCTCTCCCTGTATGAACTGGGACAGGCCAGTCACCCTCCCTTGACCTCTGTCAATATGGGAGAGGAGTTGTGCTCAATGATCCTAAGATCCCTTGTTATTGATCAGTTATTTCAGCCGTGTCTGACTCTTTGTGGCCCCATTTGGGGTTTTCTTGGCAGAGATACTGGAGAGGTTTGCCATTTCCTTCTCCAGATCACTTTACAGATGAGGAAACTGAGGCAAACAGGGTGAAGCAACAGCTCTAAATCAGTCATTCCAGTCTACAATCCT
Source organism: Vombatus ursinus (assembly GCF_900497805.2). Lineage (NCBI taxonomy): Eukaryota > Metazoa > Chordata > Mammalia > Diprotodontia > Vombatidae > Vombatus > Vombatus ursinus. The sequence goes on along the minus strand of NW_020954625.1, from coordinate 5,072,525 downwards.
TCTCCCTGCCCTTCTCTGGGCCATAGACCTAAGTGACCTAAGTAGACAGGCGCTGGAGCCCTCAGGCAGAGCAGGGGAAGCAGCCGCTCCTGCATCCTTTCTCCTCAGGGATGCTCCTTAGCGTGGTCCCTGAATGCCAAGGACTCCCCGCGCAGCACCCAGGATGCCCTCCAGTGGAGCCAGGTTAGAAGGCATTGGGGCGCCCTCTGCTGGCCTGCTTGAGCATTTAACCAGGTGGAGCCCCAGGAGCTCTCTAATAGGCTGGGGGAGGCCCTGGCCAGGACCAGAGGGCATGAAGGTGGGCTTCTGGGGATGGAAGAAAAGACTACCTGTCCCCTTTCTTGATGATCCGTCCTGTGCATGGACTTTGGGCAGCTCCCGTCCCCCTTTGGAGTCTCAGTTTCCCTCTCTGTAAAATGGGAGGGGGAGGCTTGAATGAGATGATAGGAGTAGAGTCAGAGCTCAGATGGGCTTCTGAAGCCAGCTTGCCACCCCCATCATTTTACAGAGGAGGGAACTGAGGCCCAAAGAGAGGAAGTCACATGACTTCCGGGGAGTCACAAAGCTAGGAAGTGATGGGGATGGTATTTGAACCCAGGTCCTTTGGCTTCTAACCCAACTACTGTTTTTTTTCCTCCAATGAATACTTGCCAGCCCTGTCACCCAGATCCCTTGCTTGAGCTGTGGGCACCCTACTAACCCCAGGATGATGGATGTAGGGGAAATGGGGGGAGGAATGTGAGATGGGTCTCCGAAGACATGGTGCCTTCTGTAACTTGGAGAAACACTCTCCTTGATTTATAGGACAGCAGCCTGAGAGCTGGGAAGGACCTCTATCATTTTACGTATGAGGAAACTGAGGCCCATGGAGGGAAGTGACCCGCTTGCCAGTGGCAAGTGACAGAAGTAGTATTTAAACCCAGGTCATAATGACTCTAATATCATATCATTCTCTACAACGCCCTTTCGAGTTAGGTAATTAAAATTTTATTGTGCCCACTTTACAGATGAGGAAACTGAGGCTCATACAGAAGAGAAGTGACTTGCCCAAGGCCACACAGCTAGTAAGTATCAGAGTCAGAATTCACCTGACTCCAATTTTAGGGCTCTCTTTCAGTAAATACTTTCAATGCTTTCAATAAGTACCTATGGTTTGATTGAGTTCTTTAGCCAGAAAGACCTCTGTATTCTCATCCTTCTCTTCTCCCCCCTTCCCCTTGTCCTTGTCTGGACTCTTAGCCAGCCCCCATGCTCCCCCCCCGCCGCCCTGCCCCTCCCCCTCTAGAAATCTCTGAATGGGAGGACACATGAAAGAAGAGCACTCAGATTTCTGGGCAGCCTCAAGTTACCTCCACCTCACATCCTCATTCAAAAATAAACCCTCAGGGCTCAGGGCTGGAGGCCACTGAGGGGAAGGCAGGAGGAGGGGACGGAGGGCGGTCAGCATAGCTGAACTTCCAAGCTGTATTTTTAGGGTTGGCATTTGAGACTCTGGCTTAGGGACAAGAGGCTGGAGAATGCTGGGCATTTCCTCTTCCTGTCAGCTGAGTGTGTGTGTGGTGTGTATACGTGTGTGAGTGTGTGTACATATGTGTGTGAATGTATGAGTGTGTCTGTATGTGTGTGAGTGTGTGTATGTATGTGTGTGCATGCATGTGTATGTGTGTGTCCTGGAGGAACAGGACACCTTCTCACCTGGCGCCTCCCACACCAAACAACTTGGTACTTCCTAGAGGCAGCCTGTCCTTTTCACTCTGGACCTCAAAGGGCTTTGGGATCCTCTCAGCAGGGCATGCCAGAAAGCTGTCCTGGTGCTGCCCTTCCAGGGCAGGGACCCTTCTCTGGCTTCATCCCCATCACGAGCCCACAGACTCCTGACCTGTAAAATGAGGGGAGAGGGACAAGATGTTCTCCAATAGCTCTGCTGTTCCTTATTCTTGTGTGTTCTATGTTCTAGGATCTCTGCCAGTTCTTACATTCTTGCTCAAAGGTCCCTTCTGGCTCTGATATTCCACGTTCTATGGTCTAAGGTCTCTGTCAGTTTTGACATTCTTGTTCTCTGTTCTAAGATTCCTTCTAGTCCTGACATAATTATGTTCTCTGTTCTTTGGCTCCCTTCCAGCTTTGACTTTTCAGATTCCATAGTCTAAGGTTCCCTTCTGGCTCTGACATTCCATGTTCTATATTCTAAAGTCTCTGCCAGATTTGACAATCTATGCCCTTTCCAGACACCTTTCAGACACCTCCAGTTGGATGTTCAGTAGACATCTTAAATTCAACATATCTAAAACAGAACTCATTATCTTTCCTTCTAAACCCTCCCCTCCTCCTCCCTTCCCTATTATTATAGAGGGCATCACCATCTTCCCAGTTCCCAGGCTCACAACCTAGGAGTCATCCTGGATTCCTCACTCTTTCTCACCACTCATATCCAATATGGTGCCAAGGCTTGTTGATTTCACCTTCATGTCCCTTTCTGTCCTCTGACATAACCCCCACCGTGGTGCAGACCCTCATCACCTCATACCTGGACTATCGCAATAGCTTGATGCGGGGGGGTCTGCCTACTTCAATTCTCTCCCCACTCTAGTCCATTTTCCATTTAGCCACCAACATGGGTCTTTATAAAGTTCAGGTCTCACCATGTCACCCCCTACTCAATAAAGCCCTATGGCTCCCTTTGCCTCCAGGAGCAAATTAAAAATGCTGTTTGACATTCAAAACCCTTCATCACCTAGCCCTCTTACTCCCTGATACCTACTCTTTAATCCAATGGTGCTGGCCTCCTGGTTGTTCCACGAACAAGACACTCCATCTCCTGGCTCTGGACATTTCTCTGGCTGTCCCCCATGCCTAGAACACCCTTTCTCTTCCCCTCCACCTACTGACTTCCCTGGTTTCTTTTAAGTCCCAACTAAAATCCCATATGGGCAATCAGGTGGTGCTATAGTGCATAGAGCACTGGACTGGAGTCAGGAAGACTCATCTCCCTGAGTTCAAATCCAGCCTCAGGTACTTACTAGCTGTGTGACCCTGGGCAAGTCACTTAACCCTGCTTGCCTCAGTTTTGTTATTTGTAAAATGAGTTGGAGGAGGAAATGGCAAACCACTGCAGTATCTCTGCCAAGGAAACCCCAAAATGGAGACACAGAAATGACTAAACAACAACAAAAGTCCCATTTTCTACAGGAAACCTTTCCCAAACCCTTTTAATTCTAGTGCCTTCCCTCGGGTAATTATTTCATATTTGTCCTGTATATAGCTTGTTTGTAAGTTGTTGTTTGCTTCCCATCTCCTCCATTAGATTGTAAGCTCCTTGAGGGCAGGAACTGTCTTGCTTCTTTTTCTATACCCCCAGTGCTTACCCTAGTGTTGGCACATAGTAGGTGCTTAGATTAACTGACTGATTAAATGCTTGTTGACGAATTGATTCCAAAGTACTTTTCCATCCAGGATTTCTCTGTCTCTCTCTCTCTCTGTCTCTCTCTCTGTCTCTCTGTGTGTGTCTCTCTCTGTGTCTTTCCACTTTCATGTCCTTTACATTTTGGCCTGTGTAGTAGAGGGGCAACAATTCTTATCCCCAAGTTCCACATGGGGATTCTGAGGTTCCATGTCTTGTCCATTAACACTCAGCAAAATTGATGGTAGAGTCTGGAGTCCTGTTCATTTTGAGGGAGCCTGCACCTAGCTGGCATTTAACAAATGTTTGAGGGGCAGCTAGGTGGTGCAGTGGATAGAGTACAGGCCCTGGAGTCAGGAGGACCTGAGTTCAAATCTGGCCTCAGACAAAACACTTGACACTTACTAGCTGTGTGACCCTCGGCAAGTCACTTAACTCCATTGCCTAACGAAAAAGAAAAATAAAAAAGAAACAAACGTTTGAATTGAATTCATGGGCCCCTTCAGACCCAGGCCAGGGAGCTCCCAGAGCCAGGATGTTTTTTCTCCTTTCATGGGAGGTTTATTTTTTTCTTTCATGAGGCGAAAATCGCCCCTCCTCCAGAAGTAACTGGCAATATCCCAGCTTTCCTTCCTGTTTACTCTGCATGGAAATGCTTTAACAAGCCAGGGGAAAGTACCACACAGGTACTGTGGCATGATGATTGTTCTCATGTGCCATGACGGCTCCCTGAGACTGCCTTCCTCTCTTTTGGCCTCTACCCACCTCACAAGACCTCACCTTCCCAAGGTCCCCCCTCAAGGAGCTTTCCAAGATTCTTCTGTCTTGAAGGAGGGTGAAGGGTGGGGTGGGGGGAAAGACCTTCCATGAAGGGAGAAACCCTCATTCCTTCTGCCTGCTTCACTCCAGGCTCATATCCATTCATTCCTTCATTCAAAAACCACTTTATTCACTGAAGGTCTGCTGGGTACCAGTCGTGATGAAAAGCAGCGTGGGAGGATAGAGAGATGATTCATTGATTCATAAATAGTTAGATTTGGAAGAGAACCTTAGAGATCATATAATCTAACACTTTTTTTTATAAGGGCTCAGAAAGGATAAGTGACTTATCCAAGGACGTACAGCTAGCAGTCACAGAGTTAGGACTCAGACCTAAGGGGATGATTCTGCCCAAATTCTCCCCCAAAGGGCAGAGAGTGCTGGGTGCTAGCTAACAATAATGACCAACTCTACTCTTCCCATTTCTATAAGACCTTAAAACTTAGATTTTCAGGACTAGAAAGGACCTCAGAGATTAGAATGTCCGAGCTGAGAAAGCCTTTAGGATGCAAAATGGCAGAGCTAAGAGGACCCGTAGAATACAGAATGTCAGAGCTTGGGAGGAGGGACCTTTAGAACCTAGAGTGAATGGGCTATAAAGGTTTTCAGAACACGAAGTATAAAGAATATCAAAACTGGAAAGTTCCTACTTTGAGGTCTACAAAGTACTTTCCTCAAAATATCCCTGTGAGGTGGGCAAGCAGTGCAAAGATTATTATTCCCATTTTACGGATGGAAGAACTGAGGTTCAGAGTTCAGATCTTGTCACATAAAATATTTGATTCAAATCCTGGCCTTGACTTTAAATTCAGAGCTCTTTTCACCCTGGGTAAGGGGCAGTAATGGAAAGAACACTGGACATGGCATAAAAAAACCCTAGGTTCATATCTGGGCACTGCCACTTAGTGCCTGACTCTATGTGTGTGTGTGTGTGTGTGTGTGTGTGTGTGTGTGTGTGTGTGTGTGTGTGAGATCTTAAGGAAATGAATTCTCTCTGGGCCCCAGTTTTTTCCTCTGTGAAGTAAAGGGAATGGACAGCATGACCTCTAAGCTCACCTGAGGTTCCTTTAAGCTCTGGAACATTCTAATTCCAGCTGACTCTATCCCAGAACCATCCTTGATTGCCTTCTACTGGGCAGTGCTCTACAACCCAAGAGAGAGGGGCAGGGTCACAGTTGAAATATTTTGTTACCCTACTTCTGCCCCTTCCCTGGCTCCAACCTTTTCCCCTACCTTGCCTCTTTAACATGGCACCTCTCTCTATTTTTCCTCTTGACCTCCATTAAAGAGAGGTCGTCAGAGCAGGTGATATTGGAGCTGGGAGGAACCTTAGAATTTAGATCATCAGAAGGTAAGTTCTAGAACCAGGACTCCAGTGCCAACCATTGGATTCCAACGCCCCACTTTCTTTGTTCTCTGCTGTATTGCCTCCCCTCTGCCCAGCTCCAGGGTTATCAGGAAGAGAGTGCTTTGCTAATCTGAAAGCACCAGGTGAATGTAAATTATTCAATTCCATTCTCTCTGGTCCTTGGGCAGAATGGGCATTAAAGAATTGGGGGGGGGGAGTGTGGAACAAATATTGGACAAGATCACTTCTCAGGTTGGGGCACTCTCCGACCTCCACCCCCTGTGGCTTCGCCTCTGGCCTCCCAGCAGAGAGAGTTAATGAGAGTCCCTATTCCCAATGGCCAGAAACAGGTGCAGGTCAGAAAAGCCTTGATTTTGGAATCGGAGGAGGACTGAGTTGGAATCCTAGCTCTGACACTTAGCTCCTATGTAACCCTGGACTAGCCCTTTCTCCTCTCTGGACCTCAGTTTTCTCATCCATAAAGTGGGGCTATCGATCCTGAACCACGTCGCTCACAGAGCTGTTGAGATGATGGATGACTCTGGAAGACGTGAAGTGGTAGAGCAGCTTAGTCTGGCTTTTCTGATTATTGTTGTCATTATCTCCCCCACCCTGAGCTAGCTGTCTTTCTGCCCTTCTGGCCTGGGAGACAGGAGGAAGTCGAGGGGGTGGGGGAAGCTGGAGGCCAACGGAGCCAGGGCTGGAAGAGATTTGTGGAGCTGACAAGGGGGCTGTTAGGGGCTTCACGTGTGATTAAGAAAATCGTCCCTCTTCTAGGCAGGAAGCAAGGGAATCGGAAGCAAGGAAATGTTCTTTTAAATCCCCTTTCTCCCTCCTGGCTGGGCCTGGGCTCCCCACCCCCTCCAGCTTCCTAGGCCAGATCTCTGCTCCAGGTAGGCCAGGGGACTGAACAATACCCACTTTCATTGCCTCACAACCGGGGGCCTCTCTGGCCTCCCTTTTTGTCTGGGGATGTAGGAGGTGAGGAGGAGAATGGAGATTTATGAGGTGTGGGATCAAGGGACAACAGCGGGTAGTACAGGGGAAAGACCCTGGTGGAGTTGAGTTCCAAATTCGGTATGACCTTGGACAGGTCCCTTCTCCTCAATGAGCCTCAGTTTCCTCTTCTGTTAAATAAGGAAGTAAGGCCTCTCCCAGCCCTGACCTATGATTGTGAAGTTCAGATGTAGCAGGCAGCCACAAAGACCTAGTCACTCCAACTAAATGCAGTTCACCTCAACTCAAGTGCCCATTTTTCTAGCAATTTCCTGTTTAATCAATCAATCAATCAACATTTTTTTAAGTTTGCACAGAGCTTTCCCTGTAACTGCACTGTGAAGACTTGTGCCCATTTTAGAGTGGAAAAAAATCAAGGCTCATGGAGAGGCAATGGCTTTCATAGCTAGGAAGCAATGAAGGCAAGAAGTCATGAGTCCAGCATCGATCGAGGCTGGACTGGTGCCCGACGTCCACGGACTGAGGCCAATATAGTCCAATGCCCTCATTTTACACATGAGGAGATTAACCTAGAGAGATTTAGTAACTTGTGCAAGGTCACACACGATAGTAACAGAGGCAGATTTTGAACCTGGTCCCCTGACTCGAGAGCCATTGTCATTTTCTATACATCTTACTACCTCTGAAAAAGCCTACAAGCTCCCCCAGTAAGGAACCGGGACAGAAGTATAGATACTGTGACACACATTATGGAGTCCCAGGGAAGTCTGGAGAGGAAGCCCATTACTCAGAACTGGAGCTGGCTGGACCAGGGAAGGATTTTCAGAGAAAGAGGGTGTTGGGGTTGGGGCTTAAAAGATGAGAAGGAATTCTGTCTATAGAGTGGGGAACTGAACATGCTTCATGCAGAGCCATGGATTAGGATCTCAGAGCTAGAGGGGACATTGGAGGGCATCTCATCTAACTCCTCATTTTACAGAGGAGTAAACTGAGGCCCACAGAGGATAAGTGATTCCTCAGGGTCATAAAATTGGCTGAATTAGAATTCAGGGCTTCCTGGCTTCACGTCTATTCCATGGAGATCTATGGAGGGCAGTGTGAATAGAATGGGGAAATGGCTTCTAAGAAGTTGAGCCTACTACCTCACCAGAGGAGACAGAGCTTGGGAGAAGTCCTGGGTCTGGGGTCCGAATACTGGGTTCAGACAATTAAGCCTCAGTTAAAGAATCAATCAAAAACTCAGTAGGAGTCACCAAACAACGTAGGAGGGTACCGGCTTCAGTGAGAGGCCTAGTGTGGAGCCTGGGGAGATAAGGCTAGCAATAAACCCTAAGTCCATGCTATCTCCACCCAATCCCTCCTAAGGACCCTACCCTGCCCTTCTAAAATGGCGGCCAAGGCTCGTGTTCACTTCTGGTGTGTGTTGGCATGGTAATGAAGGCCCCAAAGGTGACCCTTAGACAGGGCCCCGAAGCTGTGGAAGGTGTGAGCCCTTCTCACCTGTAACTCCAAGGGAGTCCCCCTCTTCAGGAAAGCCCGTTGGGGAATCCTGGTGATGCTTGCTTGTGTCAACACTTCACCCTACCCTGAAATTTAAGACAGTTATATGGTATCTCATGTAGTCACAAAAGCAAACTCTCAATTCGGGAGCTCCCATCTCCACCCCCCCCCTTGCCAGTCAGTAAAAGCAACTATATATGTGTGGACGTGTATATACGCACATGTGTATGTGTATCTATACATGCATATACACATATGCATACACTCCTATTTCTCTATGTATGCACATGCATGCACATACATAAATATACACACACACATATATACATCCATCCGCAAAGCTTTTGTTTCCCTGGCAATGTCCTTGACACATCCCTGAAGGGCCCTGGGTATCAGCAGACCTGTGGTCCTTTATACCTGCTATACAACCTACCCTTCTTATTTTTCGACGGCACATTCCTTTGATGACTAACCCTTGACTCCAATTCTGCTTCATAGTTCCTTATTTGTTATGCGCTCTGTGGGACAATACTTAATTATATTAATTATTTATTATATTAATTATTGATTATTAATATTGTTTGAACCTAGCTTCATGTGGCTAGCCCATAGGTTACCACTGAGGTCATTCTGACCCCAGGGACCCTCTGGGAAAGTTGGAGTGCTGGGTCTGTTCACCCAGGTCTTGTTTTGAGATTCCCCAGTAGCTTGTGGTTTGGCTTCACCCAAATTTTATTGAATGTTTATATTTACCTGCAGATAGACATCTCAAGCAATCTTACATGGGAACTGCCCTTCTTTTGGAAACTGCCTAACTGTTATATACTGGCCAGCTAGCTGCCTATCTTTATACTCTTGCCTTAATTCTATATAATGTAAACCTCACAGACACTTGAGGAGGGAGTTACACTTTTTCCCAGCTTTCTCCTCTGCTGAACTGACTTAATAATTTTTTTTCTAAAACACATTTTAGTTTTTGGGGTTTGTTCTTGACAGCTACTGCCTGCTCACATTCACTATATGCTTCTACACTGACTTCTGTGAAAAACTAATTTTGAATTCTTCAGAGACTGGAGTCTTTCGTGACTCATAGCCATATATCAGCACATGTAGAATACTGGTATTAAAAAAGATGAACCTTGTTTCTGGGAGAAATTTAGGGTGATCAAGTGAGCTTTGTAGTCTCCCCGAAGCAATCTAGCCTGATCTTCTCTTCCCATTGAATTCTGGGTCACTATAGTATCACTTCAAGGCAGACGATACAGGGAGCTAGAGATAGCTGCAGATGTACTGATAGGTGAGCTCTAACTGTGCATCATAATCTCCACAATAGTCATTTTTCATCCACTTGGTCTTTCTTATGTGGATGGTTAGGCAGAACTCTTTTGGAGAGGTTTTAGATTTCTTCCAGGAGAATTTGCGTTTTCCAGGGCTTGATTTAAAAATCAGGAAATCATCGGCAAATAGAGTGTTTAAAGGAACTTACCATCCACAAGGAATCTCTCCTCAACTTGTACTCTGTGCTGGATGTCCTCTATGACAGTTGCAGATCATTGGTAAGCATAGGTGAGGGGAACAAAGACAAAAATGAAATGCTCCTGTCTCTCGAGGGCCATGGGAAGGAAATCAAAGGCCTCTTGGTAAATCCCCTCATCTTACAAGTGGCGGAACTGAGGCCCAAGGTGGTAAAGTGACTTGTCCAAAGGCATACGGATGCATCATAGGTGGGATTTGAACCCAGAGATTCCGACTCTAAGGCAATGAACTCTTTCTATTGTGTGCTGTAGTTTTTCTTCATCATATGTGCAAACTAGTAAATACTTGATAATTCAAGAAGAACATTAACAATTGAGGAAGAGAAGGAAAATCTTTGTGTCAGAGGTTGTACCTGAGCTGAGCCTTAAAGAAAGTTAATAATTCTAATAGGCAGAGGTGAGAAGAGAATAATAAATTAAGTATTGTCCCACAGAGCACATAACAACTAACGAACTACGAAGCAGAATTTCCCAAGCATGACCTGTACAACTTACGGGAATACATGGAGACCTAAGAATGACCAGGTTAGAATGCAGAGTGCATGAAAGGCAGTAATATGACCCATCTTATGAAAGGACACTTTTAATACCACACTGAGAACTTTGTATTTTTCCTAGAGGCAATAGGGAGGCACTGAAGATTTTTGAGTAAGCGTGAAATGGTCAGATTGATGCTGTAAGACTATTCATTTGGCAGCTGGTTATAGTGCCCAGCATCATAAACACTTAATAAATGCTTGGCTGATTGCTGAAAGAGTGGATTGAAGAGGGAAGTCAGTTAGGTGGCTGTTGTCTTAGCACAGTACCAGGCACAAGATAGAAGATAAATAAAAGCTTGTTGACTTTCAGATGAGAGATGATGAGGAAAGGGATTCATGCTGCTGGATAGAAGACAGATGAGGAATGTCATAGAGGTAGAAGAAATATTTAGCAATTAATTGGATATGGAGGTGGTTTGTTGTTGTTCAGCCATGTCTGACTCTCCATGACCCCATTTAGGATTTTTTGGGCAAAGATACTGGAGGGGTTTGCCACTTATTTCTCCAGCTCATTTTACAGATGAGGAAACTGAGGCAAACAGGGTTAAGTGCCCAGAGTCATACAGCTAGGAAGTGTCTGAGACCAGATTTGAACAGATGAGTCTTTCTGACTCCAGATCCAATGCTCCATCCTCTGGGGAGTGTAAAAAGGTGAGGGTGACAAAAATCATAAACCTGGGTGACTGGAAAGATGGGAGTGCCCTCCATGGAAGGAGGGAAGTTAGGATGAGTACTGGAGGAAGATAATGAGCTCCTTCTTGGACACGGGGAGTTTGTGATGCTGAGGGATGTCCAGGTGGAGGTACCCTTCAGCTGGTGATGCAGGATGAGATAAGACACAGAAGTCAGGTAGGATAAGGACTGAAGAAAGGCTCTCTGATTTAGCAGTTAAGACGCTGTTGGTAACCTTGGAGAGCGCCGCTCATGTAGAAGCCAGATTTCAAGGTGTTGAGAAGTGAGTGGTAAGTGAGGAAATGGCCCGTTTCTGGAGACTTAGCTGTGAAAAGCAGAAGGGAGATGGGATGATAATGAGAGGGATTGGTGGGGTCAAGCGAAGGTTTGTGGTTTGTTTGTTTTTGAGAATGAGAGAGGCTTGGAGGAGAGAGAGATGTGTAGGCAGCAGAGTAGAGATCTGTGTGTTAGGAAAGATTGGAGATGCTACAGAGAGGGGGAATGGCTGAAGAGGCCGGCTCCCAGAAGAGCTAGGAGGATACAGGTCCCAGGGCACAAGCAGGAGAATCAACCATGACAAGAAGAGCCGTCTTTTCCTCGGAGACCGGAGAGCAAAGAGAAGAGATGGGGCCTTGAAACATGGAGCAGGGGGGAAAAGGCCACTCGCAATAGATGGCCTCTGTTTCCTCAGTTGAGGGAGAGACCAAGTCTTCAGTTGAGAGGTCGAGGGGGTGAGTGGTAAAGGGGGTTTGAGGAGAGAAGAAAGAGTTTGAAACAGCTACCGTGGGAGAGCAGGCAGGAATAAAATGATCGTCATATACAATGAGGGCCCAGTGGAAATGAGAAGCCATAAATTCGTAGTAGACCCAGTTGGCATGGTTGTGTGGTTTCCTCTAGAAGCATCCAACATGGGTAGGAATGGAAGAAGTGGATGGTGGAAGTGACCCAGGGTTGTGGCTTGGCAATATACTAGTGGTGTAGGGAAAGAGGATGAGGAACTCCAAGTTAGTGGACAGCGTGGACTAGAGCTGTTCAGCCACGGGGTCAAGACTGTGAAGGCCAGGAAGTGAGTCCAGAACAGAGCGAATGGCCATGGGAAATAAGAATGGGTAGAAGGACTGGAGGTCACTGTGACCACAAAGAATACACTTAGGAGGCATCAGGCAGAAGAAAAGACGGGAAAACAAGAGGTTAAGATCAGAATGGAGAATTTCGAAGGTTATGAAGGTAGAGCAATAATAATTAATAAAAGGATAGTGGTTCAAGGATTACAAAGTGTTTTATCTTTGATCCTCTCAGAAGGAACTGTATAATGAAGGTGCTATCATCAATCTCATTTTACAGATGAAGAAACTGAGGTTGAGAGAAAGTAAGTGACTTGTCTAAGGTCACACAGCTATAGCAAATATCTAGGGCAGGATTCAAACCTAGGTCTTTCTGCTTCCAAGCCCAATTCCCCACATTCTATCATGTAGCCCCTCAGTTTTTGATAATGATGAAATAACCATTTTTGTGGATGACTAAAATGAAGTCAAGATGGGGGACCCGGGAGTTGAGATTGGAGAACTAGGAGCCTGGGATATTCAGAAAGAAGGAAGGAAGGAAACATTTACTAAGAGTCTACTATGTGCCAGGCACTTTGTTAAGCACTTTTTGCAAATATTATCTCATTTGATTCTCACAACAATCCCAAGAGGGAGGTGCTACTATTATTATCCCCATTTTACAGAAGAGAAAACTGAGGAAGACAGAGCTTAAGCGACTTGCCCAGGGTCTCACAGAAATTAAGTGTCTGAGGCTGGATTCGAACTCAGGTCTTCCTGACTCCAGGCCCAGAGTTCTACCCACTGCGCCACTTAGCTAGAGACACCACAATGTGACTTAGAGTTCCCAAGTATGAAGTTTGGGATGGAGACATGGACTGAGGTGCTGAATTCTAGCTATCAGTTGATGGAACTGGCCTGGGTGATACAGATGGATGGTGAAGAGATTGCTGAGGGATGCTGGCAGGGAGGAGCAAGGAACATGCCTACTCCTTCTCCTGGTTTTGTGCTTCAGGGAATGGGAGAGATGTAGCACCCACTGCTGAAGGGGATGACCAGAATCAAAGCCATAACTAGGGTGGGGTGACTAGGGCTTTGTCCCAGGTGTCAACATGAGGTTGTGTTTCTTTCTGGCAATGACAAGGGTGGTATGACCGCTCTTCCCACACTTTGAGGCTCGAAGTTTACCAACCTGAACTTCTTATAGGGGTTGAGAGAAACGTCAGGTCCAAGATGGAATAAAAAGAATGGAGTTGGGGATAAGCGGAAGTCCCGGGCCCGTTCCATTCCCTCTTCTTACGGGCCTGCTGCCCCCTGAAAGGGTTTTGCCCCATGTGAAAAAAAAATTATTGTTATTTCTTTGCCAAGATTTCTATTCCTTCCCAAACATGCCAAAAGATGAAAAATCTGAAACCAAGGATAAGGGGAATTTGCTAACGAGGGCCTGGGGTCTCCAGGGGCATACAGAAAGAGAGCGCAGAGAAGGACATGAACAGAGGGATTTGACCAAGATGGATCGGGAGTAGAATTCACGTCCAGGTAGCAGGAGACAGGGGTTTTGGCCTCATCAGCTGGACACTTTGAATCTCAGGCTCAGGGGACTAAGAAGAGGCAGGCTTTTAGTCACAGGATGGGGGAACTTCTCTCCTGCAGGGTATAGTGAAATCAGAGTATGGGACCAGTGTGGGCACAGTAGCATCCACTACCAGGTCTCGTCCCACCAAACATGGGGAGCCTGGAGTAGGGGTTCTAGCTGGACATCTGGGTCAGTTATTTTGTTTTTGGTTTTGTTTTTTTTTCATTTATTTAATTTTTTTTTTTAGGCAATTGGGGTTAAGTGACTTGCCCAGGGTCACACAGCTAGTAAGTGTCAAGTGTTTGGTCTAAGGCCACATTTGAACTCAGGTCCTCCTGACGTCAGGGCTGGTGTTCTATCCACTGTGCCACCTAGCTGCCCCTGGGTCAGTTATTATCTGGTGTTCAGGGGCCCAGATTGGACTGAATTCACAATATGAGACTGCCCAGTAGCCTCATTTCAAGATAGTGAGACATGAGCAAATCTAGAAAAAAAATAGATAAGGTGGATGGATGTACAGAGATAGATAGAGTGGATGAATGGATATGGATAGGAAAATAGGTAAAGTGGATGGACAGAGGTAGATAGATGGACAAATGGATGGATAGACAGACGGAGAGATGACAGAGCATTTGTTAAGCACTTACTACATACCATGGCATTATGTTAGGCAAGTGTTCCACGCAAAACTTCTCAGTCCCCAGAATTACAGCCCATCTGGGCCAGAGTTCTGATGCTTAGGACTTTGGGTCTCTGCTGGACCTCAAATAAGTATGGTAGAAACCTCCCAGGCCCTGGGTCCCCCAAGCTTGGCATCTCTGCTGGATGTGGGGCCCCTTTGCCAGACACCTTCCATTGTCAAATATTTGAGGTCCTCTTCAGTCTGAAAGGCTGGCACATGGAAGGGGCATTCACCTTATTCTGCTTGGCCCCAGAGGGCAGAGCCAGGAGAAATGAGCAGAGGTACTGAGGGACACATCATCCCTTGGTAGGAGGACAAATGTACCAAGTAATCAGAGCTGTCCCAAAGTGACTGGGCTGCCTCGGGAAGTAGTGGGTTTCCTCCCTCACTTGAGGTCTTCCAGCGAAGGCCAGATGGCCACTAATTGGGGGTGTTATCAAGGGGCAGGGCATGAATTAGACTAGAGAGCTTCTGAGATCATTTCTCATTCTGAGATCCTGTGATTTCATTCCCACCTCTCTGGGCTTCAAGGCCCTCATTTTCAAAACAAAAAATTGAACTGAATGACTTCTGAGGACCCTTCCAGCTCTGCATCTAATGATTCTAAGAAGAGCCCAGAGCCTCCATTAAGGTGATAGGAGGAGACCCCTGTATTGCTGATCTCCAGCTTTTACAGAGGGGGACCAGGAATGTTCATGACAACCTGGACACCAGAGAACATTATTTCCTAGTTTCACAGCCCTGGAATAAAGACCTTCCTACTAATCTTATGATCTGGGCTTCTTGCCACTGTCACTCTAAGGGCCAACATCCATATGCCTTCTTTCCTTTTCCCCCTCTCCCCTCTTCCTTCTTCTCTTCAACAATGGAGCAGAATTGGAAGCCATTACAGATGAGGAAATTGAAGAAGTGAAGTTAAGTGATAAACCTAGGCTTACACAGCTGCTAAGTTTCTCATGCAAGATTTGAACTCAGGTCTTCTTGATCATGTGACAAGTGGCTACTGAGCAGCTATTGGGGGCCCTATGGAAGAATAAAACAGGCAAGGCATGATGGCTGCTCTAGGGCAGCCTCCAGTCTTCCTGGAGAAACAAGATTTGCACATATGAGACAATCATAGAAGGGTAAAGGGCTTTCCTGAATGACACAGACCATGACTTGCTGTGGAATTAAAGGAAAATGGTGATCACCAAAGGGCCAGAGCAGGTAAGGGAGGGTGAATTGAATTGTAGAAGAACCCTCACTTAGGAGGCAGGACCTGTGTGATCTTGGGCAAGTCATACAACCTCTGTGGGTTTCAGTTTCCCCAATTATAAATTGAAGGTGAAGGTTTAGAAGACCTCGGAGGTCCCGTTCCAGCCCTAAGTTCCAGGGTCATAGATGATTGAGCTGGAAGGAACCCTGGTGGCTGTCCGGTCCAACCCAAACATGAAAGGAAGCCCAGCTACAATATGGCTGAAGGTCACCCTCCGGCCTCTTCTGGAAGCCTTCCAAGGAGGGGCAACCATTCCATGACAGCACATTCCAGGTCTAGTGTTTAGGAAGCTGTCGTTAACATCAAACCCAAATCTGCCTCAGTTGGCCGCTTTGCATCATTCCTCCATTACTCCTGGTTCTGTCCTCTCAGACCAAATGGAAGCATTCCATCCCCTCCTTCATATGATAGCCCTTTGGATACTTGAAGACATTCTCTGCCCCCTCCCGAATCTTCTCTCCTCCACGTTACTTCAACCAACCCTCATTCACCATGATCTCCAGGCCTTTTCCCTTCCTGGCTCCCCTCTGGACATTCTCTGGCAAATTGATGTCCTTAAACCACACTCACA
The DNA here is from genome assembly GCF_900497805.2 of Vombatus ursinus. Lineage (NCBI taxonomy): Eukaryota > Metazoa > Chordata > Mammalia > Diprotodontia > Vombatidae > Vombatus > Vombatus ursinus. The sequence goes on along the minus strand of NW_020954625.1, from coordinate 5,056,628 downwards.
ATTTACCCCAAGTTCATCCTCTTCTTTGAGGCTCCGTTTCCTTGTCTGTGGGTTGGACGAGATAACCTCTAAAGTCCTCTCCAGCCCTAAATGCATGATCCTATGATGGTGCGGAGGGCAGAGTCATTCGGAGGTACACAGACTCATCTCAATCCATCTCATTCAAAGGATGATGTGTTTTGAAATAGAACTATAGATGCATCATCAGATCTCCACAGTCTGGTGGAAGAGCCCTGGGCTTGGGCCTCCCTTTGGGCAAGTTCCTTGCCCTCTCTGGTCCTCACTTAACAAATCTGTAAAATGGAAGGATTCAATGAGATGACTTTTATGGTTCGTTCCAGCTGAAAATCTAGGACTGGAGGATGGTAGGGAGCAAAGAATGCTCAACGCATTTGGAGTGAGAGCACCTGGGCTCAGCTCCCAGCTCTTCCCCTTACAACCTGAATGCTACCTTAGGCAATTCATTTAACCTCTCTGGGCCTCAGTTTCCTCACCTATAAAATGTAAAATAGATGACCTCTGGGTTCCCTTTCAGTTCTGATCTATGATCGTATGATCTTAAGGCACTTATATGACTTATCTGGGCCTCAGTTTCCTCATTTGTAAAATAAGGAGACTGGACTCCTGGCCTCTGAAGTCCAGTTCTGTGAGCCTAAGGCTTCCAGAAGGAGGTGGGCCTCGAAGGACACATCCGTTTTGTAATGCCAAGTGTGGTCTGTTCACTTTCTAAATATGGATTTCCACATGTCTGGCCTGCTCAGAGGAAGGACTTAACTTTTAATAACTGTTCCTACAAAGAGCCCAGAAGGAGAGAAATGGCATTCCACCCATCACTGGGCAGTTGTTTTTGTTTTTCAGGGGATGGCGGTGGGAGGGGAGAAATGAAGCCCAGCTGGAAAAGCCAAAAGCCAAATGGCCCTAGCAAAGCCACTAAGGCCCAAAGTAGCATCACTTGGGTAGGTGGTTTCCACCACTGCAGTCACTTTGGGCCAGGGAGGCTGACTCGGCCTCCTCTCTCTCCCAGGCCAGGCCAAGCTCCCTCCGCTAAGGAGCCAGCTCAGCCTCTAATTGCATCTTGCTCATCTCTCCACCCATACAGGGACAAATGGCCCCTTTGGAATGCCTGTGGTTAAAGAGGGGTGACCAAGATGGAAAGCGGAGTGGTTAATAGGTCAGATTTAGAGATTCCCTAGAGGAAGGAACCTTTAAAGATCATTCTGTTTAAACCTCTCATTTTTCAGATGTGGAAACTGAGAGCCAGAGATGAGAAGAGATTGTCCAAGGTCATATGGCAAGTTAGTAGCAGAACCAGGTTTAGAACTAAGACCCCAACCCCCATTGCTCCATGCACTGTACTCCTCCATCTCTAGCTGAGTCAATTCAGCATTAGGATTGGGGGGGGGGGGTGACAGAATGGTGGACAGTCTCTTAGATGAGTCCTGAAAACCTGGCTCAGGGACAGGAGCCTCACCTCTGGATTTCTTTCTCCTCCTCTTTTCCCCATGTTGTGTGTCCTAGGTCAAGTCTCTTGACCACTCTGGACTTTTCTGTTGAAGGTGAGGTCCTGGGGGCTAATATTTGGACTACATGGGCAGCTATCTGAAAACAGAATGGGTTGCCCCCCAAGTGTTCAATAAATACAACTCTTCTGGCCCTGGGGTCAGAACCACCTGAGATTTTTAGCATCTGTGTGTGAAAGATCTGTTTAATGTGCTTTATTAACATTTTCTCCATCATTTTCTTAAGTCTAGACAATCAACAAACCAGTAAATCAAGCCCTGATTTGCATGAGATGTATGTGCTCACTTTGACAATCTACAGTTGACTCTGGTAGGATCTGGCTCTAGCACCTCTCCCCTCCCCCCACCCCAGCTCTTCTCTCTTTCTCTCCAGTTCCACAGTCCATTCCATTTTCAGGCAAGGCAAGGCTAAGTCTCTAGATTATCCAAATTTTCGTTGTCTTTTCTTCCATCCAAATCGAGACCAAGATTGCAGAGCCCTCACTTTCTCCCCAGATGCCCCTGCTCCAATCCTCACATCATTTTTTGAGTCACCCCAGTTACCAGCCCCACCCTCTACCATAAAGGTCTACATGTGGATGCCATTTCTTTCCACCAACCAGTCACTCAGATGGAAGAGAGAAGTTCCCAGAACCTTACATCATGTTAGATAGCATCTCTAAATGATTAAGTCATGTAGGTTTTAATCATCTGAAATTTCTGGCTATGTGACTGAACTCTGAGTAAAAAGAATCATTCTCATTTCTAGAGCATTTTAAGGTTTGTAAAACATTTATTTTCCTCATGTAAACAGATATCCAACTCAACTCTAGGGTCTCCTCATTACTTGGGTTCAGCATCTTGAGCCTCCATCTACACTTCCTCTACCAACGCCCCAGGCAAGAACCACAAATCAAATAGGATAGGGTTTAATTGGAAAAGAATAGCAAAATAAATAATAGGGAAAATCCTGGAGCGGGTTAATATTTCATAACCCACTAACACATGAATCCAATCTTCCTTGGGCTTGCCCAGTGGTGGGGAAGGACCAGATTCCCACTTTGAAGTGAGGCAAGATAATGACCTCAGTGCCGCCACCTTGGGCCATCTCTAGGAGGACCTCTCCTCCCTGAGCCCCTTCCTCAACTGTCCACTCCCCCTTGGAAACCACTGTCTGTTCTGCTTCTCCTAACTCTATTGTCATCATTATTATTTTGGGGAAGTGTCTTAATTTTTTTAGAGTGAGACCACCCCAGCTAGTGTGCCTAGAAGCTAGCTACTCATCACATTATGAGCTCTGCTAGTCCAACCCAGACTGCCCCAAGCTGGGACACATATAAAGCAGCCAGGCAGCAGTAAGATGTGTGCAGTCAGCCTTCTCAATCAAAGCTCCCTAGCCCTTACTTACTCATAGATGAGCTAGAGTGACTTCATCCCATCCACTGCTTCCCCTCCTCAGAGTTCAGACAGGGTACCCTCACAAAGTCAGTTAGAGGTAAACATACACACCTATCTTCATTTGTCTTTTCAATTCCCATCATGTATTACATAGCCTCGCCCCCACCCCCACCCCAGTTAGGTGCCTAGCCAGGTAAATTCTCCTGAAGCTCTGATAAACCTCGATAGAATTACAGAATCAAAAATTTTAGAGGAAAGAACCTCAATGTTCATCTAGCCCAATTCATACCCAAAAGAAATTTCCATTTTAACACAGTCCCTAATACTGGAGGAGAGGGGCATGAGACGGCAGCCTCAGCTAGGATTCCTGCTGTCATTACCAAGGTCTTACACTTATAATAGCCCCGGGACATATTACTTATGGCTGTCCCCATTTTACTGCTGAGGAAGCTGAGGCTCAGAGATGAAAATTAACTTGTTCATGATTGCACAGCTAGGAACCAGATCCCTTGACTCAGTTTCCATAAGAGCCACTTTCCATATACCACACTGTGTAGGCCTGGTTCCATGAAAGTGCTTCCCCCTTTCACCAAAAAGCAAAAACGAAGGAAGCTGACACTCTTCATGAATGATGCCAACCTGGAGGTGAAACTGGTTGAATCCTTTCCCATGGTTCTTGAGAAGGGTTCAGTTGGTTAGATACCAGGATTCCTGCTGACTTAATAAATTACCAAGCCAGAAGGGTTACTTTGAGATTACCTTGTCCAACTCTGTCACTTCATAGGTAGGGAACTGAGGTCCAGAGGGGACACCGCTCAAGGTCACACAGCTGGCAAGTTGTGGAGATGCAACACGAGCCCAGACCCCCTAATTCCCAGCCCAGCCCTCTTTCCATGACCCTTTGCAGCATCTCATTGGAGGCTCACCACAGCCCCATTCTGCAGATGAGAAAACTGTGATGCCCAGAAATGAGTGATTGGCTCAGGGTCACATAGCAAGATGGCTCTCTGGTCCATTCTGACTCCAGATTCTCTCTCTTATCCCTTACATCACATCGTCCCTGTGATAATAATGGTAATAATAACAGCAAGCATTTCTGTAGGCTGCTAAAGTTGGCAAAACACTTTACAAACATTGTCTCTTTTGATCCTCACAACAACCATGGAGAGGAGGTGTTATGATTATCCTCTGTTTTACACACAAGAAAACTGAGCCTGAGAGAGATAAAATGATTTGCTCAAGGTCTCCCAGCTGGAAAATGTCTGAAGCAGGATTTGAAGTCAGGTCTTCTCCACCCCGTGTCCTGTGCTCTATCCACTGTGGTAGTACAAATATCACCTCCATTTTTGCAGAGGAGGAAACTGAGGTTCAGAGAAGCTACTAAGTGTCAGAGGCAGGGTCTAAAGCCAGGTCTTTGCTAATTTCAAGCGTACCACTCTTACCCTCACCCTGGTCTGCCTCTCTAGCAAGTCCAGGATACCCCTATAGGGTCAACTGAACTGCTCTGACAGCTAGACTCCTTGCACTAGGCAGAGGCAGGGAAACAGAGTTCAGAGGCAGCAGTTGTGGGGAAGGGACCCCCACCTCCTTCCTTACTGTCTTTCAGGGAAGTGTATAATGTACCCCATTAAGTCCTCTTTTCTCTAGCCACCCTAGAAAAGGTTAAGCCTCTCCCAGCTCCAGACCTCCCCCAGAGAAGCGTGCCCTCTTCCTTTCCTCCTCTCCCTCCTGCTGCCTGGCCTGGCCTTCCCTGGAAGCCCACCTGCTCCGGCATCCCCCAGCCCTAATCCCAGGCCCAAGCCCCACTGCTCCCTCACCTCACCGGTTGTTCAGGGGCCTCCGGGGAGGGACCATCTTTTGGATTCTCTCTACTGAGATCTCCTGGTCCTCAGCTCCCAGGCTGGGGGCCTGTGCATTCTGAGCCCCTGCCTCTGAGTGAGCTGGCACCTGTCGCAGCAGCACCCCAGGAGTGTGAGTAATAATGAAAGGCTATAAATAACACAGCTCTACGGAGACACCTGCTTACCCAGCCTGCCCACTCCTCTGTGCACCCGGACCCACTGGCAACCACCTTCCTGGGAGACCAAGGGCTCCTAGGCTTGGATCTGAGGTCATTAATTCTTGAAACTCACAGCCCTCAAGCTTGGAGGGATCCTAGTGGTCATCGTGTCCCACTCCTTTGTTTTCCACTGAGGTCCAGAGAATGACTTGCCCATTGTCCTACAACCAATTAATGGCAGATCCAGCCTTTAGGACCCTAGATTTAGATTGGGTAGGTAGCTTAGGGGTCAGTAAGTCTGACCCTGTCATTTTACAGATGAGGAAACTAAGGCAAACGGAGGTTAAGTGACTTGCTCAGGGCCACACAGGTATGAAGTGTCATAAGTAAGATTCGAACCTAGGCCTTTCTGACTTCAAGTCCAGAACACTTGATTCATCCACTACCCCACAGCCTTGGGGCAGGGCTTTTCCTATTATAATCTTCACTTTCAGGCTGTTTTTCTCTTGGAGGGACTTGCATTCCATACTAGTGCTTATCATAATGCCTGGCACTCAGTAAGTGCTCAATAAATGTTTGTTGACTGACTGACCAAACATCATGGCTTAAAATGTGGATATAGGCTCCTATTCCCACATCTCAGGCCCCAGCCTGGGATGGTGGTGGGAGGCAGGGGAGGGTTTCCAGATCACAGGGACCTTCCCACGAGGTCCTTTCACGTAGAACTATTGAGGTCATAGTCTTATGAGCTCACAGATCTAGATCTGGAAGGGGCCTGAGGCCATGTCATCACGGAATCCCTGACCTTAGGAGCTGGAAGGAATCTCAGGGAACATGTAATCCACGTCACTCATTGTAGAGAGAAGGAATAAGGCCCAGAGAGGGTAAGATACTTGCTTGAGGTTACACAGTATGCCACAGGCAATTAGACTGGCACCAGGTCTCTTTAGCCCTACCCCAGGGTTCTGTCCACTAGACTATTCTGCCTCTCATGTTGTGAAAAAAAAAAAAGCTCAGAAGCCCCCTCTCTCCTCTGGCCTCTACCTCCAGAGCTACCCCTCTGAGCTTTCAGGATGACAACCCCCTCTCCTCTCTCCCCAGCCACAGATGGGCCCAGCCCATGCACCTGTTCTCTCTGAACCATCAACATCCCAGCCTTCAGTGTCCTCAGCTAATCCACAGTGGGGCCTAACTGCTTAGGACCTAATCCGGTCCATAGCCTGGGAGAGGGAGCTGCATTCTCACCATTCCACAGGCTGGGAGGGGGCAGGGAATAGAGAGACAGACAAAAAGGAAAGCTCCAATGAGCCCTGGGACAGAGGACAAGCTGGTGACCATACCCACCCCCTACCTTCTAACTCAGGATTTAGAGTTCGAAAGAATCTTGGGCCTTGTTTTAGCAAAACTCCTTCATTTTACAAATAGGGAAACTGAGGCTAAGGAGGCAGGGTGATTTGCCCAGGATCAGATAGGAAGTTAAGCTTCAGAGCTGGGGTTTGAATGTAGGTCTTCTGACCCTGAGCACAATGTTCTTTCTGCCACGGAGGAGCTAGGAAAACACAGCCCTGTCCCATGAATAGGCTCTAGGAGGGGTGTGATGTTGACCCCTACTCAACAATTATTCTTTCTTATAGGAACCTGGGAGGTTACAAACATCTAGACAGCACAGAGCACATCTTTTTTCATCATCAGAAGCATACAAGGAACCAGATCCCCAAGTGTGGTGAGAACCCATGGGTCATGGGCTGAATGTGGCGGGATAGGAGCTTCTGTTCTAATCCATCCCTTAATCTTTTGGAAGTGAAGGGTCATGGAAGAACCTGTGGACCTGCCAGATTGGCAGGCTCTGGGGTTTTGCATCCATAGGAAGCTGTGGTTCCACTCTACCCAGAATGTTCATTTCTATACCACACCCTGTGGAAACTTCCATCTACCTTTCAGATTTTTGGTCCAACTGATTCAGAACACTCACAATATCTGGGGAAAGTGGGAAGGGAAGGAGAGAGAATCAGGAAAGTTTCATTCAGGAGGCAGCTGTGCTGAGAACTCCACAAGGCAGAGATGAAAAGAAAGAGCATCCCAGGCATAGCAAACAACCTGTACTGTGTCAGGGAAGGGGAAGGTGGAATGTTATGTAGAGACAGCAGCAAAGGGGACAGTTTGGGTAGAGCCCAGAGTACAAGATGGGGAGTTTTATGAAACCAGTCTAGAAAAACAGGTTAGGGACACACTGGGAAGGCTTTAGATGCCAAGCAGAGAAATTTGTATTTGATTCCAGAGATAACAGGAAGCGACGTAAGTTTGAAGAGGAAATGACATGAGCGGGCTTGTGCCCTGGGAGTATTGCTTTGGCAACTGTGTGGAAGATGGCCTGGAAAAGGGAGAGGCAAATGGGGAGATTAATTAGGAGGTACATGTAGGAGTTAAAGCTAGAGGTGATGGAGACCTGAACCAAGGCATTGGCTTTGTGAGTGGAGAGAAGACAGATGCTGAGAGATGATGTGGAAATGGGATTGACAAGATTTAGCACCTGATTAAATATGGTGGATGAGAGAGTTGGAAGAGGCAGGGGCGACTTTCAAGTGGTGAACCTGAGTGACTGGGGAAATGGTACAAAAAGTAGGGGAAATTGATAGAAAAAGCAAGAAGTTAGGAAGAGGAAAAGGTTTGAGGAGGAAGAGAATGAGTTCCATTTTGGATGTTTTGAGTTTAAGATGTTCTCGAACGCCTTGATTGGGGTTTCTTAACCCAGGTTCCATGAACTTCTTTTTAAGACAATATTTTAATAGTGAAATCTCAGAACTGATTTCCTTTGTAATCTCATTTATTTTGTTTTATGCATTTAAAAATATTAATCCGAGAGGGTTCATCAAACCACCAAAGGGATCCAAGACATGAAAAAACTTGAAACCCTGGGCCAGATGTTCTCTGGGGTCCCTTCCAATGCTTAATTCTGTGTCCTACAACTTGGGTGTCTAGAGAATCCAACCCCAAGGGCTGACTCCCTGGAATGCTGAGAGTCCAATTAAAAGAGCTCTGGGCTTAGACGCAAAAGACCTGAGTTTGAGTTCCAGCTCCAACTCTTAGCAACTGCATCACCTTGTGCAAGTCATTTCTCCTATTTGGGTGTGTTTCCCCCTCTGCAAACCAAGAAGGTTGGACTAGAATCTCTTTCAGTTCTAACATTATATGACAACATGACCATCTTGAAATGAGATGTCGGGCAGGGAAAGGGAGAGAGAAGAAAGACAGTAGAATGTAAACATATTGAGACCAAGGGCCTTTTAATGCTGTTTTCCTCATTGCCAGCATAGTACTTTATATATAATTGACATTCAGTGAAGTTTGAGTTGAACTGAACTGATTGACAAAATAAGGGTCAGTCTTTGTTATTTCCTCCTTTCAATGGCAAGGCCATACTGTGAGTATAGGTAAATAAATGGGTAGAGGCTGTTTGAGGTCGTGGTCAGATATCAGGGGAATGGGCTACTTGACCAAAGGGCCAGTGCTTTTGAGACATCAGTGATGATGTTTTTCCTGGGCATAGTTCATTAAGATATTGGAAATTAGATAGGATTGGGGTTAGGTTGTGAAGGAAGGAGTTGAGATTGGGTCAAGGCATTGATAGTGAAGGGATTCATGATGTAGGTTTAAAGTGGGATTCAAGGTCATGCTTTGAGTTGAGGTGATCCCAGGGAGCTAGTTTAGCCAGGAGGCTCCAGGGTAAGAGAGAAACCTTGAGAGTAGAGAACCCTGGATTCCATCCTCCAAATTGCTTCTTGTTGTTGAGTCATTTCCAGTCATGTTCAACTCTTTGTGATCCCATTTGGGGTTTTCTTCACAAAGATACTGGAGTGGTTTGCCATTTCCTTCTCTAGCTCATTGATGAGGAAACTGAGGGAAATAAGATAAAGTGACTTGCAATGGTCACATAGTAAATGTCTGAGGTCAGATTTGAATTCAAGAAGATGAATCTTCCTGACTCTATCCACTGTGCCACCAAGCTGCCCAAATTGCTTAGCATGGTAGAATAGGCTTGGAGTTGGGGCTGGGGGATGAATCAAAGCAGTATGAGTCTGGGATTATTGCACTTGACTAAAAGTCAGGAGTCCTGATTCTACTTCCAACTCTGCCACTGTCTTGCTGGGTGACCTTGAGCAAGTCCCTTCTCCTCTTCATGACTCAGTTTCTTCATCTACCAAATGGTAGATGGTAATCCAAATGGTGACCCAACAAACTTTGACTAATACATCCATTTCGATGGAGGGGGCCATGGGAGGGGAACGGTTTCTTATACAGTCCCACAGAAGTCAAGCCTTAGTCCTGAGCTGAGTGAGATTTATTTTTAGTGACTTGAATGACTCCATAGGTTGAATGCTTGACAAATGTTCAGGTAACAGGAGGCTGGGAGTAAGAACTAATACTTTGGGTGAGAGATTCAAGACCCTCCAAAATTTCAATAGACTAAAATGATGGGCTGGGTAGAATGAGGTGAATTTTACTAGAGATAAACATAAATCTCTATACTTGGGTCCAAAAAATCAGTTGTACAAGGCAGGGAAGGCATGGCCAGACAACATTCATATGAAAAAGGATCGGAGACATTAGTGGATAATCACAATTTTAATATGGTTTGAAATATATGATGAGATAAAAATGGAATAAAGGTGTGAGGGTAGCCACACTAGCCAAGAGAATTAAGGGGATCATGAAATATATTGACAGAAACATAGTGACCAGAGCTAGGGAAATGACAGGCCCTCCACATTCTGCCCCTGGTAAGAGTACTGAGTCTAATCAGGGTGCCACATTTTAGAAAACACATTGACTTCCCCAAGGAATCCTGTGAACCACGTGTTCCCAAAGAAAGGGAAGAGCTCTATTGCCAAGAAAGTACTTAGTATGTGCTAGCTAAGTAGCACAGTGGTCAGAGTTCTGGACCTGAGGTCAAGGAGACTTGAGTTCAGATCTGGTCTTAAATACTTATTAGCTATCTGACCATAGGCAAGTCACTTAACCCCTGTCTGCCTTGATTTCCTCATATGTAAAATGAGGCTAATAATAGCACCTACCTAATAACTGAAGGATGTTGTGAGGATCAAGTGAGATGGTCTTTTAAAGTGGTTTACAAACCTTCAAGTGATATATAAATGCCAACCATACAACTAGCTGCAAGTGCTGGGCTTACAGAGACAAAAACAGTCCCTACCCTCAAGGAGCTTATGTTTCTACTGAAATGAAATAACGTGTAGAAAGGTAAGAAAATACAAAGTAATGGGGAGGGAAGAAGGAGGGCCTTTTTCTCCCCCTAATTTTTAAAGGGTGATGTAGTACTAGATTTTAAGGGCATAAGATTTGAATCTGACTTTCCTATATATTAGCTGTGTGGTCTTGTACATATCTCTGTGCTTCTTTCAACCTATTTCCTCGTGTGTTAAATGAAGAAATTGGACTAAATGAAATCCAAGATCCCCTCACATCTAAATTGTAAGAATTTATAATCCTATTGATTATGTAATTATCAATTGAATCAATCATAAGATTTAAACTAAATACAAGAAAGGCCTTGATTAATTTAGATGTCCTTGTAACTACTGAATGAACTAGAAGGACTATGCACAAGAAGTGTGTTTGGATTGGTTGGGTAAATTTGGTCCCACCCTGTGGGTTTTATATAAAATAAGCCAATTTGGAACCAGGGAATTCAAGTGTGTTGTGAGCCAGGAGAGAGTGTTTTTGGCCAAGCCCTTGAGAAGGGATCATTTGGGAGGAGGGAGGAGGAAAAGAGCTTTGGCCTTGGCCTTGGTCTCACTCTTCTCCCTCTACCCTACCCCCTCCCAGATTAGAGGAGAACTTCGTGATTTCTGGAAGACAGAAGATTTGGACTTATTCATTGGCATCTTCTTCCTGCCAGCATCCTCCAAATAGAGGATGCTGTGTCTAGATTAAGAACAGAGAATAAATTAGACACATCAAGTCTCTATAAGGAGCCAAACAGAAAAGTTACACCAGATCTAAGAGGAACCTCATGAAGACTCCAGCAAAAGAACCTCCAGAACCTCTATTTACACCTTTGCATTGTGTGTTCTCTAAGTTTGAGACCACTTTCCCCTGGATTATGTATGTACTTGGGAGAGAGTACAGTTTTCCCAAGGGGTGTTTTATATCCATTATACCACCATAGTAAATTATCCACTTCTAAATGTTCATTAAGTCTGGCTGCTAATTGATATCAGCTGATAATCATGAGAAGAAGCACACCAGTGGGGGCTCATTAGCTAAAACATTTGATATATACCCTCAAACCCTTCAGGGCTACCCCTAAAACATAATAGCTACCTTCTGGGGACCCAGTCTTCTAGGACAAGTGGAATCAATAATCCTCAGTTATCAGAGGAAGGGGAAACTGAGTCTAGTTCTATGTTCTAACACATTCCTCCTCGTTCCCTACTTAGCCTTTCAAATGAAGTGATCATGAAAGGCATTTGTGGACCAGCCAGGTTGGGAGGTTTTGCATCTGTGGGTGGCTGTGGTTCCACAACACTTGGCCCAGGGTTTTTGACCAGAAGGCTAATTCAAAAGTGGTCCCTTTCCCTCCTCCCTCCCTGTCAATATTATCTCCTTCAATGACCCTACAGGAAGTCCTTACCGTTTGGCAAACCATCCATGACCCACCCAGTGGTTTCCCAGGCCAAGGTCCATGAATTGGGCCAAATGGTGAAATGAGTCAAGTTTGTAACTGGGGTCTCCTCTCACCATGTGTCCCCTATCTGACAGGGGCTCAGGATTCTTAAACACTTATCCCCCCATACCCTTTACTACATATCTATCAGGACAGACTCCTCCTCTTTGGGGGAGCTAGCTTTGCAGACTTGCATGTCATAGCATCACCCCCTGATGTCATGGTCCTCTTCAAGAATGAAAGACAACAACAACAACAGCTTTCCAGTCTCATCTTGCTTTGCAGAATGAAAAGATCATAGCTTCATAGATTTGGTACTGAACAGAATCTTGGACACCATCCAGTCCAATCCCATTAATTTATAGATATAGGAAACTATATCTGACCAAGAGAGGTTGACTTGCCCAAGGGCACACAGTAGCAAGAAACAGAAGCAAGCGCTGAATCTGGATCCTCTGTCTCCAAATTCATAGCTTTTCTCACTTATACTGTGCTGCTGCTTCTCTATGCCTTGTCACCCTTGGCCAGTAAGTGACTGACCCCTTTAGGAGTACCTGTAAATAAAAGTGTTGGGAAAATTATCTTCACATATACAAGATGGTGGATATGTGGATAGATGGCTGATGGTGTAATGGAAACCTGTAGGATTTTATAAGTCACAAACTCTAGGTCTTCATAAAGTGTTCTCTCCTAGTTCTCCTCCCACCTGGCCCACCTGACCACTCCTTCTCAGTCTCCTTTGCTGGATCTTCATCTAGACCTTTCCATCATTTTGCCTCTGAGTTCTTTGCTGCACAAACAGGTCTCATAGCAGATGGTAGACTTGGATATGAAACAGTCTACTCAGACTTGGAGATAATCCCTGACATATTTGTTCTGCAAAAATAGCAATCTGCTGAATGGTCTTTTTGTTGTTCCAGATCGCAGGAACTATGAACAAGTGCTATATGAGGAGATCCATGGATCCAGTTATTGTCTTTTACAAGTGATCCGGCCCACCTGTGGGAAACAAACCAGGGCGAGGCTCATCTCAAGTAGAATTTCACCTCTGAGATGTCAAAGTTAGTTTAACTTACGTATAACAAAAACCATTCAGGAGATCACCATATTTATCAACTTAAATAAGGGACACCAACATCTGTGAAGTATAAAACACCTGAGAAAACAGGATGAGAAACAAGAAGGATGTTTACCAAATGACAAAACAGTGTGCCACATCTTGAGGACGTTACTGCCTGACTGAGCACATGGGAGCAGAGATCCCAGCCTGACCTGCCACACAGCACAGAAGCCAGGACGTGACTCAGTGTGCAAGAACAGGCAGCTAATGACTTCTCATTACACCCTCCCAACACCTCCCTGTCCTCGCTTAACAAAACCACAATTTATTACCTCCCAGCAACTCTTTCAAGTGGGCAATTCTTAACTTTTTTGTGTGACCTGGACTCCTTTGGAAAGCTGGTAAAGACCATGGACTCCTTCTCGGAATCATGATTTTAAAAGCATCAAAGTACACAGGATCCCCAAGGAAATCTTTTAATGCAAGGTACAGTTATCAAAAATAAAAAACAAGTAAGTTCACATGGCCTCTATGAAGAACTCCTGTTTTAGGACTGTAGGCTCCAGAACCAGGGCAGATCTTCATTGCAAGAGGGAGTTATGCATGGGGAGTTCCCTATTCTAACGATGTCACAGATTGGGTCTTAAACAATATGGCACCAATTACATGAAAGTTCACATGTCAATCAAAAACGTGTGATGATAGAGAAATTCCATTAGCATTTCTTAATTTAGCATAAAAAAGTACAGCTAAAACATCAAGAAACGTTCATGTCACAAAGTGTGTTGAATAGTGTTGAGGGTCATTGAGGAAGAGAGAATAACCTTGTTCCCTGTGGTCCCAGAGTCATAACCAGGAGCCCTGAGTAAGAGTAGCAAAGAGACCAATCGAGGCTTGACATCAAGGGAAATTCCTCAACAATGAGAGCTGTCCCAAGTGGAAGGGGCTGCCTTGGGATCCAGTGGGTGCCCCTCCCTAGAAGGTTATGAGCAGAGATCGGAAAACTACTTGTTGGTTGTGATGCAGAGGAAATTCTTGCTTGGATATGGATTAGACCAGATCACCTCTGAGGCCCATTCTAGCTCTGTGATTTGAGAGGATTCTGGGGTGACTTGGTCACCATCCCATAGGTGGGATGTTCTTGGAGTTTTGGTTGATGGCCAGTGGTGGTTTTGGGTTCCAGGATGACTTCACTATGGATTTTTGAACATGCCATGACCTGGGACTGTCAGTGGGAATGATGGGCTGATACCAGTGGATCACCTGAGGTGCCATATGTCATCAGATGTAAGAGCTAAGTTATCATCCTTTACATCTGGGGTCCTGGAGAACCACGCAGTCCTGACAAGGAAGGAATGGAAACTCTGCATGCGTATATTGTGTCTACAGCCCAAGTAAAAGTATGAGTGTGAGGGCACGTGTTTGTGTTTGTGTGTGTAGAAGAATGAGTGTGAGATTTTGGGTGTGTGTGGGCATTCTGTGAGTCATGAGTGTGTATGGCTGGAGATGTGTGGGTGTGTCAGAGTATGTGGGAGTCTGAGTGAGCCTGAATTGTGCCAGGCTGAGTATGTGTGCCCGAGGATGTGTGGGGTGGGCCTGAAGGGAAGTTATCTGTCCATCTATGAGTGGATTAGGGTGTATGGTAGCCTGTCAGGATTGTGTCCAAACACAATTGTACCTGAGTGGGTATAAGTGTATGTCTGTCTGAGTGTGTGTGTGTTTGTGTAGTTTAAAATGGTTATGTCTGACTAGTTGTGTCTAAGTGGAAGTAAACCTGAGTGTTTCTCTGTATGTGACTACGTCTAAGTGCATGTGGAGGTATTTGTGTGTCCATCCGAGTGTGTGTAGGTTGTGACTGAATTTGTGAGTGGGTCTGAGTGTGTGGGTATTCTTGAATGAGGGACTGAGGTGTGTGAGTCTAAGAACTGTGGGTCTAAGTCGATAAGCTCAGGAGGGTACCTGAGTGTGAGTATGAATGAGTGTGTGGGCTTCTGCCCGCATGCCCCATCAACCTGCTCTCCAGATTTCTCTGGGGCTTCCCTATCTGCTTCATGCCCTTCTCCCCTCATTCCCTAGGGGACTCAGGCCATTTCCTCCTCCTCTGCTCATGGTCCCCATTACTTTGGGATTCCTAAGAGAAGACTGGGACTCATGGACTATTTCTGTTCTAGGGTCGTGTAGGGTAGGGCCAAGGGGCCTGGAGATGTTAGAGGGCCTGGCTGCCCTGGCTGTCTGGTCCCTCCCCACCCTCTGGAGAGATCAGGTTTGGGGCAGAATTCTGGTAGCACAAGTGAGCTATGCTAAGAAGTCAAGGGGAGCTTGCTGGAATGAGCGGGGTGAGCACCAAAGGACCTTGGAAGCCCTGTGGATTTGGAGGCACATGTAGAGGTGCACGTCATGACTACAATGTCCTTATGGGTTGTGCCTTCCAGGTGGAGACCTCCAAGCACACTCCCTAGTCACATGGGTTCTCATAGTTCTGTATTCTCCCATGCGCTATGGCATAGTATCTTGTGGCAGGGCACATGCCTCTTGTGTGCATTGGGACATGCACCAGCCATATGGTGATGAACATTTCTGAACCTCACAGAATCACAGAATTTGAGAGTTGAAAGGGCCCACAATGAGTTCCCTCTTCTCCCCTAGTCCTCATCTCCCATCACTCAGATGCCTTCTGCCCCTCTCTTCTCCTTCACCCCTATCTCACATGATGAGGTGGCCTTACTCCTTACCAAGGCTAGCCCCTCTATTTGTTCAAATGAACCCACTCCACCCCATCTCTTCCAACAGATTGCCTCCTTTGTCATCACCACTTTTTCAGTTATTTTCAATCTCTCCCTCTCTACTGACTCATTCCCTGTGGCCTACAAAGATGCTGATGTCTTCCAATCCTGAAAAAACCCTCGCTTGAGCCTTCCATGCCTGCTAACTATAATCCTGCATCTCCTCTGCCCTTTGTAGCTATACTTCTCAAAAAGGTAGTTAACAGTAGGGCTCCACTTCCTCTCTTCTTAGCTCCTTTCAGTCCATCATCCAATCTTACCATTCCCCCAAACTGCTCTCTCCAAAGTTACCAATGATCTCTTAGTTGCCAGATCCAATGGCCTTTTCTCCATCCTCATTCTCCTTGACCTCTCTGCTGCCTTTGACTCTGTTGATCACTCTCTCCTCCCTGATACTCTTTTCTTTCTTCCTGGGTTTTTGGGACACCAGCCTCTTCTGATTCTACATTCTGCTTCCTATCTGACTGCTCCTTCTTGGTCTCCTTTGCCAGATCTTCCTTCAGATCACATCCTCTAACCATAGATGTCCCTCAGGATTATGTCCTGGGCCTTCTTCTCTTCTCCATCTATACTACTTCACTTGATGATCTTATCAGCTCCCATGGCTTTAATGACCATCTTTATGTTAACCATTCTGAAATCTACCTATCCTGTCCTAACCTCTCTGCTGACATCCTATCTCACATCTCCAACTACCTTTCAATCATCTCAAATATGATGTCTGGTGGACACCTTAAATTCAATGTCCAAAATAGAATTTATTAACTCTCCCCCTAAATCTTCACCCCACCCATCCTACCTTCCCTATCACTGTGGAGGGCAACACCTCAGTGCTTAGCACAGGGCCTGACACATTGTAAGTGTTTAATGTAGGTCTAGTGATCTATTTCTTGCTACTTAATTTACACTGCTGTTTGATTAAATGTATTTTGCTTGAACTAATTTGTCCTCTGGTTGGCTAGTAAAAGTAAACACATCAGTGGGGGCTTTTGAGCTATGGTTTCAAATGAGTGCTGACCCAGAGAGTACCTTGAACCTGGAGTAGCTCCCAGGGGTCCTATATGATGAGGATGCTACATGTAAATTCCACAGAGCCAACAGAAACTTAGACTTCATAAGGTTTCAACTCTGATGTCCCACTCTCCTGCCACAAATCATGCTGAGTCACAAATCTTTGCTGTGGGCCCCTTTTGTGTCTTTGGAAATCCTCCAGCTCATCAGTTCAGCACACTCTGTGCTGGAGTCTGAGCTCAGGTTAGAAAGAGGTCAGAGCCTTAGGACTGAATGTGAGGTCTTGACCACTTATTTGGAGCTGGGTGGGACAGCCCATGGAGCATTTTGACTCAGTGTGTGTGTGTGTGTGTGTGTGTGTGTGTGTGTGTGTGTGTGTGTGCCTTTTGGGGGTGGGAGCCAAGCATTTCTGGAGTCTAGTATATTGGGAAAAAATGCAGGATCCACAGTCAGGACCCTTGGCTTAAAGGGATAGCCTCAACATTTCTTGGCAAGTCACTTGTCCTTCTTAACTTTAATTTCCTCACCTGTATAATTCGAATGATAGTACTTATACTACTTGCCTCAGAAGGTTGTTGTGAGGAGACGTCTTTGAAAAATTTATTAGGTGCTATAGAAATGGGAACTGAGAATAATAATAGCTGAGATTTAGAAAGAGAGCTAAAATTTACAAAGCTCTTTACACATCTCATTGAAGTCTCATTCAATCCTGTGAGATGCATGCTATTTTCACCCCCATTTCACAGATGAAGAAACTGAGGCTCAGGTCAAATGATTTGCCCAGGGTCACATACCTAGTAAATGTCTAGGGTAGGATTTGAACTTAGGTCAAATCCAGGTTCATAGATTTGTAGTTGGAAGGGACCATTAAGGTCATTAGGTCCAACCCCTTAATTTATGAGACTCTGAAAAGCTTGTCATGGTCTCCCACTGTGACTGCCCAAGGAACATCCCCATCCTCTGCACCTGTGCCCTGGATGTCCCAGGGCCTGGCAGGGATCTTTTCTTTTTGCCAGCTTCCCTTCAATCACCAGGCTACATACCCAAAGGACAGCACTGGCTCCCCAGGACAACTCTCTGTGTCTGGCTGACAGAGGGAATGAAAAGCAGGAGGAGACCCTTACCCTGGAATAAATAGACTAATAAACACTAGTTTTATCAATCAATTAATAAGCACTTACCAAACACCTATTATGTGCCAGACACTATAATAGGTGCTAAGAATATAGGACAAGTCAAGGCATTCAGCACCTACTATGTGCCAGGCACTGTGCTAAGAGATAGTGATACAAAGAAGGGCAAAAACATTCTCTCCCCTGGAGGAACTCACATTATAATAGAGAAGACAACGTGCAACAACTATGTCATACAGGGTATATATGGGCTGTGCAGGAGATCATCTCAGAGGGAAGCATCGGGGAGATTGGGAAAGGCTTCTTGCCGAAGGTGGGATTTTAGCTGGGACTTGAAGGAAGCCAAGGAATCTTAGAGGTGGAGATGAAGGAGACCATTCTGGGCATGATAGACAGCCAAGAAAGATGCATGAGTTGGGGGATGGAGTGTTTTGTGGGAGGAACATCAAGGATCTTGAGTGTTACTGGGTTGGAGAGTACCCGGAGAGGAATGAAGTGTGAGAAGACTGGACAGGTGGGAAGGGGCCAGGTGAGGAAGTGCTTAAAGCCAACAGAAGGTTTGATATTTGACCCTGGAAGTAACAGAAGCCTCTGGAGTTTATTGAATCAGAAGGGGGAGGGGGAGGAGGGGTTGTTACCTGGGCAGACCTGGGCTTTTGAAAGATCAGTTTGACAGCTGAGTGAAGGATGGATTAGACTGGGGAAACATGAGACAGGGAGACCAATCAGCAGCTATAACAGATCAGGCATGAGGTGATGAGGTTCTGGACCAGGGTGGTGGCAACTTGAGAAGAGAGGAGGAGGGTATGAAAGATGTTTTGAAGGTGGAATTGATAGGACTTAGCAACAATAGGTAAGATATGGAGGAGGGGGCAAGAGAGAGTGAGGAGGGGGGATGACATCGAGGTTGCAAGCCTCGATGATTAGGAGGAGGGCGGTCTCCTCAACAATGCAATAAGAAAGTTAGATAGAGGGAGGGTTTGGGGGAAGTTCACTCATGCATAAGAAATGGGATATGGATGATGACCCTATAAAACAGATGGAATACGATTGGTCAGACTATTAGGAAGAGACAGCACTGTCACTAAAACGCAGGAAGGATAGAACATGCAGTGGTTGAGATTGGGACATATTGAGTTTAAGATGTCTACCAGACATCCAGTTTGAGATGTCCAATAGGCAGCTAGAGATATGAGACAGTAGATCAGAAGACATTTTGAGGCTAAATAAATGAATCCGAGAGTCATCTCCATAGAGATGATAATTGAATTCATGGGAGCTGATGAGATCACTAAGTGAAATAATATAGTCAGAGAAGGGCCCTCCTCAGGATGGAGCCTTGGAAGAAGCCACAGTTAGAGAAATTCCATGGACAAGAATCTAGCAAAGAAGACTGAGAAGGAAGGATTTGTCAGGAAAGAGGAGATCCAGCAGAAAGCTGTGTTTTGAAAACCTAGAGAGAAAGCAGCATCAAGGAGAAGAGGGTGTCCCATAGTGCCAAAGGCTGCAGAGAAAAGTCCATCAGAGTTGGTAATTAAAAGATTGTTGGTGACTTTGGAGAGAGACGGTTTAGCTAAATGAGACAAAGGCAACAGTGATAAAGTTCCTGCTTTCAAGGAAATTACATTCTTCTGGGGTGGGGTGCAATACATTCCCATATGAGTAAATATAGGACAAAATCGGCACTAAGCAATATGGGAGCAACATGGGGGCATCTGGAAGCTTCTTGTGGGAGGTGTCACTTAAGCCAAGCCTTGAAGGGAGTTCTAGGTTCCAAGAGGCATGAATGAGGACAGAAGCACTCTAGGCATGGTGGACAGCAATCTGGCTGGAGCACAGTGAGCATGAGGGAGAGGAACGGTGTGATCAGCCCAGAAAGGTGGCCCAGAATCATTGTGTGTTGGTTTTCAATGCCAAACAGAAGTGGTCAGTCATTAATAAACATTTATTATCTACTTCCTACATGCCAGTTGTTTCTGTCACATCTGACTCTTCATGACTCCATTGGGGTTTTCTTGGCAAAGATACTGGAGTGGTTCACCACCTCCTTCTCCAGTTTATTTTACAAATGGGGAAACTGAGGCAAACAAGATGCAGTGACTTGCCCAGGGTCACACAGCTACTAAGTGTCTGAGGTCAGAATTGAACTTAGAAAGATGAGTCTTCCTGACTTCAGACCTGGCGCTTTATCCACTGTGCCACCTGGCTGCCAGGTATTATGCTAAATGCTAGGAATACAGGAAGGCGAAATGGCAATAAGGAGCCATTGACACTTCAAAAATAAGGGAGTGCCATGGTGAGACCTGTGCTTTAGGAATATCAATTTGGCAGCTGTCTGGAAGAAGGATTGGGGAGGGGAGAGGATGGATGCAGGGAGATCAGTTAGGAAGCTATTATAATAATCCATATGAGGGATAATGAATGAAAGCAAAGGGATGAATGCAAGGGATACCGATGAGATAGAAGACTAGACTTGGCAATCATTTTATGTGAGCTAGGTGAGTGAGAATAAAGAGTCCAGGGTGACTTGGGGGTTACAGACCTGAGAGACTGGGGTGATGGCAAAGTCCTCATCAGAACCAGGGTAGTTAGGAGAAGGGGTGGTTTGGGGGAAAGACAATGAATTAGATTTTGGACTCACTGAGTTTGAGGTGCCTGCAGACGTCCACCCAGGGATTCATCCAGCAGGCATTTAGAGATTCAGGGCTAGAGTTCAAGGGAGAGATCTATTCTGGTTGGGTGGATTTGGGAGCCATCTGCTTTGATGACAGCTAAACCCATAAGAGTGTCTAGAGAAAAGAAATGAGAGGGCACAGAACAACCCTAGAGTTCACCCATGTGTAGGTGGTAGGACATGGCTGATGACCTTGCAAAGGAAACTGAGGAAGATTGGTCAGACCATTAGGAAGAAAAAGCACTGTCCCTAAAACCTAAGGGAGGGGAAGGAGGTCATCAGCAGCATTGGATGCTATAGAGAAGTTGAGAAAGATGAAGACTGAGGAAAGATAGTCAGATCTGGCAGCAACAAAATCCTTGGTGATCTTGCAGATTGATGTTTCAGTTGAGTGAAAACAGTGGAAGCCTGAATGCAGGGGCCTAAGAAGTAAGTGAGAGGTTTGAAAGGGAAGAGAGTATAAATAGGCAAAGACTGAAGAATCCTTGGGGTCTAAGGATTTAACAAATTTTTTTTTTAATTTTAAAAATTAAAAAAATGAGGTAACTATTTCAATAGAATTGATTTTTCATGTCTACTCCAATCTCTTCATTTATAAATGAAGCTGTTGGGGATGCCAGGTGATTTCATTGGCACAGGGAACTCCTGCTGTGGAAAGTACCTCTACCAATGCAATTCACAACTGTTTTGCAAGGTAGAGTCCTAGGGAGAAGCAGAGGGTGGGGCTGGAGGGTCAGGCAAGGTGGAACTGGGAGTTTAAGTGACTTGCCTTCTTGAGCCACGCAGTCATGAGAGTCAGAGGGTAGACTTGAACCCAGGAAGTCCTGATTCTGTGCTGGACCAACCTCTCTCTGCTGCTCCAGGCTGCCTTGTACATAGCAGACCTAATAGACATTCGTGTAATTTAATTGAGTTAAAGGGACTTGCCTTAAGACCCCGTGGTAGTTAATACCCTCAGTGGGAATTCAAGCCCAGGACTTCCTGCCCCACATCCAATAACTGCTGATTCCCCTGTGCCATACTGGATTCTGAGGACTGATGTAAATTAGAAGCAGTCTGTTCATGGCTCTGGAAAGCTCTGGAAATTTAATAACCCAAACTCCTAGACAAGACTGTCTACCAAAGATGGAGACCTTCTCTGAGTCCTGGTCCTCTTCAGCCAGTGTGGTGAAGTCTATGGCCCCTTCTCAGAATCATGTTTTTAAATCTTAACACAAAGTGCTTCGGAGTACAAACCAAACCAAACCAAAGATCGGTGAAAATGAGGTGTAATTTTTTTCACCATCCACGGTCATGGACTCTATTTTGAACTTTCTACATGGCTCCCTTGTGGGGTCCACAGGCCCCAGGTTAAGAACCGCTGGGTGAAATGGTTTCTAAGGCCCCATGAGCTCTCAGTTCTGTGATGTTTTGAATGAGGTGTCTTCAGTCCCTCTCTCCTCCTTTTCCCCTACTCCATCTCTCTTTCCCTAGCTCCTCTTCCTCCATCTTCCCCCTCTCCCTCAGAGGCCACAACGTCCTCCTTTCCCCTCCCGCTGTCCCAGCTAATGCACTCTGCCTCAGATCATGGGACCCCATGGCCCGTGTAATCAACTATTGCCCGCCTCCCCACCCCCCCAGCCCACATCTCCCACAACAGCTGAGCTTCTGCAATGTGAGCCCTGCGGAACTCTGCCAGAGGTTTGGGGAAAACATCCGGAGGTCACCGGAGACTGGCAGCCAGCAGGCCAAGTTCTGACCACCACCCTAAAGTAACCCTTCATTCTTCTCGGGGTTCAGCCCCTTTGACTTCAGTCATAGGTAATTGTCGGGTGGGGACCCTGCAGGAGGCTGGAGGCTGGCTGGCAAGCCCAAGAAGCAAGACCAGAGCCAGGCACTCAGCTTAGCAGTAACCAGGCAGGGCATGCCAGAGGAAAGAGGCAATGGAGTGACCCATGCCCAGCCTGCCCATCCTCCTGCCACAGCTCACGTCCCCGCTTCCCTAAGCTCAGGATGTCAGAGTTGGGAGGAGCATTCATAAGCTAAGTCCACCCTTCACATTTTAGAGTGAAAAAAAAAATACTCCAAAATGAGACATTAAGTGACCTACCCATGTCACATGGGCAACACAGATCAGAACCAGGATTTAAACCTGGGGTTTCTAGAGCTAAGATTTGGGTCCCCAGACATCAAGCTAAAGTGGGATCTGGGTTTGAATTCCAGCTTACTCCCTTAGTACTGTCTGACCTAGGCAAGCCCACAGTTTCCTTCTCTGTAAAATGAGAAGGTTAACCTTGGTAACCTTCACAGTCGCTTCCAGCCCCAAATCCACAGGTTTTTAATGGGACCCCCACCCCCACCAAAAATAAAAGTTTTGTATGAAATGGCTTTACATTTGATGAGACTCAGTTACATGATTAAAGAATCTGGTTCAAATTAAATGATTAAACATTGTGTTTCAGGCACCAAGGATAAAATGATGAAAAAGGACATGGCCCTTGACCTCAAGGAGCTTACAATCTAATGGGGATTCAGGAAGCACAGAACGTGAGGTGGGGGGGGAGGGAAGGAGGGAGGGAGAGGGAGAGGGAGAGGGAGAGGGAGAGAGAGAGGGAGAGAGAGATAGAGACAGAGAGAGACAGAGACAGAGAGAGAGACAGAGAGACAGAGAAAGAGAGAGAGAGCGAGAGCGCACATCCAGGAGCAGGTCAAAGGTAGAAGGAGGCAGTGCAGTCTGGGGGCTCAGACCTCTAGAGCTGGAACTGACCATGGAGTCCCCCAACTCCCACCCCTACCCCGCTGCTATCTTCTACAGGAGGAAACTGACGTCCTAGGAAGGTAAATGACTTTCCCAAGGTTAAAAAGCAGTTCATGTGAGATGTAGAATTTGAACCCAGATCCTCCCACTCTTTCCATTGTACCACACTGTCTTCTTGGTCTATTTGGACTTAGATCAAGTATTAGTGTATAGGGCTCTGGACCTGGAGTCAAGTGACCTGAATTTGAATCCTCAGACGGTTACTAGCTGTGTGGCCCTGGGCAAGTCACTTTCCATCTCTGAGTCTCAATTGGTCTCATCGCTCAAATGGGAATAAAAACAGCACATATCTCAGAGGGCTAATATGAACACCAAATGAGATAATTAAGTATAGTGCTATATAAATAATGGTAATTATATTATTATTATATACTCTACATTATAGATAATATAAATAGCATGCTATTATTTTATATTATCTTATTATCCAAAGAGTTCCAGGAAAATGTGAGGAGAGGGAGAATACTTTCAGCTGGAGAGATCAAGAAAGATCCCTTGCTGGGTATG
Organism: Vombatus ursinus; assembly: GCF_900497805.2. Classification (NCBI taxonomy): domain Eukaryota; kingdom Metazoa; phylum Chordata; class Mammalia; order Diprotodontia; family Vombatidae; genus Vombatus; species Vombatus ursinus. The sequence continues at coordinate 5,033,085 of NW_020954625.1, read as the reverse complement.
TTCAATTTGTCCTTCTGGATGGTTCTTAGCTCTCTTCCAAAGTCAATTTGCCGGCTTTAAAATTCAGCTCTTTGTGTCCTACACATTACTCTCTGCTGGGCTCCTTTTGCTGTTCTGAGGTCTTCGAGGTCCCATCATGATGGGCCAGCTCTAGACTGAAGCCTTCCCCACTGCATTCTGCTGGATATCTGAGCTAGATGAGGAGAGAGGACAGGTCCAGCTCAGCCCAGCCATAGATACTCACCAAAGGTTCATCTACAGGCTGGCCAACCAGGGAGCTCCTTGGAGTTCTGAGAGGCTCAAAAACCATATTTGCTCATCTAATCAACCCCATTCAGATGTTTGTTTTTATTTTTCGTTTTCCCAATGTAGGACCAATAGTGACCTCTCCAGTCTTTGTCCTAGCTAGTTTCTCTGGGTGTTAGCAGTAGTGATGACTATAATAGAAGGAGCTCTCGTTCTATATTAAAAACTTTTTTTACATTCTATTTATTTTTTTATGGTAATTTTAATTTATTTTTTGTTTTCAACATTTACTTCCACAAGATTTTGAGTTCCAAATTTTTACCCCATCTCGCCCCTCCCCCTACCCCAAGATGGCATGCATTCTAAATACCCCTTTCCCTAGTCTGCTTTTCCTTCTATTTCTTCCCCTCTTCTCTTATTCCCTTCCCCTTCAATTTTCCTGTAGGGCAAGATGGATTTCTGTACCCCATTTCCTGTATTTCTTATTTCCCAGTCACATGTGAAAACATTTTTTTTAAACATGTGTTTTTTAAAACTTTGGGTTCCAAATTTTCTCCCTCCCTCCCTCCCCGCCCACCCTCATTGATAAGGCAAGCAACTAAATATAGGTTATATATGTGCAGTTATGCAAAACACTTCCATAGTAGACATGCTGTGAAAAACTAACTCTATTTCCCTTAATCCTATCCCACCCCCCATGTATTCTATTCTTTCTTTTGACCCTGTCCCTCCTCAGAAGTACTTGCTTCTGATTACTCCCTTTCCCAATCTACCCTCCTGTCTATCATTCCCCTACTCTCTTGTCCCATTCCCCCCCCCCCATTTTCCTTTAGGGTAAGACAGATTTCCAAACCCAATTGAGCGTGTATGTTATTCCCTCCTTAAGTCAAATTCTATGAGAATAAGATTCACTCATTCCCTCTCACCTTCTCCCGTTTCCCCTCCATTGTAAGAGCCTTTTCTTTTCTGTTTTTTTTTTTGTGGGATAATTTACCCTGTTCTACCTCTCCCTTTCTCCTTCTCATAGTGTATTCCTCTCTCACCCCTTAATTTTATTCTCCAGATATGACCCCTTCATTTCCAACCCACCCTGTGCCCTCTGTCTCTCTATCTATATCTCTATATATGTACATATAATTTTTTCCCCTCCAACTACCCTAATAATGACAAAGGTCTCATGAGTTACAAATATCATCTTTCCATGGAGGAATGTAAACAGTTTAACCTTAATAAGTCTCTTATGATTTTCTCTTTACTGTTTACCTCTTCATGTTTCACTTGAGTCTTGTATTTGAAAATCAAATTTTCTATTCAACTCTGGTCTTTTCATCAAGAATGCTTGAAAGTCCTCTATTTCATTGAATGACCATTTTTTCCCCCGCAGGATTATACTCAGTTTTGCTGGGTAGGTGACTCTTGGTTGTAATCCTATCTTCTTTGCTCTCCAGAATATTATATTCCATGCCTTGCGGTCCCTTAATGTAGAAGCAGCTAAATCTTGTGTTATCCTGATTGTGTTTCCACAGTACTTGAATTGTTTCTTTCTGGCTGCTTGTAATATTTTCTTCTTGACCTGGGAACTCTGGAATATGGCTACAATATTCCTAGGAGTTTTCCTTCGGGGATCTCTTTCAGGAGGAGATCGATGAATTCTTTTGATTTCTATTTTGCCCTCTGGTTCTAAAATATCAGGACAGTTTTCCTGGATAATTTCTTGAAAGATGATGTCTAGGCTCTTTTTTTGATCATGGCTTTCAGATAGTCCAATAATTTTTAAGTTCTCTCTCCTGGATCTATTTTCCAGGTCAGTTGTTTTTCCAATGAGATATTTCACATTGTTTTCTAATTTTTCATTCTTTTGGATTTGTTTTACAGTGTCTTGATTTCTCATAAAGTCACTAGCTTCCAATTGTTCTATTCTAATTTTTAAGGAAGTATTTTCTTCAGTAATCTTTTGGACTTCCTTTTCCATTTGGCCAATTTTGCTTTTTAGGGCATTCTTCTCCTCATTGGCTTTTTGGACCTCTTTTGCCATTTGGGTTAGGCTATTTTTTAAGGTGTTATTTTCTTCAGTATTTTTTTGGGTCTCCTTTAGCAAGCTGTTGACTTGTTTTTCATGATTTTCTTGCATCACTCTCAGTTTTTCCTCTACTTCTCTTACTTGCTTCTCAAAATCTCTTTTGAGCTCTTCCAAGGCCTGGGACTGATTCATGTTTTTCTTGGAGGCTTTGGATGTAGGAGCTTTGGCTTTGTTTTCTTCTTCTGGTTGCATGTTTTGATCTTCTTTGTCACCAAAGTAAGATAATATAGTCTGACTCTTTTTGTGCTGCTTGCTCATGATCCCAGCCAATTACTTGAGTTTTAAACTCTTTGTTAAGGTAAAAGTCTGCTTCCAATGTGAAGAGTGTACTGTCCCAAGCTTCGGGGGTTTGTACAGCTGTTTTCAGAGGTACTTCTAGGGACCTGTAAATTTTCAGTTCTTCCAAGGTGGTATGATAAGGGGCAAGGTGTTTCTTCTCCACTACTACAACAAGATCCCCAACACCTGTGCTCCTTCTCACCCCAGGATCACCCCTCCAAACTGTGATCCAGATCCAAGCATGGGCAAAGCAAGAGATTCCTGCCTCAGCACTGGCAAAGAGATCCCTGCAATCCCTCTCTGATCAGCCACTTGATTCCCCCTCAGTCTGTGGGCCGGAAGCTCAGGAAACAGCCGTGGACCCAGGCTGCGCTCCAGACTTGTGGCTGAGACCTATCTTCTCTCTCACTGCAGTCACAGACTTTTCCCACTGACCTTCCACGTTGTGTTTGGCATTCATGGGTTGAGAAGTCTGGAAACCACCACAGCTGCCCACAATTCAGTCCTCTGAGGCCTGCTCCATGGTCACTGTGGCCTTCGCGCTCACACCAAACTGAGCTCCTCTCCCTGCCTGGCACAATATACCTTTCTGATCAACCATCCAGGGTGTCTTTGGCTGGAAATTTGTTTCACTCTGTCTTTTTGTGGGTTCTGATGCTTTAGAATTTGTTTAGAGCCATTTTTTTAAGTATTTGGAGGGCTTTGGGAGAGAGCTTAAGATAATCACTGCTTTCCCTCTGCCATCTTGGCTCCACCCCCCCCATTCTATAGCATAAGACCATTTACTAAGCAGTTTCCTCACTATCGCCTGTGAGTGTGATTGCATGATTGAACCCCATTTTACAGAGGAAGAAACTGAGCCCCAGAGAGGTGAGTGTCTCAAGGTCATACCTGGCAAGTATCAGAGACAAGAGTTCAATTTAGATTATCTGGATGAGAGTACCCCTAAGATTAATGTGTCTGTTTTCTGTGAGTTACCTGTCTCCGATTTCATGGCTATTTTCACTACAACACACCAGCTCCTGACAGTGGCAAAGGTGCTAGGTGATGTTACTGTACTTAAGAGAAAAGGATGGCTAATTCTCCTTGGTTAGGTGCTTTGGCCACACCATCAGAGGTTCTGCCCAGAGAAGACAGAACGCTCTGTCAAGTTACTAATGACATCACCATCCACTTGTAAAGCCTGTAATTCTTTTCCAAATGCAATAATGTCTCTTATTTAATAGTTATAGAGTTTATTATTCCTAAAAATTATAAATCAAATAACTTCTGATTGCCAGATAGGAAGTTTCTCTCATGGAGACCCAGGAGATGTAGTCTAGGATTACAGGATTGACATTTGGAACTTTGAAGAGACCATCCAGTCCTCACTTTACAGAGGGGGAAACTGAGTCCCAGAGAGAGGAAAGAACTTGGTGACTATTATCCCCACTTTGTGGTCTAGATGACTAGACAGAAAGTGTGAGGATCAAAAGAGACAATATTTGTAAAGTGTTTAGCACATAGTAGATGCTATATGAATGTTAGCTATTATGATTATTGTTATTACCTATACCATAGGAATACAAAAGTACAACAAGAATAGTAATGCTGGCATTAAAAAGATAGGCATTTATTTATGGAAGAAGTTTGAAGTCATTAAATGACCTTTGTCATTTCCCTGGGGGCAATCCAAATCACCTCCTGGTGAATCCTGGGCCCAACTCACTGTCCATTTGAGATGTCTGTCCAAGACTTATATACTGATAGACAAGTCTTTTGCATGTCACAGCATGGACATTAGGCATTGTCATCCACTTGATTTTTACTATGTGGATAGTTTGGAAAAGCTCTTTTGAATGGTTACAGATGTCTTCCAGGAATCTCTGTAATATTCTGGGTCTTACTGTAATCAGGATGATGTCTTTTACAATAAGATCAAGCTTTCCTCTCTACACCTGGCTGATGGCCAACCCTTTACCTCTGCCTCCTGAGCAGAGATGCATCTAGAAATTCCAGTGCATGGGGCAAGCACCACGAACATGCACACAGCAAATAATAATTAACCTAGAGTAGGTCAACATCAGATCTTGAGATCCAAGGTACCATGTGGGGGAGAGATGCTTGGGATGGGGCACCTAGGTGGGGAGGAGAGCAGATCAGTGAGAAGAAAGAAACACACCACCTGGTCGATTCATAGTTTAATTATTCTTGCTAACTGTGTGCTAAGCTTGGTTGTTTTTATCTACTGAAGAAGTACAAGTTCTGTTGATTCTGTCTACATTTTAGAGCACTGGGGCAGAGTTCCAGTTGCCCTGTCCTAGTTACAGTTCTGCTCCTGGTCTATGATGACTAACTGTAATTTTTGGTATTTGACCTTGGTTAAAAAGCCGCTGCGGTGTTCTGTCTGTATCCCTGGTAACCGGCACATAGAGAGTTCTGGATTTCAGTTAAAGGACCTGGATCTGGATCTTGCCACTTAATAGCTGTGTGTCCTCGAGCAAGTCACTTGACATGTATCAGTTTCAGTTTCTTCCCCTATAAAAGCAGGAGCTTACACAGAATAATCTTCCACCTCTGCATCCTCTGATCTGCTGCCTGACCTTGTTTTGTCCTTTCATTGATGGGGAAGGGGATCCAGGAGAAAGTTAGGGAAGAGAGCCAGGCTGTTAAATGATTATTAGCAGTGTGTGTGTGTATGTGTGTGTGTGTTTGTGTGTATGTGTGGGCAGGGGGATGTAGATAATGAAATTCACAGATAATCCCCAAGCTTCATTTTAGCCAACAACTTCAACTTCTTCCCTGTCTAGCCATTAATCTTCCTGGCCAAAACAAATCTAGGAACTGGGCTGGTCCCCAGGAGCAACATTAGGTCCACATTCTCTCTGTGTTCCTTCTGGTTCTCAGCCATACAAGCCAATAAAGTAAAATGGGTCCAAAGAGCAAGAAGAGGGAGGCTGTGCTACAAAATGGAAGCTACTATCTCCCCACCTTGCAGAGGTGGGGAAGTAGGGCTGTGGAACACTGCATATAATCTCACATTTTTTTGATATCTTGGCCTGTTTTGCTGAACTTTATTTTTCTGTTGGTTTTTTTTTAACTGTTACAAGGGATGACTCTGGGAGGATGGGGCAGAGGGTGGAAGAAGATGTTCGTTAATGTGATTGACACAAAAACCAAAAATATTAATAAAAAATATTTAATTAAAAATGGGATGGTGAAAAGGTCCAAAGCAGGGCTATTGATTTGCCCCTCTCTTGGTTGAAAACCTCAATTCCAGAGTTGCAACTAGAGCAATAATATTATTTCCATGACACCATGCTACCCAGGCTGGGACTTGACCATTGGTCTCAGATGCTCCCTGGTTGGCTATCTTTCTAACCCTGTAACTCATGAGTCTCCATGAGGGTGCTTCTCCTAAACAATCAGCCAGGAGACTCATTTAGTTAGTAACAATAATACAAGCTAACATTTATGTAGCATTTTAAAGTTTTCAAAGCACTTTATGAAGACTGTATTATTTTCTCCTCAAAACAACCTCAAGATACTATTATTCCCACTTTACAGGTGAAGAAACTGAGGACGACAGAGGGCTAAGTAACCTGCCCAGAGTCACATAGCTAGTAATTATCTGGGGCCAGATTTGAACCCATGTCTTCCTGACTCCAAGTATAATACTCTATCCACTGCACCATCCAGCTATCTTTTTCTTAGCAAAAGGCGTTTACTCACACGGCATAATAATTCAAGAAGTCAGAAAGCATTTTCCCTAAAACCTAGGACACGCTTTCACACAATACATAAAAAGTTAATGGAGAGAAGAGCAGGTAGGAACTGCAAGTGTAATCATAGTGAAAGCCTCTTTGAAGACCCTTGGCTCTGAGGTTTCTCATCTCTAGGAAGGAGATGGGAGACGTCCAGCCTCTCTGATTCAACAATTCTCCCTGTTAGAGACTACCTTACTCATGATGATGAGCCAGTTACACTTCCTAGATTTCTGCTGGAGTCTTATGCAGATGCATGACTGGGGACAAAGGCATTGAACCAGTCTGGGCCATGGGGCAAGTTGACTGTTGGCGTCTCCACAAGCGATTTGAGCTATTCAAACCTCAGACCCTCTCTAAGTAAGGCTGGAATGTTTTCCTTGAGTCTGAATGGGCATCCACTTTACGTTTCAACATCTGCCCCTTATGACCTTCAATTTTGTTGAAGTCTAAACATGACAGACTCTTAAATCTAAATGTGAAGGATTGGATTTGTTGATCCCTAAGGCTCCATCTAGCTTTAAATCCTATGATCCCAGCCTTCATTAGCAAGATGATAATAAGGACTCAGGATCAGACCTCTTCAAGTTGGGAATGTCACAACTTGACCAGGGAGCATCTGAGACTAATGGCCAAGTCTCAGCCTGTGTAGCATGGTGTCATGGAAAGAATAATTACTGGGGCTTGGAATTCCTAGGACCTAGGTTCAAATCCTGGATCTTCTATTCACTAGCTGTGTGATCTTGAGAAAGTCACTTTTCTTTGAACCCATGACAGCATCTATAAAATGGGAATGGCAATGATAGTTGTATTGCCTACCTTATGGGGTAATTGAAGTGATCAAAGGAGATAATGGAATTATGCATGTTGAAAACCTTAAATTACTACAGAAGTAGATACATTTCCTTCAAAACAACTCTATGAATTAGATACACCTCCCTGGGCCTCAGTTTCCCCATCTGTAAAATGACAGTTAAATGTAATGATCTCTGAGGTCCTTTCCACATCTATATTCTATTACCCTATGATTCTCCATTTCCTTTGGACACTGGAGATTTACTTCTGCTCTGCTTGGGATTCAGAAACTGACCACCTGGTAAGAAGGGAGGCTCCATTTGTCTCTTCTTATCCCCTCACCCTTAATCTGGCTTTGGGATATCTGATGCAGAGTAGCCTGGAATAAAAATATATTTAATTGGTAGGCTAGGTTACAAAAATAGATGATCTGAGTGTTAGCCACAGTTCTATAAGGCCTCAGTTTACCCATTAGTAAAATGGGGCTAGTTGCACCACTGGGCAAGTGAGATAGAACATTCTATGTAGATATAGGATGTGACCAAAATGATTCTTGACCATGATCACTGAGCCTTGTTTCCTGCCCACACTCCAGTGAAGGAGAAGGGGACTTCATCCTAAGACCAATACTTATGAGATGGGTTGTATTCAAAAATCAGCATTAAGATCAAGTCCTGAAACTGTATTGTTTCATCCCATCTCTTTGCTGGCCAATTAGTCAAACTGGGGGACTTACACCGGAGCACCTTTGTGGACATCTTGTTTTGCATATATTCTACAAGAGAATGTAAGCTCCTTGAGGGCAGGAATTATTTCCATTTTCTTTATATCCCTAGAACCGAGGACAGTGCCTGGCACACAGTTGGTGCTTAATAAATGCTTGTTGATTGTTTGATTTATCATGGACTCCTTCCTGGAGGGGCTTGGGGAAGGGATGAACTTCAGCAATGACATCCTGCAAGATGGTCTGGCTCTGGGGAGAGTCTGGTTTGAATTGTGATGCAGCCTATGACTTGTTCTCTCTTCAGGACCTCTTCTGGGGTGGACCTAGCGGCCTCCTAGGACACCAAGACAATGGAACCTTCTACTGGACCAGGTAGAAAGGAGAAGACATGGAAGAACTGCAGAACCCCAGAATGTCAGAGCTGGGAGTGATGGGAGAGGTTTTCTATATAAGGACACTCGGGAAGGTGAGGGGACTTTCCCAGGGTCACACAGCTAGCAAAAGGCTAAGCTAGGATTTGAACCCAAGTTGCTTGAGTCCAAATCCAGTGTCCTTTAAGCCCCATTATTATAAACCATTGGTTTCAATGCTGATCCCAAACAGCTGGATGAAGTTTGTGTTTTCTTTCTAAAGAAAGAAAATTGTGGCTTTCTTTGTAAATATGGAGGATGAATAAGTCGGGGAGGAGGGAGGAGGGAGGATGGAATAAAACAATTGCTTGTGATTGTAAATTGTTGGGAACGGGCCAGGCCTCAGGGGGTAAGGAAGGGGTGTCCCATCTGGGCAATGGAAATGGAAGTCCAAGGTCAGTAATGACTAACAGCCAGGCCTGGCTGGAGGCGAAGTGGAGGAGGAAGGGGGCAAGATTGTATATGGGACCCTCCCTGGGCTGTAAAACAAGACAACTGGTCTTTCCTGGAGAAATGCACCAACTCTTTCTTGTTCCATAGTGTCCAGCTCTTTGTGACCCCATTTGGGGTTTTCTTGTCAAAGATACTGGAGTGGTTTGCCGTTTCCTTCTCCAGCTCATTTTATAGATGAGAGAACCGAGGCAAGCAGGGTCACACAGCTAATAAGTGTCTGAGGCCGGATTTGAACTCAGGCCTTCCTGACTCCAGGCCCAACGTTCTCTCCACTGTGCCACTTAGTATTCCCCTAATTTACCTGAGGGTTCCCCTCCACTTCTAATCCAGCTTGTCATTAATTGATTGGCAGGGAAACACTATGTATCCATGAAAGAGCATGGGAAGTTAGAGGGGCCAGGTTGGGAAGAGGCTAAAAGAGACCCACTGGGGTCTATCCCTTATATTCTATGTTACCTTGGGTAAGTGCCTACTCTTCTCTAGGCCTTATGTTCTATTCTGTGAGATAAAAGGGGTTTAATTAAATTACTTTGAATGAAGGTCCACTGGACAAGGTGCCAGGTACTGAGGAAAGAGTCTGGTCTCTGGAGTCACTGGAACTGGATTCAAATGCACATTTCTCTATGTATCCCTTCTGGATAGCTTTCACCATCGAGTGGCATTTGAAGACCCAGCCTGGCCCACGCATATGACCAACATATTCCTTTCCCCTTCACTGGGCTCTTCTTAGCCTTGATCTGAGAGCACTCCAAAGTCCTAGCTGTAGAAGAGCTGAGCATTTAATGGGGGATGATTATTGCTTCAGAGGCAGCTGGGTGGCTCAGTGGATAGAGCACTGGGCCTGGAGTCAGGAAGACCTGAGTTCAGATCCAGCCTCAGACACTTACTAATTGTGTGACCCTGGGCAAGTCACTTAACCTCTGCTTTCCTTATCTGTAAAATAGAGATAATAATTGCACCTACCTCACAGAGTTCTTTTGAGGAACACATGAGATCACATATGTGCGGTGCTTTGCAGACCTGGGGGCATTATATAAATTCTAGCCATCATAGGAGGCTTTGGGGCTGGGACTGGCTTTTTGGCCATGATTAATTCCTCTTATCCCCACTGTCCCATCAGTGCAGAGTAAGGAAGTGAGGCACCCAGATCAGATCATGGAGAGTGACATGGAGAGGGGGCTGGTTGATGCTAGGAAGATGGCATCTGTCTGGCTGTGTGTGTGTCATAGCAGAGGAAACCTGGTCTAGTGGAAAGAGGCAGAGGCTTGGAATCAGAGGATCTGGGCCTGTCACTGAACAGTCACCTGGCCTTTGGCCAATCATTGCCCTGTTCCTCAGTATTCTTTTCTGTAAAGTGAGGTTGTACAAGACCATGTCTATGACTCTTTCTGGCTCTACCTCCTGTGATGTTATGATTGTCCTAGGGGCAGCCAAGTGGGCAGAGGGACATCAGTATTAGTACACTGAAGTGAGATCATATTTGTACAGCATTTAGCACATAGTAGGTGCTGTATAAATGCTACTGATGATGATAATGATGGTGTCAATTCACCCATTGATGTGTTTTCTGTGCTTTGAGCCTCAAATATAGATGTATATTCAGGACCAGCTAGGGGAAAGAACCCTAGGCTAGGAGTCAAATCACCTGTCTAGAAGACAGTGACAAGGGTAATGAGGGGATTAGAAATAATTCTATATTATCAGCAGATGAAGGAGCTGGCACCGTTAGGTAAAGAGGACTTAGGAACCTGTCATAGCTATCTTTAAGTATTTGAGGGGATGCTCGCTGGAAGAGGGATTAGACCTATTTAGCTTGGTCCCTGAAGGCAGAGAGAGGAGAAATACGGTGTTGGGTTGGGGATATGTGCCATCCCTACCATGTGCGTTGGGTTGCTGCCATGCTAACAATATTCACATTTTCATCATAGCAGCTCTTTTTGTGGTGGCAAAGAATTGGAAATTGAAGGAATGCCCAGCAATTGGGGAATGGCTGAGCAAGTTGTGGTATATGAATGTAATGCAATACTATTGTGGTATAAGAAATGATGAACAGGCTGACTTCCGAAAAACCTGGAAAGGCTTGTATGGACTGATGCTGAGTGAAGTAAGCAGAACCAAGAGAACGTTGTACACAATAACATTGTACAATGACTAATATTGATAAACTTAACCCATCCCAGCAATTCAAGGATCTAAGACATCTCCAAAGGCCTCGTGATGGAAAATGCTATCCACATCCAAAGAAAGAACTATAGAATTTGAATTGCTATTTTTTTCTCTTCTGTTGAGTTTTGTTTCCTCTTTTTGGTGGTTCCTCCTATTGGTTCTAATTTTTACTTACAACATCACTAATGTGAAAATATGTTTAATAGGACTGTATATGTATAGCCTATATCAGATTGTGCGCTGTCTTGGGGAGGGTGGTGGGGAGGAAGGTGGAGAAAAATTTTAAACTCAAAAGCATATGGAAGTGATTGTTGATAAATCAAAACAAATTAATAAAAAAATTCACATTTTCAACTTGGCCAGTGGCTGGGGGTGCTAGGAGGGCTGGTATGGGAAAAGAAAGAATTCTACCCGGGAACCCCACCCCCACCACCTTTCATTGGTGAAGTGCACTCTTGGGAGCTCATGAAGCAGACTGACTGGTAAAGTCCCGAAAATGTATCCCACAATCACGGCATGCATTGTGTCAACAAACGAGCCAAGAGTCAGTTTGGGAAGAACTGAATTGTTTTGCTTTGACCTCCAAGAACTCACCTTCCCAGTGACCCAGCTTCTCCCTCATTGGCTTATAGGATCTGCAGTGTTTGAGTCCAAACCAAAGCTGACTGAGACAGGTGAGCTGGATTGCAGGATGACTTTGCCCAGGAATTCCAACTGAGAAATCATCTTCCACGTGTGAAAGCATTAAAGCTCACAATGCCCCCTGAGTGGTGTGGTGGTAGAGTGAGTAGAGTGATAGACTTTGAATGAGGAAGACCCAAGTTCTAATCCTGCCTCTGATACTTCCCAGCTGTGGTGACCACAGGCAACCACCGAGAGCCTCAGAACCTTGATTTCCTCATCTCTAAAATGGGTAGAAGAACACTTGTGCTGCCCACCTTACAAGACTGTAGAAATGGGAGTTATTCTATTATGATTAAGAATCACTTCTCACAAAGCTCCCTGTGTCCCTGGGAACCAAACTGCTGCTAGACATTTCTTGCCCAACCATACTAGGTCTTTTGTGCCAATATTAACAGGGAGGGGTGAGTTAGGAGAACGGCAGAGGGGTGTTAGTATTAACATGGGAAAAATCTGACTGTAAGTGCTCCCACCCTGTCACCTCATCCGCCTTTCCTCAGCTGCTGGGCAGAGCCCCAGGCTCAGTCTGACCCTGGAAACCTCCTTGGGGTCTGGACTAGGAGGCAGCTCCTGGAATGTGACAGCCTGAGCCCAGTTAATGGAGTGGCCAGCTCAGGGGGAGCAGGGTCTGGGGACAGTCTAAGATAGCCAAAGGCTGTCAGTGGGAAGGTAGAAATAGGGTTTTCATTTCTGTCCCTAATGAGCAGAGTCCATCTTCCACAGGCAGCCAAGGCTGAGTTGTAGGCTGGGGCAGCAGGGTGGGGGATAACAGTAATCTGCTAAGACTCTGTAGAGTGCTTCACACTTTTCAAAGCACCCAGCACCCTAGAATCCAGACTCCAGACAGCCAGGAGAGCCAGAAGGGACGGCTGATACAGAGCTGACCTGCACTCTCCTGTACTTTACTGTTGGCAAAGGGCATGGTAGGGACAAGAGCCAAAGCGAGGGAGAGGTGGGTGATCTAAGGTCTTATCCCTAGGCAGGGGGTGCAGTAGATACAGTGCTGGACTTAGAGTCAGGAAGACCTGAGTTCAAATCCTGCCTCAGACGCTTACTAGCTGTGTGACCCTGGGTTAAGTCAGTCACTTAACCTCTCTCAGTCTCAGTTTCCTGATCTGTAAAATGAGAATCATAATAGCACCTACCTGACAGGGTTGTTAGGAGGATCAAATGCAAAGTGCTTTGCAGACCTTACAGGGCTCTTTAAATGCTGGTCATCATCAACATTCTCCCTATGACTTAGAAACTGAGAGCCATCATCACCCAAATCATAAGCATCTGAGACGGAATTCAAATCCAGGTCCTGACACAGGTCAGAGCACTAACCACGACACCACACTGCCTGTTATCTACTGGAAGAGCTGGAAAAGGCCTTAGAACATAGTACGTAGAATGTCAAAGATGGAAGGAACCTTTTTGTTATAGCACATAAGATATCAATGCTGACAGATACCTTCAAACAGAGGATATTACAACATAGAACATAGAATGTCAGAGCAGGGAGGTACCTTAGATTATAGACCATCAGAACCAGAGAGTACTTTAGAATATGGAATATTGCAGTTGGGAGTCACCTTAAAATGTGGAAAGTCAAGTTACAAACATTTAATAATCCCCAGGACTGGGGATACAAAGAAAGTCTAATGGGGGGGGGCATCATACAAACAACTACATGTAAACATGATATTATACATATATTGTACATGAAAATACATAGGGTATGTAGTCATACAAGCTATAGATGAAAGGGTACCATAGAGGGAAGGCTCAGGCACAAAGGGGAACCAGGAAAGCCTTTTTGCTTTAGGTGGGATTCAAACTGAGGCTTGAAGGAATCCAGGAATCCATGAGGCAGAGGCAAGGAAGGGGAGCCTTCCAGGTATGGGGACAGCCAGGGAGATGTCATGGAGATGCAAAATGGAGTGTCTGGGGAAGAACGTGGAGGACAGTAATCCTAGATCACGGAATAAGGCTTTAGAAGACTAGAAAGGCAGGGTGGCGCCAGCTTGCAAAAAATTACTAAAGCCAAATAGAGGAATTTCCATTTGATCCAGAGGTAATAGAGGGCCACAGGGCTTTAGTGAATACTGGGATGACATGGTTAGATTTTTCCTTGAGGAAGATCACTTTGGCAGCTGATGGAAGGATGGGCTGGAGTAGGGAAAGACTTAAGGGAGAAGAGATCAACCAGGAGCTTAAATCAAAGCCAGAAGAGAATTGAGGACACAAAATATCAGAACCAGGAGATTCCTTGGAATGTGGAACACTTAGCTGTCATAGCATCCTGGCCTTGCACACAATCGTAAAGAAAACAGGACTTTGGAGGGAGATTTCCTTCCCAACACCCTTTATTTCAGAGGCCTCTGTAAGGGCAGCCCACTTGGATATGGCCTTCTGCACTCCATTCTGTCACCTCCTCCACAGCTCTCTGGAGAATCTCCTAGAAAGAATCTCCTAGATTCTTTCCTTTGTCCTTTATACTCCTTCCCTCTCTCTCTCCCACCTGCCTCCCTAACATCCCTGGGACCCTGGGAGTTGGGAACCAGGACTCAGGCTGGAGAAGAGCAGGCCAGAGACCCTGGTTCTCATTACAGCTTCCATCCCCGGGGGAGGAGAACTCCCAGGTATATAGTTGGAGGCCATTTTGCAGAGTTGGACTGAGGATCTGAAGAGATCAGCTGACCCAACTGAGGTTATACAGCAAGTCAATGGCCCAGGAAAGACTGAAAAGTGAGTTGACTCAGTTGTGCTAGATTGCTTATTCCATGCATTCTAGAATTGGTCCAAGCCAAGCCAAGCCTTCAAATGATTCCTCCTGAGAGTGAAAGGAACACATGCCTGGGTTCTCATTCTAGCTCTGCCAATAATTTACTGGGTAACCACAGGCAGATCTAGGTGACAAGACTTTGATCCCTGTTAAAGGCAAAACAGGGAGGTCCCCTTCCTTGAGACTCTAATGTGGTCAGCTACTTCACCTATGCATAGGGCCATACCTGCCTGGTCTTCTCTGCTTAACAACTCTGATTCCAACCCCTGGGGGAGAAAGAAGTTTTCAGGCCCAAAGCCCCCAAAAGGTCAGAAAAGAGGAAAGTAGGCTGGTGGCTCTTTGTCTAGAATAATGAAATGCAGAGAACCTCAGACCTGGGCTCTATTCCTGGCTCTGATACTTACTCGATGTGTGACCTTAGGCAAGTCACTACCTGTCTCTGAGACTTTGTTTCCTCTGCTGTAAAAATGGAGGAAGGAGGTCTAGTTGTCCCCAAAGTTATAGGGTCATAGATTCAGAGTTGGAAGGTCTCTTGAGATCTTTTGCTCCAGCACAGATGAGGAATCTGAGACACAGACAGGTCAAACAAGTTGGCCAAGGTCACAGAGATCTTTCTTTGGAGCTAGGTCCTCTGACTGTAAATCTCTTCCAGCTTGACAAGGAAGTCTATGAAAATCAAACTGTTAGAAGCCACGTCCTTAAGCCACAGTGCTTTCAACAGGGTCCTCTTAGACAGCCAGTCAGCTCCTCAGCATTTCCTTGACTATTCACTTGGGTCGCTCTGGGTTCCCTTGGACTACAGGCAGAAACTCCAGTTGTTGATTCAACAGATGGTCAGACAACGGAAGTGTCATGACAGGCACTGGCAAGGAATCCCCAGTGACCCCCTTGCAATGCTGGGATCCACAGTCTGCTGGATCTCTATGTAGGTAGAAGATGTCAGAGCTGGAAAGGACCCCAGAGATCACATAGAATCCCCTCACTCAAAAATATCAAATCAATCTGTATAGAATTTTTGTCTGGTGTGCCCAGGATAGTGCTGAATGTGGAATTGGGAATCTAGAACTAAATCCCAGCTTCACCACTTAATATTTGTGTGCCCATGGACAAGTTACATTGTTCTGGGCCTCAGTTTCTTTTTTTAAATTAAATTAATTTTATTTTGAACTTAAGAAATAAAACATGCATTTTCATAAAATAGTAGCGTAGAAAAAAAAAGATGATCGTGCAGTTCCTTCATCTCCAAAAGGATGGCATTGGATTGGATCTTATCTAAAGTTCCTTCCAGTTCCAAGTCTTTGTGCCGCCGAGCATGCTTCTCTCACATTTGGATATGTCTGCCCTCAGTCTGCTTGAGGCAGCAGAAGGCTCTGAATGGTGTTGCAACTGGTTATTTATAAAATGAAGCAAGCCTCCAGTTAGACCACAGAAGACAACTTGGGTCTGTCTCTTCAAAATAACAAAAGGAATAGAATGCAAATAAACAAGGTTCCGGGAATCTTCCTTGGATAAACAGACCCCCCGAGGGCTTTACCGTTACCCTTACCCTAACCCGCTGGTTGTGTGGGGCAGGGGCAAGAGCTTTGGCCTGAATTTTAGGAGATGGGGTGGGATCCCTGCTTGGCCACTAACTTGTCACGAGACCTTGGCCCAAGCATTTATACAATCTCCCATTTAGAGATGGCCGTCTTAGAGACCTCCTGTTCCAACCCGTGCTTTCCAAATAGGAACAGTGAGAGGTGAGGCGGCTTGCCCTCGGTGACCCACGGAGTGACCCATAGAACTGGAATTTAAACCCAGCTGGGACTTCAGCAACGTCTTTTGTGTCATGGCCCGCTTTGGCAATGTCCAGTGAAGCCTCTGGATCCTTCCACAGTACCATGTTTTTAAAAGCATAAAATGCAGAGCATTACAAAGGAAACCAATTATATTGAATAGTTATCTAAATATTAAAAATAAATTCATGGAACCCATGTTAAGACCCCCGGTCATCTGAGGATGGATTGAAGCCTTAGGTGAGGACAGCATCACCACCTTCAAGTATTTGTCGGGTGGAAGGATCATCAGACCTATTCTGCTTGGGCCCAGAGGGCAGAGCTAACAGCGAAGGGGGAAGACAAAGGTAGAAATTAGCTCCATGCAAACAGCAAACAATTCCTTAACGGGAGGCAGCTAAAAGTGAAACGGTCTGCCCCATAGGGGATGAGCTTCCCATCACTGGAAAGTTTCCAACAGAGGCTGCAAAACCACTCTCTGAGAGGGTTTCTTCAATCAGGTACAAGCGAAGCTAGACGGCTCCTAGGGTTTGTCCAGCTCTCAGATCTGGGAAATGATTTCCCACCTGTGCTACCCATTTCATTTAGGGAGTCTAAGCCTGTGGGCTTCCTTTCGGCTACAGCTACCAAGCGCAAAGAAACACCCCCGCGGCCACGCAGCCAGTCCATGCGCAACGTTTCCCCGTCCTTTGAATTCTATCCCGAGCCCCCAGAGTCGGCCGGCTCGCCCTCACAAGGTGGCTTGGCTGATCTCTTCCACGCCGGGGTGTGAAGGGTCTGCTTTCAGATCAAGCCCCTCGTGGGCACCAACCGTGCCTGCTTAATCCATTTTGTACGGCAGCCTTGAGTGTTTCCGCATGTGTGGCAAGCCCTGGCCTGGGATAAAGTCTACGGAGGGATTTCACGAGGAGGATGCAGAGCACTTCTTTCCACGTTCATGAGAGAGCAGGGTAAGTATAGTAACGAACTTGTGATTTCTCAGGTTTAGGAAACTCCCAGATGAGGAGAGTCCCTCTACCAGTACAGCTCAGCACCTTCTCTGCTGCTTAACAATGTGGAGGTGCTTAGAACACTGAGAGTTTAAGCGCCTTGACTTGGGTCACAGAGCTACTATGTGTCAGGTGCAGTATTTGAACTCAGATCTTTCTGGTGCCAAGACAAGCTCTCTGTCCATTATACCATGCTGACCAAACAAGGGAAATTAGCCTAAATTTAAGCAGGGGGAAATGATAGACAGAAGGGAGAATTTCTGAAGAAGAGGTACTCATTTATGTATTAATAATAGCTCAGATTTCCATAGTATTTGATGGTTTATCCATTATCTGATTTGATTCCTAATAACTCCAGGAGGCTGGTATTTTGAGTCCCCCATAGAATGTAAGCTCCTGAAGCGCAGGGTATGTTTCATGTCTGTCTTTGTATCCCTAGCACCTGCTCAGTGCCTGGCACCTGAGAGGCACTGAAAAAATGGTTGTTTATTACTGGATTGGTTGGTTGATTATCAGCCCCATTTTAGAGACTATATAATTGAGGTTCAGAAAAGTGAATTGACCAAGGTTACTTTGACAATAAGTAGCCAAGTCAGGATTCCAATCCAAGTCTTCTGACTCCAAATTCAAGGAACTTTTTAACTACATCAAGAAGACTACACGGTTGAACTTTACAAACAGCCTGAAGGCAGATGGTGTCATTCTTCTTAAGACATTTTAAAGATAATAAAAACTGAGTCTCAGAGTGTTGGACTTAGAATCAGAAGACCTGATTCAAATCCCACCTCCAACATGTGAACTGAGGCTCAGAGGAGTTCGGTGACTTCATTCAATCCTTCTGAGCCTCAGTTTCCTCATCTGTAAATGAGGGAGTTGAAGTAGATGGATTATGAGGTCCCTCCCTACTCCAAATCTATGATCCTGTACAAATGGGAGTTGTTTGTCCCTCGTTTTCAAAGAGAACCACTGACGTCCTTGCTGATGTTCTGACTCACCAATGAGCTGCATTTAGGTGAGACAGAGGTGCACAGTCATCAACCTCACTCTCTATTCCAGAGTCATTGAAGTCTAGTGACAGGACAAAAGTCAGGATGACTAGCCGTGGATGCAGTGGACAACCCTGGCGTCTTCAACATCTACCCAAGCTCTAGGCGCTCCAGTGCCTGCTTCAGCCCCTTTATGGACGTTGGAACAAATTGTTCTCAGCTACCCATTCCTCCAACAAAAGTCTTCACGTGCTTGGGGTAGACACTTTGCTAATTCACTAAGAAGTTTGAGGCCCGTCATCTCACTCAACCTGGTTTAGCCCATCCACCGAGAAGGTTTTACCAGGATGTGGCCACTGCACATGCTACAGCTTCTTGGAGCCACAGGTGCTATTATTATTATATCCCATTTTACAGATGAGGAAACTGAGGCAAATAGGAGTTAAGTGATTTGCCCAGGGTCATGCAGTTAGTAAGTACCTGAGAATGGATTTGAACTCGGGTCTTCTTGACCAAAGGCTCAGCATTCAATCCATTAATTGTTCTGTCCTGAATAGCTTTAGATATCCATCTACCTGGAGGGAAAAGCCTATAAAGCAAGTGCCAAAGGGTAGGCAAAGTAGGTTAGGATTCAACTGGAGAGAGACATAAGGGGACACTTTAAAATACAACTCTTCAATAAATGGATTTTTCTCTTCTTCTTCAAGGACTATTTCCTGGCTTTGGATGTTGCCTTCACCAAGGCAGATCTCAGCCTGGCAAATCTCGAATTGGGCTTTCATTGGCCATGGCAGCTAAATCCTTTGTTGGTCAATGCTCTAGTAAGGACATATAGGTATAGATATAGACATATAATATGCGTATATATACACACAAACACATAATATACATACACACATACATATTCACATAGTATATACACAGTAGGTGTCAGAGACAGGACTTGAACCCAGGTCTGTTCTTCTTGGCTCTAAGACCATCTCTCTATCTCCTGCATACTGTGCACTTGTGTGTTGTATGTGTGTGTGTGTGTGTGAGAGAGAGAGAGAGAGACAGAGAGAGACAGAGACAGAGATAGAGACAGAGATAGACAAAGACAGAGACAGACAGAGAGGTAGAGAGAGGGGTAGAGATAGAAACAGAGAAAAAGACAGAGACAGAGAAAAACACAGAGAGAGAGAGACAGAGAGACAGAAACACAAAGAGACAGAGACACAGACAGAGACAGATGGATGTAAAATGATAAATAATAGATATATTGACAGATAGATAGATAAATAGACAGAGAGAGGGATAGATGGATAGCCAGATAAGTAGAGGCATATGTGTACGAACACTCTGATGGACTCATTCAGCAGCCTTCTTGTCCCACTCAGTGTCATAATTTGGGCAGTGCACACACACACACACACACACACACACACACACGTTGGACCTCAGTGCCTGGACCACGGACAGGCACTGCTGATAGACAGCAAGCAGGGCCCAGACCTGAGTCGGAGGAGGAGGAAGGGGCGGGGGCGGACTCACGTCTGGGATGCCGTGTAAGGCTTTTAATTGTGCCAAGATGCTCATGATCTTCCAGTGATGCTGAATCATGGGACAGCGAGATCTTAGAAGAATCAAAATTGCAGGTGACCCAAAAGTGCAAGGGAAGATTCATGGCAGGTGTGAACAGGTGGGAGCACATTACCAGGGATGACATGTATCCAAGAAGCAGAGATCAAAGTGTGGGGGGGTCACAGAATTTGCAGCAGGAGAGGGCCTTAGAGAGCTGGCTCACTGGGCCTGGAGTCAGGAAGACCTGAGCTCATCTAGTTTCAGACACTTACTAGCTGTCTGACCCTGACTAAGTCACTTAACCTCTGCCTCATTTTTCCCACTTGTAAAATGAGAAATAAAATGGGAAAATAATAGCACCAACCTCCCAGGGTGATTATAAGGATCAAATTAACTAATATGGGCCCATCCCAAAAGTCTCAGTGCTTTAATAATTATTAATAAACAAGCTTAACAGTTTGCATCTGTACTAAGACCTTTGGGACACCCTACATATGTAAAGCACCCCTGGCCCCGCTGTCTGAGGGCCAAGGATGCTACATATCCCTCCTCCCCCAGGGCTGTCTACTACCCGTAAAGGGGTATGGAGTGTGTCTAGCCTCTTTGAAAATCGCTCCAGCGCCTAGTAAAGTTGTTCCCTCAGCTGTAAGGGGTGGTCCCTTACACCCCAGTTGCAGCTAGCCACTAACAGGTCAAATTAGTTTTACAAGGAAATACTTACTCAAAGGAACCATAGAGATAGAAAGATTTACTCCCCCACCATGTGAGAGGCATAATCCACAGCACCCTCACCCTGGCTTTGCATCACCTCAGTCTCTGGGGAGGGGAAGGGCATGAGGTTCATGGCTTAGCTCAGTTCCCAAAGAGCACAATCCCAGTTTCAAGCCCCAAACCTCACTCTGGCTCCAATCCTAGGCCAGCTTCTCCAGATTTCTCTGCTGGCCTAACTGGCCACACTATCCTACCTGCAATCCTGGCTTCAAGGTCATCATGGCTCAGAGGCCCAGGGTCCAGAAGGACCACCTCTGGTACTTGAAACTGAGGAGAACAACCCAGAACAGAAATAAACACCTCCAGGCCCATTTCTCTGAGAAAAGAGGAGGGGCGGGGGGAGGAAGGTCCTTCCTCTCTCACCAGCTCAGTTCATGGTACCCATGCTAGGGGTGGACAGTGATCTTCTCCCTGTGGACGCAGCAGAGAAGAGGGGTCAGAAAGTACATGTTCTAAAGATTCAGGCAGCCAATCAAAGGAGGCTACCCCCATCTATGTAATGGAGGACCCAACAAGATCCATGGGCATGCTTAAAAGGCCCCTCAAAGGTGTCTCCATGTTAGGATAAATGGGCATGCCCAGACATATATGTGTGTAGGTATGTATAGAAATATATATATATATATACACACACACACACACACACGTATGTGCATGTGTGTGTATGTGATCATTATTGTTGTTGTTGTTTTTCGGGCTAACCTCTTCATTTAACCCGAGGCCTGCAGAGGGGAAGTTATCTGCTGACTGGCGTATAGGTAGTGAGTCTCAGAAATGGGATCCAGATGCTCTAACTTCAAGTCCACGCTCCATCTACCTTGTTGTTCTGCCCTGCCCACTGAGCATGTGACCAGAAAACAAGGAGTCAGTCAGGGGCCAAAAGTGAGGAGAGACAAGAGAATGCCTGGGTGCCCACCACCCGTAAAGAGAACCAAGGAGGCTTCCAGTGTATGGGGTCAATCCCTGATGGCCAGAAATGGATGGAAATCATGCGGGCTGAGACGGGGGATGAGTGGTGAGGACAGGAGGTTCCTCAGTGGAGGGAATGTCCATTCATGGTCCAGGGAAGAGCGTGGTCTCTGGGGTCGGAATCAAGCTCTGCCTTTCGTGCTCATTCCCCATGGGACTTTGGGCAAGTGCTTCACTGTCTTCATTTCCTCATCTGTAAAATGAGGGCTTCTGAGGTCCCTTCCTGTCTTAAATTTGTGATGCTGTGGATCGTGGACCAGTCAAGTCACAGGTGATGCAGGGAAGGCCCAAAGGGCTCCAAGTAGCAACGTGTAGGGAGCTTTTCCCAACCTCGCCAAGGGCCCATGTTCTGGGGTCTGAACCAGCCTCAGGACTCTCCAGTCTATCACACCTGCGATCCTAGACTATCGGGGGCACGCACGTTTGGAGATCAGCGCAATCCCCTGAATTACAGGGGCCAGGAGCTGGGTGGGACCTCTACACCCATTTCCTTCAAGCCATGCTTGAGCAAGAATCCAATCTACTGCATCCCTGATAATTGGTCATCTGGACTCTTCTTGAAGACCCGCAGGGATGGAAAACCCACTCCCTCTCCAGGCATCTCATTCTACTCTTGGCCTGCTTTTCCTAAATGTTTGGAAGTGATTTCTTAGAAACGGACAAGTTCTCGAGTAAACAGACCAGGCCAGGCACAAGATCAAGGGAAAATCCATATTGTAATTATTCTCCTAATGAGCTTTGAGCTAGCCCCAGTGCCTTCTTGGGCCAGCATAAGGGGCCCTTAGGATGGCCTGCCATGAATCTGTCTCTCAGCAGCTTCCCACCATGGTTCCTTGCCCTGCCCTCTGGGGCCAAGCAGAACAGAGCTGATCCACTTTCCCCACGAAAGCCCTTCTAATCCTGAAGACAGTGATCATGCCCCACCTGTCTTTTCTGCACTAAAATGAACATTCGCTCTCCATTGACTGATCTGCTTTATAATCCCCTCACTCTCCAGTCACTTTCTTCTGGATGTGTTCCATATATCAATGTCCTTCTTAAACCGTGGCCCTTGGGACAACATACTCTAGATGACTAGGGCAGAAGACAGGGGGATTATTATATCTTGTTGTTGTCTAGTTATTTTCCAATTGTGTCCTACTCTTCATGACCCCATGTGGGGTTTTCTTGGCAAAGGTATTAGAGTAGTTTGCCATTTCCTTCTCCAGCTCATTTGACAGATGAGGAAACTGAGGCAAACAGAATTAAGTGACTTGCCCAGGGTCACTCAGCTAGTAAGTGTCTGAGGCTGGATTTGAACTCAAGTCTTCCTGACTCCAGGCCTGGTGCACTGTGCACGGCATCACCTAACTGCCTTACTGTTATATATAGCGCTGATCAATTAATCAACAAGCATTTGTTTAGCGGCTACTCTATTACAGGCACCGTGCCAGGCATGGATGTGTGTCCAAGAGAAATCCTTTTCTATCATTAGCTGTCACCCTGAGGGGCTCGGTGCAGATTTGGATGATTGGGCAGGGGAGGCATCTCCCAGAGAGTCTGGGGTGGATCCTGCAGGTCCTGGCCCCTTAGAGCTTACATTCCGTTGTGTCTCCTGGAGCTACACTTACAGACCAGGGGATCAGAGCAGCTCCCATGTCTCAAGGCATCCCCAGGATCTTCTATGAACCTGGGAAAATCTCTCTGTAAAGCGATGGTGCTGGACTGCTCTGGCTCAACCTCCCACGTTCCCTCTGTGACAGTGGACGAGTCCCTTCTCCTCACCTGAAAAAGGAAGGGTTGGACACAAAGGTCCCTATGGCCGCTTCCAGCTCTGATTCTAAGATCGAGTGAAAGGCCACTCTTCTGTCCAGGGAGCTTCCCCATTCTGAGGGACACCTGTAACAGAACAAGCCTCAACAGGCAGTCGGATCCCAGAGGAGATGCGCTAGAAAAGAACTTTGCAGCAAGCAGCAAACACATGTTGCATGACCCAGCTCATGGAGGAAGGGACATCTCTGGGGGTTCTTTTTATGCAGAGAAAATAAAATGCATTTAAAAAATCCCAACCCCAGAGGTGTAGGAGAGTGGGAGGGATAGGGGGGTGATGAGAGATGCATCTGGCTGACTTTTGTGGGGTTCAGAAGTTTGGACTTCACCGTTTCTTGCTCCTAACCTCCCGGCTCATTCTCCTTCAATCTTTGTTCCTTCCCAATTGCCTTCCTCATTTTAATATAAAGACAGAGGTCTGAGCTGGACTGGGCCAGGCCAGGCTATGGTTCTCCCCTGTGCTGGTACAGAAAGAGGGAGATACACCTGGGGCCAGGCTCATTAACACAGTAATTATAATTTGGATTTCCCTTTGGTTCTGTTCCAAGTCTTGTCTGTTTACTCCAGGAATGGTCTGCTTTTAAAGATCGCCTATGACTTAACAATCATTATAAGAAAAGGGGTATGGGGTTTTTCGGTGGAGGAGTTATTTTATTGGGGTGGAATTTCAGCATGGGGGCCATCTCCAGTCATCCTGATCTATGTCTTGCCACTGGACTCAGATGGTTCCAGAGAAGAAAGTGAGGCAGATGACCTTGCACAGCCCTCCCTCACTCAAATCCAATTCACTTGCAAGTCATGGCATCACCTTCCTGATGTCATGGTCCTCTTTGAGAGTGAAGGACAAACAATAGCAACCTTTACTGATGGGACAGTACGTCAGTGGAAAGATTCAGAGTCACAGGACCAGGATTCAATGCTGCTGGTTACCCACTGGGTGGGTGACCTTGAGCAAATGCATCCTCTCTGGTCCACAGGTGACTCATTGGTAAAATGGAGCACTTGGACCAGGTCACTGCAATGTTCTCTTTTGGTTATAATGATCTCTGAAGCTAAGAGAGGATGAGGTAGGAATTTCAGATGCTGGAAGCAGACAAGTGGTGGAGATGTTTGGGGCTGGGGAGTTTAGGATCATACTGTGTCAGTGGCTTCCTCTAGGCCAGGTTCTGCTCCCATAACATGCCATCAGACCATGGACAGAATTTGAAAACTTGGGCCATTTTTACAGGATCATGGGTATAGAGCTGAAAAAAGTCTTAGTAACCATCTCCTTCCTTCCTTCCTTCCTTCCTTCCTCCCTCCTTTCTTTCTTTCTTTCTTTCTTTCTTTCTTTCTTTCTTTCTTTCTTTCTTTCTTTCTTTCTTTCTTTCTTTCTTTCTTTCTTTCTTTCTTTCTTTCTTTCTTTCTTTCTTTCTTTCTTTCTTCCTTCCTTCCTTCCTTCCA
>NW_020954625.1:4987159-5008339 GCF_900497805.2 Vombatus ursinus | reverse complement strand
TCTCTCTCTCTCTCTCTCTCTCTCTCTCTCTCTCTCTCTCTCTTCCTTTCATAAGCTTTACTGATACAGCACAATCCGTTTCTGGAAATGCATCCTTCCTCCCTCCCCTTCCCACCTCAAAATGGACCCCTCTCTTGTAAGAAGAAAAATCATTAGACCAAACCACACCTA
This sequence comes from Vombatus ursinus, assembly GCF_900497805.2. NCBI lineage: Eukaryota > Metazoa > Chordata > Mammalia > Diprotodontia > Vombatidae > Vombatus > Vombatus ursinus. The sequence continues at coordinate 5,008,168 of NW_020954625.1, read as the reverse complement.
CAACAGCAACTGAATCTGATCACATATACAGCTTTCTGCCCCATCCCTCCCGGCTTCTCTGCCTACACAAGGGAGGCATGTTTCATTATCTGTTCTCAAAGCCTATTATTGGTTTTTCCATGATGAATGAAGGAGCACATATTTTATACTTACTAGGGGCCAGGAATTGTGCTAAGTGCTGAGAACATAAATGCAAGTACCCAAAACAGTCCTTACCCACAGGAAGCTTGCATTCTTAAGAAAGAAGACAACTTATAATGAAGAGCTAGAAAGAGGAAAAAAGGAATACATGGGCAGTGGTAAGATTTGGAAATGTCTAAGAAATAAAATGGTGGCCTGGTCCCAGGTCATATAAAGTGAAAGCTCACTTGGGGGCCAAAGGTCTCAGGGTGAGTCCACAAAAATTATTCAGAGTTTGGCCTTCATTTAGGGATCTTCTCATTTACATTGTAATCACTGTGTATATTGTTCTCTGGGTTCTACTTATTTCATTTTATTATCAGTTAATAAAAATCTTCCCATGTTTCTCTGAATTTCTCATATTTGTTATTTCTTTTAAAAATATTTTTAAAGCTTTATTTAATTTTTTAGCACTTTTTTGTTTTTAAATTTTGAGTTCCAAACTCTCTCCATCCCTTCTACCCCCTCTCCCATGCACTGAAAAAGCAAGCAATATGATATCAATTATGCTTGTGAAACCATGCAAAACATATTTCCATATTAGCCGTATTTCAAAATAGCAAGAAAAATAAAGAAAGTGAGAAAATTATACTTCGGTTTGCACTCAGAGTTCCTTATTTCTCTCTCTGGAGATGAATAGCATTTTTTTCATCATGAGTCCTTCGGAATTGTCTCGGATCTTTTTATGGATCACAGTAGCCAAGTCTTCCACAGCTGATCATCATTATAACATTGCTGTTACTGTGCACAATGATCTCCCAATTCTTCTCACTTCAATTTACATCAGTTCATAAAGGTCTTGCCAAGTTTTTCTGAAACCACCCCCCTCATCATTTCTCACAGCACAATAGTATTAAATCACAATCGTATGCCATAACTTGTTCGACCATTTCCCAGTTGATGGGCATACCCTTGATTTCCAATTCTTTGCCACCATGAAAAGAGTGGTTATAAATATTTTTACACAAAATTTTTACACAAATTCCTTTCTCTTTGTTCTGTTTGGGACATGGATCTAGTAGCGGTATTGCTAGGTCAAAGGGTATACGTACAGTCTGATAGCCATTTGGGCATAGTTCCAAATTGCTCTCCAGAATGGTTGGACCAATTCACAACTCCACCAACAATTCATTAGTAGACATATTTTTCCCTCATCCCCTCCAGCATTGTCATTTCTGATAGGTGTGAGGTGGTACCTCAGAATTGCTTTAATTTGCTTGTCTCCAATCAATAGTGATTTAGAGCATTTTTCATATTTCTATAGATAGCTTTAATTTCTTCATCTGAAAACTGCTTGTTCATGTCATTTGACCATTTATCTGTTGGGGAATGGCTCTTATTTTTTATAAATTTGACTCAGTTCTATACTCAGTATATCTTTGAACAATGAAGCCTTTATCAGAGAAACTTGCTGTAAAAAACATTACTTCATTGTCTAATGGTACCTTTTAGCCAACTGCAGTTTCCTGATTATCTCTTTTAATTAGGTCTATTTTTGTTTTTGCTTTGTCTGAGATCATGATTGCCACTCCTGCCTTTTTTTTTTTTAGTTTAGTTGAAGCATAATAGATTCTGCTCCAGCTCTTTATTTTAACTTTGTGTATGTTTCTCTGTTTCAAGTATGTCTCTTGTAAACAACATATTATTAGATTCTGGTTTCTAATCCATTCTGCTATCTGCTTCTGTTTTCTGGGTTAGCTCATGCCCTTCATTTTCACAGTTATGATTACTAACTTTGCATTTCCTTCCATCCCATTTTCTTCTGTTTCTTCTTCTCTCTTTTTATCCTGTCCCACCTCAAAAGTCTATTTTACTTCTAACCACTGCCTTATTCTGCTTTCCTCTTTATCATTCTTCCCCCTTTCTCTTAACCCCTTCCCCTCCTATTTCTGTATTAGGTAAGTTACATTTCTTTTTCTTTTTCTTTTCTTTTCTTTTCTTTTTTTTTTGGTGAGGCAATTGGGGTTAAGTGACTTGCCCAGAATCACACAGCTAGGAAATATTATGTGTTTGAGGCCAGATTTGAACTCAGGTCCTCCTGACTCCAGAGTCAGTGCTCTATCCACTGTGGCACCTAGCTGCCCTGGGTAAATTACATTTCTATACATAATTGAGTATGTACATATACTCTTCCCTCTTTGAACCAATTCTGATGAGATTGAGATTTAAGCATTGCCCTCTACCCCCCCACCACTTACCCCTTGACTTTAAAATCTCTTTCTTGCATTCTTCTTTTATGTGAGAAAATTTTCTCTCTGCCCCCTTCTTCCAGTGCATCACTCTTCCTCAGTCCTTCATTTTTTTGGAGATCATTCCAACATAGTCAACTCACATCCATGACCTCTGTCTATGTAAACTCCTTTTAACTACCTTAATAATAATAAAGTTCTTAGAAGTTACATGTATCATCTTTCCATATAGGAATGTAAACAGTTTAACTTTACTGAGATCCTTATGATTTCTCTTGTTTACCTTTTTATACTTTTCTTGGGTCTTATGTTTGAATATCAAATTTTCTATTCAGCTATTGTCTTTTCATCAGGAATGCTCATTCAGTTTTGCTGGGTAGTTTATTCTTGGTTGTAACTCTATTTCCTTTGCCTTCTGGGATATCGCATTCCAACCCCTCTGCTCCTTTAATGTAGAAGCCACTAAATCTTGTGTGATCTTGATCATGACTCCACAACATCTGTGTTTCTGGCTCTTAAAGTATTTTCTCTTTTACCTGGGAGCTCTAGAATTTGGCCATAATATTCCTGAGAGTTTTCATTTTGGGATCTCTTTTAGGAGGTGATCTGTGAATTTTTTCAATTTCTATTTTACTCTCTGAATCTAAGATATTGAGACAGTTTTCCTTGATAATTTCTTGAAATATGAAATTTAAGCTCTTTCTCTGATCATGGCTTTCAGGTAATCCAATAATTTTAAAATTATCTCTCCTTGATCTATTGTCCAGGTTAGTTGTTTTTCCAATGAGATATTTCACATTTTTTTTCTATTTTTAATTGTTTTGACTTTGTTTTGTTATTTCTTGATGTCCCAAGTGGAAACTTGCCCAATTCTAATTTTTAAGGAATTACTTTCTTCAGTGAGATTTTGTCCCTCTTTTTCCATTTGTCTGAGTCTATTTTTTAAGGAGTCCTTTTGTTCAGTGAATTTTTGTACTTCCTTTTCCATTTGGCCTATTCTTCTTTTTAAGGAGTTCTTTTCTTTAGTAAAATTTTGCACCTTTTTTACCTTTAGGCCAATTCTCTTTTCATAATTTTCTGGCATCACTAGCATTTCTTGGCTCAAATTTTCCTCTACCACTTATCTCTTTCTTTAACTTTTCCAGGAATTCTTGTTGGGCTTGAGACAACTAACATTTATCTTTGAGGCTTTCCTTGTAACTGTTTTCACATTTTTGTCTTCTTCCGAGTTTATATCATGGTCTTCCCTGCCACCATCGTAGCTTTTTATGGTCAAATTCTTTTGTTGTCGTTGCTGTTGCTTATTCATTTTTGCCAGCCTATTTCTTGACTTTGAACCTTATGCTAAAGTTAGACTCTCCTCACCTTGGGGTGGGAAGACACTGTGCCAAATTTGGGGCTTTTTCGTGCATCTATTTTCAGAGCTAGTTCTGGGGTTCTGCAAATTTTTGGCATGTCCAGGGTGGTATGATGCAGGAAGAGGTGTGGTCATTGCTCTCCCGGTCTGAGCACTGGTCTTTACTCGAGAAAGGCCCCTCCTCCCCCGTAGCCATGAGTGCTAACACTTGCTCTCGCCTGGGAACTGTGATCCAGACCTGTGTATGGGTAATAGAGTTGCCAATCAGCCCCAGCTGCACCCTATGCCAGCAAAAGGTCCCCTGTGATCTCTTTCTGACCAGTTGTCTGCAGGTTGAGAGCTCCCAAAGCTGCTGCTGCTGTTGCCGCTTCTGTAGTTCATGTTGCTGTGGCCCCTGTTGCTGTCTCCATGTGTGTGGGCTCCAGACAGGCTTCCACGGTGTCATAGACTTCTGCTGACCTCTTAGTTTTCTTAGGAAGGAAAAATGTCTCACCCTGACTGTTCATTGGCTCTACCACTCCAAAATTTGATTTAGGGCCTTATTTTAAAGTTGTTTGGAGAGGAGTGTTGAGAGAGTTCAGTTGGGTTGCCTCTAATCCATCATCTTGACTCTGCCCCCTCTTTGTCATTTCTTACTGCACAATAATTTTCCACTTCATTTACATACTAAGTGGGCAGAGCTGATGGGAGTAAGGCCCAGGAGTCAGTTATAGGGCAGATTGCAAGACCTAGTAATCTGCTATTTTATTAGAAAGATGGTAGGTAGTACCTCCCTGCTCATCAAAGCAGGTGAACCACCATGTCTGTAACATGGCTAAGGGATGGGGTGGGAATATTGAGAGGGATATCTGAAGGACTACCTTAGGGAGAAGAATAGAACGGGTGCTTTGACAAGGCAGTCATACAATAAGTCCTATGAGGTTTCTCTTGCTGATTCTGGGAGCATTTTTTCAGACCCCGCCCCCCAAACACACACACACACACACACACACACACACACACACACACACACACAGATTCCTATCCCAGCTGGAAAGGACAAAGGAGCTACAATACACGTTAAAGCTTGGAAGTCAACTCAAGGATGGCAGTGGAAAGAGGGAACCCCAAACTGACCCTTGGGAAGGAAAGCCAAAGTAAGTTTTGTTTGTTTGTTTGTTTTGTTTGGTTATTCCCGGAGTCCAGCTCTTGCCTTCCAGGCTAATCCTTAGCGTATGTGAAGCCTGTGCTTGGAAACCGACTGCACTTAGTTTTCATTCTGGTTAAATGAGTCTTGCAAAACCATTTAGGAGCCCAGAAGAGCTGGTCACCTGCCCAGCCAATCCTAGGAAAAAAAGGAGATTGAAAGCATTCTTTGTCCCGACTCCCACCACAAGGCAGGATGAACAACTCTTCTCTGAACATAAACTGCTAAAGCCAGAAAGAACTTTGTGATCATTCTTGGTCATTGTGGAACTCCTGAGCCTCTGTTTCTTCATCTGTAAAATGAACGTGTTAGACCTGCTGCTCTTTTAAAGTTCTTCCCAGATCTGATGTTCTATGTTTTAGTTTTTAGATCATCTCTAAGGTTTCTTCCAGCTCTCTATTTATGGTTCTGTGATCTATAATCCAAGGTCCTCTGATCAATATGTTCCTAGGATCCTTTCATGGCCCAGGGGGAAAACTAGAGAACAAACATTGCAATGTCTAGAGTCTATGCCATGTGAGGATCGGTTGGAAGAACTGGGGATATGCAGCTTGTAGAAAAGAAGACTTGTCGGGGAGGGAAGAACTTTCTGGTCATATTCAAGAATTTGGCAGAGGCATCACATGGAAGAGATATTAGACTTTAACCCCTGAGTGCAGACTGGGAAAAAGAGGCTTAAGTCATAAAGAGGCAAACTTAGATTCAACATAAAGGAAAATGTTCTAATGATGAGAGCTTTCTCATGGTGGAATGGACCGTCTTGAAAGTCAGTGAGTTCTCCTTCCTTGGAGGGCATAAAACAAAGGATGAATCATCCCTTTTTGGTGAAGTTGGGGGAGGGCTTCCTAATCAGGTACAGATGGCCTTTGAGGTTCCTTCAGACCTCACCAAGTGCTCACCAAGGCTCTGGAGTCCTTGGGTCAAATGCCAACATCTCCTAACAGATTTCCCATTCCTGGAAATATTTGATGCCAACAAGCTCCATAGAATTGTGCTATTTGTCTGGGAATATTTGTTTTCCAACATAGGAAACCAGATAAAGAGATGGGACTGTAACAGAGTGGCCCCACAGCTATTTCCCCTGACACAATATTGCAAAGTGGCTGAATTTCAGCCAGAGAGAAGTAGCCTACTTGGCAAGAACATGTTGTGTTGAGGAACAATCATTTATTTGCTCCATGACAATCTTAGAATTTGAGAGTTGGAAGGGCCAGTCTTTTGCCTTACATTGTGTCCTCAGTCCTTAGCACAATGCCAGACAAATAGTAGGTGCTTAATAAATACTTGTTGACTTGGCTTGACTTGTTGACTTATGGATGAGGAAATTTGAAGTTCAGGGAAGCTAAATCACTTTCCTAAAATCACATAGGGAGTGTAAGTATCATGAGTGGGAGTTGAATCCTGGTCCTCTGTCTCCAGAGCCAGTATTCTTTTCACTTCAGAGAAGGATGGGAAGACTCAGGTGAACTGATGCAGAGTGAAGTAAGCAAAACCAGTAAAACAATATATACAATGACTGTCTCGGTTTCCTCAGTTGCAAAATGGGGGACTGGGGCTAGACTTTATCATCTTTCAATTCCCTTCCAGCTCTAACAGTCTGGGATTCTATATGGTTTCCTAAATATTCTCCTAGATTTTGAGAGTACAGTTTTCCCTTCCACATCAAGACTTCCTCCATCACGGTTTTGATATATCATGGGTTGGCATAAGAAATTAAATGGGAATTTTGGGGGAGTTTTGCAGAAGCTGCAAAGGACACATGAAGGCCAGCAGATGACACAGAGCCTATGACCAAATAATTAATCCAAATTTCACAATAAGGTACTGTAAATATCCCATAAAAGAAAAAGAAAAAATTCAGACTTCTCTGGTATGAAAGGAGGGCCAAAATTTTTCTGTGTGGGTTTTTTAGATTGGGGAGGGTGCTACATCCCCAACTCCCTCAATGGAGGGATAACTATACTTGCAATCCCTATCCAGTCCAATCCAATCCAATAAACATTCATTAAGCATCTACACAAAAGGTTCTGTTGTAGGCAATGAGATACAAAGACCAAATTAGGTTCAATATAAGGGAAAACCTCCTAATGGTGTGGAATGGATTGAGAGGTGGTGAGTTTCCTTTCATTGGGCAACATCAATCAAAGGCCCTAGAGGTCCTTGCCCTCAAGGAGTGTATATTGAAGAAAGTTTCACCTGGGCTTTGTGCTCTGGGGACCACCTAAGGATCAGGACTCATCTTGCCATCTGGTATTTACAGGACCCCAGGATATAATACCCTCCATATAATATAACCTCCATACAATAATAACCTCCATACAACCAGCTGAGCCCATCAACAGGAGGCCATGGCCCACCACTGCTGCTCCCTCATCCCATCCCCACCCACAGAAAGACAGTCAGGGCAGGTTCTTCCCCAGGCCACTGGGCACATTCCCAGATGCTCTCTGGGAAAACCCAATCTTTAAATGTGGGAAGAAGCTTCATGTATTAAAGACAGTGAAAGAGACTGGAATGCTTTCCCACTTCCCCCACCCCCTACAACGAGCCCTTATTTCCAAGGAGCTGCCACATCGACATTCTCAGAGGCTGAATTTCAGGGTAAGACATCATTGCTCCCCAGGCAGGGGCCTGGGACTGTCTTGCAGCCAGGCCCAGGGATGAGCTTGATTACCAGGGGGAGTTCTATTTGTCCACAGCTAGAAACCAGCTTCCCTGGTGCTAGAAAATCTCCCCTCCCACATACATCCAATCATCCCAAACAACAAGCTATAGCCAGCTGAACTCACCACAGCATTCTTTATACATTCACCTATTTATTTATTTTTCTAAAAAGTCCAAGTTGATCCACACTATGAGTAAGTCCCTTCCCCTTTTTGGGCAGCAGTTTCCTCCTCTGGAACATAAGGGGAGGTGTTAGATGAGCTCATCTTTATTGTTGTCTTTAGCTCTGATATTCTAAGTTCGAAGGAGGCTTCCAGCTCTGACATTCTTTATTCTTCATTCTGTGAAGCAAACCATGCATCAGCTCCCACCTCAGCCAGTCACCCACCCTAACCATCTACCCACCTGCCTTGCTGCTGTCCTGCCTCCCTCTACCACCAGCAGTGGGAATGAACTTAATGGGAGCAAACTCAACTGGCCCACTGGGTCAAGTGAGCCTCTGATGACCAGACTGGGGCATGCTTCCCATCTAATCTAGAGGCTCACCTGGGCTGTCTGTCATCTTCCCCACTTCCTCTTTTGCTCTGTTTTAAGTAATCAAATCAATACCACTTAACCGTACTATCATTGTCATGTGACAACCGACTGCCCTATAGAAGAAGTTGTCATCACTGTGACTCCCCACTAGATAGATACTCCTTTCCCTGGCCCCCACTCCCATATACCTGTTGACTTCCCCATTAGAATTTAAGCATCTTGAGGGTAGGGGCTGTCTTTGCTTTTGTATTCATATCCCCAGTGCTTAGTACAGTATCTGGCCCAAAGTAAACCCTTAATACATGCCATCTTCGTTCACCCAACCATCCATCCATCCTTCCTTTCATCCATCCTTCATTCATAGTCCATTTCAGTTCTGACACACCCTGTTCCATGTTATAAGGTCCTTCCCACTCTGATATTCTATATTTTGTGTTCTAAGGTTCCCCAGCTCTGATAGTCTATGTTCTAAGCTCCTTCTTCCAACTCTAAGTCTACGACCTACTTGACCACTGGCTAAATGCCTTTCCTCTTGGTTAGAGGGAAGTTTTTCCACACCAGCAGCAGCAGCAGCAGCAGCAGCAGCAACGAATGGTCCAGACTGAGAACGAGTCCTAGCTCTAGGCACATCCCCAGCAGGAGTCAAAGGACTCCTTCAGCCCCCAGCCCCCCATCTGCCCACAATTGAACCCAGATGCCAGGAAATATCTTGGCTCTATGGCTGAAGTGAAAACATATGGAGATAGTAAAACCCTCCTCCATTTACAGCTTTATTACTGTCATCCATGGAAACTTGTAGACAGAGAAAGAGACCTCTGTGCCGGTGTCTGGTCCTGCCTATGCAGGGGGGATATCACAGATACAGGACTAGGTAGGGCCTGTGGGCTGATTCCCCACCCCCTTCCCATCCTTTCCCCACCCCCTCAAAACACACACACACACACACACACACACACACACATATACATCTGCTATTTATTGCTGGAAATTAGGAAGGAAGAAAGATGGATGGACAGGCTGGGATGCCAAAATATTCTTCCTCAGTGCACCTATCTGACCACTTCACTTCTTTGCTCAAAAACTCTTGTTGGCTCCCAATACCTAATACCTAAAGGACAAAATACAAATGGGTGCCTTAGCCTGACCGTCAAGGCCCCTCCCCCACAACCTGTTCAACCTACCTTTCCTGTCTTATTTACCATGCCTCCCCTTCACATGGCTAAAATGAGCCATGGGGCATTTCCCAATATCTTCCTATACTCTTGCCTCCATTTCTCCCATGCCCGGAATATACTCATTCTCCTCCTCCTTCAAGAATCTTGCACCACCTCCTTCATGAAATATTCCCTGAATGCCCTATTTGAAAGTGCTCCCCCTTTCTCAAATGTCCCTAGAATATTTTCTCTGTACCTCTGTACCACTTTCTCCTTATATTTGGCATATTAGTACAGATTGTTTATCTCCTGTATTAGATAAGAAACTCCTTGAGACAAGAACTGGGGCTTTTTCCATCCAGTGTCCCCAGGGGCTTTATAGACCCCCAGGGCAGAAGTTCTCTGAGATCAAGGGTTGTGCTCTTTGTTACTCCTCTGGAAGTCATAGGCACTTAATGATGTTTGTTTTTAATTAAATAGGATGGAACCAAGATTGATAGATTGAACCAAGATCTCCTCTTTCCAATTACTTCTTTTCTTCCTCACTCCTAAAATCTTTACATTGGTATATTTTATTTTTATATCACTTTCATTTCTGAATGTATCTTTTCTCACACAGAGAGAAGCTGGACCTTGTAATAAATAAAAACTCAAAAGAAAAAAGCTCAGCTGAACTGAACAACATGCCTACAGAGTCTGACAATAGATGCAATATTCCACACTCTAGATCCACCATCTCATAAGCAAAGGAAGTTCAAATTCTCAATTCTTCTTTAGAGTCAAGTTTGGTTGATATGATTATAAAGCAATCAGGTTTATTTTTGTGGTTCTTTCCATTGTTGGAGGCATTGTTGATGTTGTTTTCCTGGTTTTGAGGACTTCCCTCTGCATCAGTTTATATGAATCTTTCCAAGCTTCTCTAAAGGTTCCACATTCATGGTTTCTTACAGCACAGTGAAATACTCCATTGCATTTGTGTGCCAAAATTGTGTTTATCTATCCCCAAATCAATGGGCACCTACTTTGTTTCCATGTCTCAAAACCCCATCTTCTAAATAAACTTAAATTTGAGATCTTGGTGCTTCTATCAGGTCAAGTGCCCATTGCTAAATGTTTGAAAGAACTTCCCCACTAGTCTTCCTCTGAAGCCTTATCATAGAATAGAGGTGACCCTGGGTTCTTGAAGGCTCCGATCTTGTTATTGTTGTTCAGTCTTTCAGTTGTGCCCAACTTTTCAAGACCCGATTTGGAGTTTTCTTGGCAAAGATATTGGAGTGGCTTGTCATTTCATTCTCCAGGCTATGAGAGTGGAGCCCAGACTTTGGTAGGAACAACTGAATTGCAAAGGCTTCAAGACCAATGACCATCTCTATGTGTGTTTTCCAGGGATCGATCCAACCAAGTGACTCAATTGATGCTAGTCTATGAGGTTTTTCTGCCATAGTCATTCATGAAAATCATCTACTAAGGCATGGAAGTGATAAAGACCTTTCTATATCCATAAAGGAAGTTCCCTTACCAGTGAAATAATGAAACTTTAGAATATTAGAAGTAATTGGGAGTGATACTAATTTTGGAAAGTGACAAAGGGGCTCTATACCCCTTCAAATAAAGAGAAGAGAAGAGAAGGGAAGAGAAGAGGACAGGAAAGGTGATTAACTTGACTCTGCTTGGCCCTAGATAGTATGAGTAAGAATTGGAAAAAAAGAATATTTAGGTTTGTCAAGAAAAACTTCCTTATAATTCGAGCTATCCAAATGTGAAATAGGCTGCTTTGAGAGAGGGGTGGATTTCTTCTCTTTGAAGGTTTTCAAACAAAGGCTAGACAACCACTCAATGGATATATTATAATGGGGATTCTTTTGGGGGTATTGTTTGGACTAGATAATCATCAAAATTCCTTCCAACGCTCAAATTCTGTAATAATATTAACTGCTTCAACTCCTGCACTCAACACTTCTAAAGTTTTGAACCTGGACTCGCTGCAAGGTATGACTTGCAAATGAATAGTCCCAGCCTGTGTGCTCTCAGTTTATAGCTTAAAAGAAACAGACCACGATGAGGGTCCCTGGTTGCATCAGGGCAAACAAGTCCAGATCTTTGGATGCTCACTGGGAAAGATCACACTGGTGGAAGTGGGGAGTAATGCACCAATCACACTTTAATAAGGCACAGAAGGTACAGAGGCAGATGACGGGGAACTGAGGTGGGAAAGGAAGGCACATAGAGTTACCTATGCAATTATGGATCAGAGTTGGGAGCACTTGAGCAGCATGGACCCTTGGCATATGGAGCAGGACTCTAGGAGCAGGGTTCTGGAGTCCCATCTTTATAAGGTTCTGATGCTGGGGAATGGCCTCTTACAGGCCACCTTGGAATCCACTCCTTAACATATCAACATCAACTCAAAGTCATCAGGGCCAACTTAGGCTTACTTATTTGAATAACATTTCTCTGGTTTTGCTGAGGATGCTGGGAGCTTATCTGCAACGTACACACCAAAGGGCTAGCATTAGGACGGAGGGGCCTGGTTAGCTTCACTTAATTTAGCAGTAATTAACCCAGGAGCCAGTTTTTGCAAGTTGCTTCTATGTTCCCCCTTATACTTATTGTTACTTTACACTGGTTACTTATTTACTTACTTACTATACTAACTAGGGCAGTTGAGGGAACCATAAGACACAGTTTCACCACAGATGAGTTCCATGAGTTTTTCAATAATCAGGAATTTTTGAGGGTCTCTCTCTGTCTCTTCCTCTGTTTCTCTCTTTTCTCTCTGTCTCTTTCTCCTCTTCCCACCTCCCCCCACCCCATACACATTCTAATTTCCATGAGATCAAGGGCTGTGTTCTTTGTATTTCTTTCACCGTCCAGCACAATGCCTCCTGGGTAGCAGATGACTAATAAATGTTTAGTGAATCAAGAAAAGAATGGCTAAGAGAAGAAATGTAAATAAAATTTCAGCTCTCTCCTGGAATCACCAACTAGATGTAAAGTTTAAAATACTCCAGGTCAAGGGTGTGTAAGCTGAGTCCTCATAATTCGGATAGGGGAATGTCAAGATGGAGAACATGAGAGCTAAAGATGAAGACAGACAGGAGCTTGGGAATTCTGAAGCATGTACCTGATGGGAGGGGGTGTGGTAGAGTGAGACAGAGCTCTATGGTTGGAGTAAAAAACAACTACCTTAGATTCTAGTCTGGGCTTTACCTTATATTTACATGGCTTGTGTCCATGGACAAGTCACTATATTATATCTCTGGAAGTAAGTTCCCTCTTTTGTCAATGAAAGAGTTGATAAAAGATTTGCAAAGAGGACGATAGCAATTGTTAAAGGAATCACCCCAGTGGACTTTCCTCAGGTGACTGGGGCTGGTTTTCTCATAGGGAAGTGAGAGATGAGATGTGGAAATGAAGACACAGCTCTGGTTTTGTCATGGAAAGTGTCATGTAAAAAGACTCTAGTTATTATTTTGTTTCTTCTACTCACCATCTGTGTGAGTAAATTATGAGACAGAGGACTGGACATAGAAACAAGAAGAACTGAGTTAGAATTCACCTTCAGGTACTTAATAGCTGTGTGACCTTGCACAAATAACTTAACTTCTGCCTTCCTTAGTTTTCTCATTAGTAAAATGGGGATAATAATAGTGCCTACCTCATAGGGTTGTTGTGAGGATCAAATGAGATAATATCTGCAAAATGCTTTGAAAGCATTATTATTATTATTATTACTATTATTATTATTATTATTGCTGTTTTTGTTAATTCAGGTTTGGAAAAAACTTAGAGAAAATATAACCAAACTTCTTCATTTTCAGATGAGGACACTGAGGCTCAGGAGCATAAGGGACCTGCCCAAGTCACTTTGCCTCTGTTTCCTCATCTGTAAAATGGGGCCAATAATACCTCACAGGCCTGTTTTGAGTCTCAGACATGATGCTATAAAGGAAGTGTTTTCTAAGCTATAAAATGCTATGTAAATCACAGACTCTTGGTGTTAGAAGGCATCTCAGAGGCCATTGAGGCATACCTAAACCAGAACTAGACCTTTCTTTTAGAACATACCTGCCAAGGGGACATCCAGCTTAAAGACTTAAAGACCTCAAAAGATAAGGACCTCACCACTTTCTTGAACATCTCATTTCATTTTGTGACAATACTAACCATTGGAAACCTTTTCTGACCTCAAGTCCAGTTGCCCTCTGTATAAATGCTACCCATTGCTCCCAATTCTACCCCATGGGTAGACCCTATGGGGCCAAGCAGAATAAAGCCAACCCTTCCCTCTTCTAGGTGACAGCCCTTTGAATGACTTAAAGTTTGAGCTCTTCCTTCTCTTCTCCAGGTAAAACATCTCTGGTTCTTTCAGCTGATCTTCATATGCATGAACTTAAGACCCCTCAGGATGCCCTCCAGCTTATATATGGGTGCTGATATGATCTGACTAGGGTGGAGTGGGTTGGGATAGATGCCAGCTATTGTCTCTTATCAAATGTTCATGGGGTAGTAGTGCCAGGATCAGAAGATCTATCTCCAGTGCTAGCTGTATGAACATGGCCAAGTCATTTAACTTCTGTATACCTCAGTTTCCTCATCTGTAAAATGAGTGTACTAATGTTTGTACTGCCTGCTCTGTGGAGCTGTTCTGAGGAAATAGCTTTTCACTATAGAAATGAAGCATTATTCTTAGCCCAGAACTTGGAATTTGGTTGGCCAATACATAGAGAGTCTCTTAAACATTGCCCCAATGTCCATTCACCTGGCTGTGAAGGGTTTTCCGTTTTCTGGAGGCTGCCACCCATGCTTGAGACACTTCCATCAATATCATAATCATGATAACTGATATTTGTATAATACCTTCAAGTTTTAAGCCTCACAATGCCTCTGTGAAATAGGGTCTACAGGTCTTGCCGTCCTGGTTTTACACATGGGAGAATTAAGAGGTGAAACAATTTGTCCAAGGTCATTCATCTAGAAAGTGTCACACAGGATTCAAACTTGGGTCTTCCTGAATCTGAGTTTAGCACTCTATCACTATACCCAAACATCAAGTAATTTGTCAACAACCTTAATGAAAGACCTGTTGCCTGTGAAGTCCCATCAAATGGGAAATGGCTTATCCTTCTCCTGACACTGTAAAGCAAAGACTGGATAATCATGTGTTGGGTATGTTGTAAAAGGAATCCTTTCTCAGTACATGTTGGGCTAAGTCCCACTGGAGTCCCTTCAAATGCTTGAAGGCCGCATTTCTGTGATGGGGCAGGTCACTTGGAACTCAATTCAATTCATCAAGTGTTTATTTCATGCTTATTGTGCACAAGGCATGATGGGATATAAGCATAAAAATGAAACATCCCTTGTCCTCTGGAAGCTTACATTCTATTGTGAAATTATAAAGTACATTCTTGACCCCAAAGAAAAGATAGGCGAAAACATCTCTCCCCACTCATTTTTAGAGGTAGAGACTCCATGAATACAGAACATTGCATATAACCTTATATATTGATTACCTTTTTTTTTTTTTTAGTTATAACACCAGTTAGGCAGGTGAGATGCCTAATGAATCTGCACAATTTAATGGTGGTAGGATTGGTAGGAGTGGCAAGTAGTCGGGGTGGGCCAGGTGCAGACAATGAAAGGCTGGGCTGGGTTGGGTTGGAGAGCCACAATGAAAGGACATTTGAAAGGATTATACTGGGATGGGCAGCATGCCTCAGGGAAAAGCCAGGGCTGAAATGTGTGAGAAAGTTCAAGGACTGAGGGTCTTTCTCTTTTTGGGGTACAGGTTCCATGACCCCATCATTCCCCCCTCAAATGGGACCCAAAATCTTTTGGGGTAAGGGGCAAACGTCCTGGCTTCTGAAAATGCTTCTTGCTGGCAAGGGCCATAGAGTTGTTCCTGCCTCAAGGAGGTCCCAGAGAGGAGTTTGACTGGAATCCAGCACAGGCTACATGCAGTGTATGATGGGTGGACATGGGCTGGTACCCACTGTGCACTACCAACTGTAGGTGAATGGCCTGTAGTCTGGCAGACAAAAATCTTATGGTCTTGGCTGGAGAAGGGCTTGAGAAAGTCAGTCCACCAATATGTTGCATTTTGGGAGTGCTGGGAATCCTGAAATGCAAGAGTACAGGGTAGGTCTGCCTTGAAAGAATTTGACCACTCAAACCTTCTTTCAGTCAGAGTAGTGAAGTTTCATTATAACACCAGTTAGATGGGTGAGATTCCTAATGAATCTGTACTATATTGATTACTTTTACTGAATTTTTTCTCTTCTTTTTTTTTCTTTAAAAATATTCTTTGTTATAAGGGATGGCTCTCTGGCAGGGGTTGGAGAAGAGATGCAAGGAGAAATCTAAGTGATGTAAAAATAAAATATGCCAATGCAATCTTTTTTTTTTCAAAGAGCTTACATTCCATTGAGGGGGAGGGGGAGACAATGTGTACATAGTAGAACTAGAAGGGACCTCAGAGATTATTTAATCTAACTTCATCCCACCACTTAGCACTGTGCCTGACACATAGTAGGTGCTTAATAAATGTTTATAGGCTGACTGATTCATTTTTCCAGAGAAGATAATTGTGATCCAGAGGCTTGCCCAGAATCACCATTGGCAGTATTTAGCAGAACTGGGAAGATTTGAACCAGGGTTCTCTAACTCGGAACCCAATGCTTTTTCTATTACATCAGGCTACCAGTCAAAAAGTGGAGGTGGGAGGACAGGACACAGCTAGATAAATACATATAAACAGGAGCTGGGGAAACTTATAAACACACTCGTGCTTGCTCCAGTTCTATAGCGGTAAACACACATGTATCATCAGCTGGGAGGTGGGAAGGATGAAGAGGGTAAAGGTGGGGGTGGAGGAAGAGAGAATGTAGTGAGTACAGCCAGATGGGGCTGGGCAGTGGGGGAGGGGAGTCAGACAGACAGAGGCTGTTGAAAGGAGTGTTTTGATTTCCTAGTTATGTATTCCTTGATTGTTCAAGTTGTAAAGGACCTTACTTAGAGATCATCCAGGCCAATAACCTTGTTTTACAGAGTAAGAAATTGAGGTTCCAAGAGGAGAAGGGACATATGCAAAGTGTCACAGTCAGTAAATAGCTGGGACTGGACCCAGGTCTCTGGACTCCTGGTTCAGCTCTCTTTCCACCATGCCATGCCATAGCCCTGCCATGTGTGAGGCACCACTGATAGTTCCCAGGGCACCCTGTTAGACCCAGGTGATGAGAATAAGGGAAATCTAGGGCCTAAAAACCCATTTGGTAACTTCGTATTTCATACTTAATTGATAAATCATTTAGACTTGAAAAGGATGCTAGAAATGAGAACATAGAATACCAGAATTGGAAGTCACCTTACATCAGAGGGTAGAGTAGTGGAGCTAGAAGGGACCTTGGAGGTAGAATGTATATGGTCAGAGGTGGAAGGGGCTTTTAGAACATCAAAGGTCAGAGGTAGAGAGGACCTAAAAGCAGAGAATGTCATAGCTAAAAAGGTCTACTGAGCCTGGAATGGAAGAGCTAGAAGGAGCCTTAGAGATCCTCTAGTCTAAGGGTCCTTACTATGTATGTGTGTGTGTGTGTGTGTGTGTGTGTGTGTGTGTGTGTGTACATGCGCATGTGCATACATACTCTTGCCATGGACACTTTTAGCAATCTAATGCAGCTTAGGGACCCCTTCTTAGAATATTGTTTTTAAATAATTGAGGAAATGTTCATTTCATGATAAGTTAGTGAAAATAAAAATACAATTTTTTCCATCTAAGTTCACAGACCCCTAAAATCCATGGGGTCCATGGACCCCATGTTAAAAGCCCTTGATTCAAGAAGTGTGGGAGCTGGGCTTCAAACCTAGGTGTTTTGGCTACAAATCAAGTGTTCTTTCCTCCTACCCAAGGACCTTCCAGTAGGCAACCCGGTGTCCAGAATGTCAGGTCTTGAACATTCCCATGTCTATGCCTTTTGTACACACTGCACACCAATGCCTTCTTCTCTATCTGTCTGATTTCTGCTCACTCTTTAAGGCCTGGCTCAAGGCCCCACCTCCTCCACAAGTTTCCTCTGACCACTCTAATCCATAACAATCTGTCCCCTCCTCTGAATTCGTATAACGGTCTCAAACCACTCTTTTATTCCAAGATTTTCCATACACTGCCTAATATTATCAAGTATCTCTTCCTATATATGTATCTCATTCATCTACTCTTCAAGTAGATGAAAGTTCCCTGAGGGCAGCTACCATATGTCTCATACTTAATTTCCCCCATAGCAGTTAGCCCAGGGCCCTGCACATTGCCAATATCCAGTTAATGCACTTTTGTTGGAGATGTTTTTAGCAAACTGGTTTTTTCCAATTTTCTCCATAATCTCCATTATGACATGGAGGTCACCTAGGGTTCTCAGAGGTCATGCCAGCTCTAGCAGGTTCTAACAAGCTGTGGAGGCTGCAAATATAGACCTAGCAATGGGCTGTCTAGCCCAGGTAAGTGTGCAGAAACACATCACAAAAGGGTGTGGTTATCACACAGTAAACTTTGGGGGCTGAAGCATCTCATGAAACCATCTGCTAAGGCACACAGGTTTTTCACTTTATATCAAGAAACGGGCATCCACCCAGGTGGGGTCATGAAGTATTATGTGAGTAAATGCCCATTGACTTCCCCCAGCTTTGCCCTGAATCACAGCCAGTGAAGGGGGTGTGGTCAAGATGGTGATTGGAGGGAGCCAGGAGGAAAATATGGGAGTGGGAGGTAGTAGAGTCTTGGTATTGGACCTCAATCTCTCCTTATCTCATCTGTTATATCAGAAACTCCAGAATGGCTGTGGTGGCAGGAGGTGTAAGGGAGAGAGAGAGACTCCTTGTTCTTTTGCCACCAAGCTCAGCAAAGCTTGAGACAGAGCTTCCGAAACAGCAGCAGGGGCATCTCAGGCATCTGGTGGGCAGAAGGCATCTTATACAACAATATTATTATCAGGAGTCAGGGAAATTCTTGGTTTGCATCCAATGAGATATGATGCACCAAACATTTATTGAATGACTACTGTATACAGATGTCTGTGCTAGATAGTGAGAAAGATACAAAGGCATAATCGCTGCCCTCCACACACTTGGCCTGGAAACTATTGGTTTGGAATCTTTAGTAATGGGTGCGGCAGCCCCCGGGGAGGCTCCATTGTCTTATGCAGAAATTCACCACCTGGCCAAACCCTTCATTCCCCAAGTCTAGGGCAGCAGTGACTCTCAGCCCTCAGAGCTGATGTGGGTGGGTGGGTTTGCTGAGTCTTCTGATGGGCTTGTGGGAGGAGTGCCAAGGAGGCCTTGGAGACCAGAACTGCCTCCCTCCAAGACAACTCCTTAGTGGTGACAACAATGAACTAGGGTCTGTGGAAGGAGCCAGACACCTCCTCATGTCTCGATTTCCTTTTACTATCAATAGAGAAAAAAAAAACATACTTTATGAATACAACTTTAGGGTTTCAGGTCAGAAAGAAGTTTTATCCAGAGACATAGCTATAGGAGGTATTCTAAAGAAAAATCCCTGCCCCTCCTTACTCCAGGTTTCCCTCTTCCCCCAAATAGGGCATATTAGCAGGCTTGTTTTTACTCTAAGAAAAACAGCCTGTTATTTTCAAAGTTGTCTAAAGCTGTCCTTCCTGACAGAACGAGGTAGTTTGTTTTCTTTAAAATTAGCCCTGTAAGCAGACTGGTTTGGGGATACACCCATGTTCAGGGAAGTGAATATGATTGATGAGTTTATGTTGAAATGGAGATCGGTTTAAAGAGGGAGTCACTCATGTCAATAGAAGACAGTTGTGTTGGAAACCCCAGAAAGCTCTCTCTCTCCTTCCTATAGTGCCTCCAGTGGTGGGAATAGGAGTCACTGAGAGGCATCTTGATTGTGGAGGGGGGTGTTGGAGGCTGGGAGAGTAGGGGCGGGAGAGTGCCCTGGCAAAGGTTTGGGTATCCATCCTTCAACGAACAATGAAGTTCCCCTAGCCAAGGTCAGTGGGAGGCAGGCCAGTGAACTGACAGCACTCTGGAATCTTGCTAGCTCCCAAACTCCCCAGCTTTAGAGGTTTTGGACCCCAAACTCTGTCTCTATGTCTTCAGTTTCCTTGTCTGCAAAACAGGGATTATGTTACAACCTACCTCTAACCCCTCACAAACTTGGCCTAGAAACTGTTGAGTTGGAATCTTTAGTAATGGGCACAGCAGCCCCCGGGGAGACTCCATTGTCTTATGCGGAAATTCACCACCTGGCCAAACCCTTCATTGCCCAAGTCTAGGGCAGCAGTGACTCTCAGCACTCAGAGTCGATGTAGGTGGGTGGGTTTGCTGAGTCTTCTGATGGGCTTGTGGGAGGAGTGCCAAGGAGGCTGTGGAGACCAGAACTGCCTCCCTCCAAGACAACTCCTTAGTGGTGACAACCGTGAACTAGGGTCTGTGGAAGGAGCCAGACACCTCATGTCTCGCTTTCCTTTTATTTCAAGACAGAGATTTGGGGAAAGGCAGAGACAGACAGAGAGGCAGAGAGATTGGTGAGACACGGGGGTCAAGACTGGCCCAATGGTGCAAGCTTGCTGCTTCGGAGGTCATAAGGCCCGGCTTCAAGTCCTCCCTCAGACACTGCCCACCTATGTGGCTTTGGGGGAGTTCTGGAATCTCCTAAGATCTCAGTTTCCTCTGTAAAATGAGGAAGTCGGACTCGGTGATCTTGGAGGTCAAATAAAGCAGTTTGACCATTTCTGGAAGAGTGCAGATGATCAAATCAAGTTGTATGCAGAGGATGATAGAGTGGGGAGTAAAAGGCCTGGAATCTCCCCTGCTCCCTACTTCTCTCTGACTCTTTCTCTCTGTTCTTTCACTCTCCCTGGAAAGCATTCTTCTCCCCTCTCTCCTTCTCTCACAGTCTATCTCCCTTTCTGTTCTCTCATATTTCTTTTTCCCCTTTTCCTTTCTCACCCTTTCTTCTCTCTCTCCCTCCCTGCCTCCCTTTTCTTGTCTTCTTTTTGGCCCTTCTATCTCTTCTCTCCTCTTTCTCCCTTTCTTCTTTCTATCTCAAGCCCTCTTCCTCTGTTTTATCTCTCTTGGTATTTCTAGTTCCCCCTTTTTTTCTCTCATCCTCCCTTCTCTCCCTCCCTCTCTCTGTTTGCCTTTATTCCTTCCTCTTCTCTCTCCCTGAATTCCTTTTCCTCCTGCTCTTCTTTTCTTCTTCAATCTCTCTACCTTCCTCACACTCCCCTTCTCTCTGCCACGCACATATACATACACACTCAGAGAGCTGCCCCTGTGGCCAAACCTTCAAAATTCTGACCAAATCCCTACCCTTCCAATTCAGACCAGAAGCATTATCCACTGATCCCCAGACTCTTGTGATAAGATGAGAGAGAGAGAGAGAGAGAGAGAGAGAGAGAGAGAGAGAGAGAGAGAGAGAGAGAGAGAAGAAAAAGGGAGGGGGGGGGCGTTTCAGTTCTTTGGCCAAAGTACAAATGGTTTCTTTTAGAAAGAAAGGGAAAAAAACTGGGAGAATATAAACAAATGTGAGCCCAGAATGAATTGGGCCATCTTGTCCCCAAACAGCAGGAGAATGTCCTGGAGAAAAATGGGCAGAATATCAAAGAGAGGGGCTAGGCCAGCTGGGGACAGTTGTCCTGAGCTGGGGTGTGCGCTGGGTGGGCTGGGACTGGCCATATGGGGCTCCTAGGCAGCCCCCCCAAACAGCTGCCTCTTTCT
>NW_020954625.1:4980336-4987149 GCF_900497805.2 Vombatus ursinus | reverse complement strand
CCTTCCCCTGTCCTCACAGTCTGAAACCAGAATGACTATTAGCTAAAATTTCCCAGTAATCTCTCAAACAAGGGCCAACCTCCTGTGTAGACAGAAGGGTTGACAGGGCAAGCCAACTTGGTACAGTAGAAAGGGCAGGAGACACAGAGCCAGGAGCCCTGGATTCAAATCCTGGTCCCAGCAATTACTGATTATGGGGGGGCAGCTAGGTGATGCAGTGGATAGAGCACCGGCTCTGAAGTCAGGAGGACCTGAATTCAAATCTGGTCTCAGACCAAATACTTGACACTTACTAGCTGTGTGACCCTGGGCAAATCACTTAACCCCAATTGCCTAAAAATTAAAAATAAAAAACAATTACTAATTATGTTGATGCTGAATAAGCCATTCTACCTTCATGGACCTCAGTTTCCATGGAGACAATAATACCTGCGCTACCGTCCTGGCAGAACTGTCACAAAAAATCAGTGTGTAAACCCTAAATTGTGACTATCACACTATTTGTAAACTCTAAATAATTACTATCAGGTGATAAGAAATGATGAAAGGGACAGTTTCAGAGAAATTTGGGAAGACTTGTATGAACTGATACAAAGTGAAATGGACAGAACCAGGAAAACAATTTACACAATTTCAACATCGTAAAGACAAACTTTGAAAGGCTTAGACATTCTGATTACTACAATGACCAGTCACAATTCCAGAGGATCAACGATGAATCAGGCTACAACCTCCTGACAAACGGACCCATGGTACAGAATGAGACATGTATTTTTTGGACACAGTGCAGAAATTTGTTTTGCTTGACTGTATATTTATTACAAGGGGTTTTCCCCCACAATGGGGAGGAAGTGGGAGGGAGAAAAAAATAGGGTTTTGTTCATTGAAAATAAACTAAATTATATTAAGGCTGAAAACAAAGTGCGATATAAATGTAAGCTGTTATTATGATAAAGGTATGATTCATTAGCCCTGGGAAGGCTTTCTGGTGCCTCCGAATACTTCCTCCACTGACTCACTAATGTCTAAAATCACAACATTTTAGTTTCTCTCCTTCAATTTAAGACTTTGTTGCAGTAGAGCTTTGGACTTGGGACCCAGAAACCTAGGTTTGAATCCCAGCTCTGAGACAAGTAGAAAGTACCCATGGCCTCCTCTACACATAGGTGCCCAGAAAAATTATCCCAGAGTCAAGGCACTTTGTGGGGCAGCACCCACTCAAAGCCATAGCCTGTGAGTCTCCACCAACATATTTAAACCAATCATAAAAGGCATATTAATTCAAAGCAAAAAATCATTTAACTAAAAGCATAGCAAATTACGTGATAAGTCAAGATCTGACACCCCCCTCCCATACACACACACAAACACATGCACACGTGGTGGTATACCTTCCAACAAGTTACCACACCTATGGTGGGGAGTGTCCATATGTATACATACATACATACGTAGAGAGAGAGAAGACACGCATGAGAAAGGAACATCCTTGAAGGTTCAGATAGCAACCAATCAGTAAACATTTATTAAGTGCCTACTATGTTCCAGGCACTGTGCTAAGCACTGGAGATACAAAAAGAGGCAAAAGACAGTCCCTGCCTTCAAGAAACTTACAATCTAATGGGGAAGACAACATGCAACAAATACATACAAAGCAAGTTATATACAGGATAGATAGGAAATGATTAATAGATGGAAGGCACTACAATTGAAAAGGGTTGGGGAAGGCTTCCTGCAGAAAATGGGATTTTAACTGGGACTTCAAGGAAGCCAGGGAGGTCAGCAGGCAGTGTGGAGGTGGGAGAATGTACAGTTTTATCTTGAGTGTGCTCTAGGATAAACAAGCACCAAATACATGGGCACACGTGTGGCGAGGGTGCACGAGTGGACAGCTCACATTGCCAGTGTTGTGGAAGCCCTGATGCACTCTGGTGAAGACACCATGGTACTTTCTCTAGTATTTGCTGAACAGCATGCCACCTCTCCTGCCAGTTTCTGGTCTGTAGCTGCCATCTACACTGAGCCACTCCCTCCTGCCATGTGTTGGCTTATAGTAGCTAGTAAGCCTCTACTTATCAGAATGTGCCAAAACTCTTTTGGTCTGCCATGACAGCAGTCCCCAGTCTGAAAGTCAGAGAAGACCAGTTGAAGCCTTAAGGATAAGATGGAGTCTTCTTTTGTCTGTTCTTTGCCCTTTGCCATTTGTAGTCCTTGGCGCCAGCCAGCTATCTGACTTGAGGTCAGACAATTCATTTCCACTCCTATCAGATCCCTGATTGCCAGCCTGTATGCTTCCAGACCATTCTGGAGACTTTACCTAGAAAAGCTCTCCATAAATTGGGTGGTTAGCATGAAGAAGCTTCTCTTGACCCTTCATAAGGTGCCGAGGTGGCACATGAATAAACCTGCAGTAGAAGGACAGAGCAATAGACCTACCTCTGTCTTAAGTCTTTTGTTTTGAAGTTCTGCCTTTATTAGGCATACCTGCCAAAAACAAAACCCATAGATTTTATTTAACATCTCTGCCTTGCTTGTGGACCCTGCCATCAATAAATATCTCTACCTCCCCATACTTTCCTGCTTAATAAATGTTTATTCCCTTCCCTCTTTCTTTCATTAGATGATAATAGACTCTGGAGCTGAAAGGGACCTTGGGTATTATCCAGTCCAACCCCTTCCCCCTATTTTACAGATGAGGAAACTAGGGCCCAGAAGGGGGGAAAAGACATCCCAAAGTCCCCAGACTGGATGTAGTAAAGCTCATTTGTTGAACTAAATTGAATTGAACTTGTGCTTGTGACAAGAGGAGAGGCTGGACAGTTTTCCACCTTGACCATTTTGAGTGGAGTTTGATGTGGTCATAATAAATTAGAATTTGGTAAATTTCACTCTTCACACATGATTTATTGCAGGAGGTTTGTAGCTCTGTGGAGCCAGCCAGATTTCCACAAGAGGGAACTATCAGTGACCCTTTACAGAGCTGGAGTCATAAAGGAACAGAGAAAGATTTCTACCTGGCTACTCCCCTGTTCCCAGAGGTCCCTTGGTCCTTCAGACCAAGGAAGAGAGTAGGCACAACATCCATACTCTGCCACACTCTCAACCGATGGTATGCAACCCTCCCTGCAGCCCAGCCCCCTAACCCAGTCTCCTGACCTCTCCTCAAACCCGTAACAACATGGAGAACAACCTCCACCATCTATCCACAAGGGGCCCCCAAATTCAAGCACGCCTCCCCAGGAATCGAGAGTCTCAGTGGATTTCTTGCTGAGAGGTATGAGAGAAATAAGTTCAGAGGAAGGGTTTCTTTCAAGCTCATAAAAATCAGTCCCTCCCAGGATCATCATAGCTTTGGGTTTTTGTTGCTTCTGCTGCTGCTGCTTTTAGACAGCTACTTCTGGTCCATTACAATTCAAAAGTGGCCTGACTCCAAGCTTTCCTGACATTCCAAGTTAGTCAGGATGTGTGTGTGTGTGTGTGTGTGTGTGTGTGTGTGTGTGTGTGTGCACGCATGCGTGTGCCTGTGCACACGTGCATGTGTATGGATTTCTTCCTGCTACAAAGAGAACCCCAGAATAATGATGATAATGATGATGGTGATGGTGGTAGTGGTGGTGATGATAATGACGATGATACTGACATTTCTATAGCACTTTTAAATTTATAAAACTCTTTCTTACATTATCACATTTGTGCCTCATAACTATTCTGTGAGGAAGATACTACTGATAATTTTATCGCCATGCTACACAAGAGGAAACTGAGGCTCAGAGTGATTTGCCCAGGATCACACTGGTGTTACAGGTGAGATGTGAACTCACAGCTTCTGCCAGATCTGCTTCATCCTGCTGCCTCTAACATGTAGGGGACCTTGGTGGACCTCTGGCTAAGGAGGACGTCTAGCTAAGCCTCTGGATGTTTGTTGGGTCTCCATTTTGTTTGACTTCACTTGCCTTGAGGGATTGTGACATGGGTATAGGGGATGGAGGGAGAGACTGTAGTAAGGAAGACTCATTTCCCTGCTGGTTTGGGGAATATGGGAAAGTTTTCCCCAAACTGAAAGAATCTCCCCCCAACTTGACCTTGTCTGCACTCTCAAATTTTCCTTCTTCTCATTACTTTAATCCTACTGGCCCTACCCTGTTCTTTGATCCCAATTCTTCTAGAACATGTTCCCAGTCTTGGCTCAGCCCCCAGCCTTGATCTTGTTCATTTCTAACCACTCTCCCAGTCTTGGCCCCAACTTAAGCCTTTATCCCACTCAACTCTGAGCCCACCTCCACTGACTTTCTCCAGGTCCCTCTGACAACATTCCTGGTCAAGTGGACTTCGAGGATGACACTTTAATGGGAATTAAGGAATGGGTGGAGGCCAGTAATGGTCTGAGCCACGGTGGGAGCCACTCCAGCTGCTCTGAAGCCCTTGATCTTCATCTGGAGCAGAGGAATGACATCAGCCAGTCTCCGTCCTTGGGGGATGGAGCCTTTCCCATGCCTCCAGGTACCTCCCTCCTTGTGGCTATCCTCCAGCTGAGTCTCCCAGAGCTGTCTTGAGCCAGAGCTGCCTCAGGGTCTCAGGAGACACCAGAGGGCTAGAGGTTAATGATGATGTGGTGGGCCAACAGCGCCAATTGGAAGGCCAGGCACCTTCTCTCCTGTGATCTCCCAACTCAGGAAATTGATGTGCAGCCTCAGGTCAGTGAGCTCCCTCCAAGAGACCAGAGGCCCTGGAAGGAGCCAGGAAAACAATTGGGGAAAGTCAGGCAGTCTCCTGGCTTCCTAACATGATCTACCAACTCCCAGTATATTTCCAGGTTTCCTTTCCCTCCTGCTTTTTTGCTCTCTGCCATGGTTTAGTTTTTGGAAAATCCCTTTGAGACCAAAAACCTGCTTGTTGATGCCAGCATCATGGAAAGGAACATATATTAGACAACAAGTCAGGATGCATGGGTTTGAATTGCTTCCTGGGTCCCTAGTGACCAGTCCCTAGACCTCCCTCAGCCTCAGTTTCCTCCTCTCTAAAGTGGGGATAAATACACTGGTCCTAGCTTCCCCTCAGGGGTACTGGGAGGAAATGCTTCACAGATTGTCAAGTTCAAGAGACTTGGGGATTCAGGAAACTGAATTTGGAAGCAGCAGCTAAGAGGGAGACAGGGAGTGGGAGGAAGAGAAAAGGAGGAGGAGAGACAAGAGGTCTTGTTTTGGTGATTGTCAGGGCTGGATTTTGTGAGAATTGTAAAGTCAGCAGAATTGGACTGGAGGGTCAAGAAAGGAGTTCCTTTCAGCCTGGCTGTGTTGTGAGCCTTCCTGTACTGATAACACTCTGCTGTGAGGATTCCTTCAAAGCCCAGCCCTGATGCTTAGGAGCTGGGGGACCCTGGGCAGTCTCCCTGAGCCTCAATTTCCTCTTTTGTAAAAGAAAGATAAGACTTTCACAACCTGCCTCACAATGCTTTTATCAATCAGTCAACAAGCTTTTATAAAGAGCTTTCTCTGTGCCAGATCGAGTAATAGTGAAGTGCTTCACAAGCCTTAAAACACTCCATACATGTTGGGTCTTAATATTGTCATTATCACTGCTATGATGATGATTACATTTGAAGAGAGAGGTAGTGACTGTAATTGTCATTTTCTTCCTTGAACAAATGAGGAAATGGAAGTTGGCATTGGTTTTTTGTTTGTTTGTTTGTTTGTTTGTTTTGTTTTCAGACCAGATTTCTAATTTCATTGGTGTAGGGAATTCCTATCCAGAAAACTCCCCCTACCAGTGAAGATCAGCATCTTTCCTGCCACTTGCAGTCTTGTGTGCGGGGGATTAAAATGCTTTTTTATTATAAATTTAACAATCATCAACACATGAAAACATTTAAATATACAAAGAATGAAACTTGTATGAATTTTGGTTACATGCTGTTTAAGTACAAATTTGGCAATGTAGTAATACACGGTTGGATTTGTGCCTTCTCCTGCTGCATTTTGGCTTTCTTCTGCGCATTTTATAAAAATGTCTTATTTTAGGAATATGCGCATATCACTCTCCATTAAGCTACCACTCTCCCTGATAGAATCTCTCTCATTTAACAAAAAATACCTAGTCCTACAAAAACATCAACACATTGGCTCTGACTGACCTCAGAACTCTGATCAAATCAACTCAGTATTTGGAAGTTGTCTGCAGCATTGAAAGCTCCCATAATTTGTCCTGGGTCTATGTCAGAGGCAGGATCTAAAGCCAGTCTTCCTGCCTGATCCCAGCTCCCTATATGCCACCCCACATATGATGTGTATTTGGAGAATATCAGCACCAGTAAACTTTTGGAAGCTATCTGCAGCAGCTTCCTGTCTCTGGAAGATGAGAGTAAAAACCCAAGCCACATACTGGTAGAGAGTAACTGCTTTATCTACCAGGCACTGGAGAGCTTCCACAATTGCTCAGATATCCTGGGAGAAGTGTTTATCAGCTCATAGACCTCTTCCCAGGAGTCATTCCAACTAGGGCAGACACTTTGAAGGAAGGGTGCAAAGATGAAAAATGAAAGCATCTTAAGATCATAACTACAGAGCTGTTGGGAATTGAAAGGGCCATCTAGTCCAAATCCATCACTTTAGGGAAGAGGGAACCGAGACCGGGGGGTATTTAGGTCACTTATCCAAGATCACACGGGTAGGGAGGATTTGAACCTAGCTCCTTGGCTTACAGAGGCAGCAATCTTTCTACTGTGCCAGCTTGCCTCTCTCTCCTCAGGGAAGAAACAACACACACACACACACACACACACACACACACACACACACACACACACACACACACACA
>NW_020954625.1:4882287-4980326 GCF_900497805.2 Vombatus ursinus | reverse complement strand
ACACACACACACACACACACACACACACACACACACACACACACACATATATATATAAACACAAGGTAGTTGGGGAGTGAGAGGCACTACCAGCTGGGGAAATCAGAAAAGGCCTCATGAAGTGGTGCTTGAGCTGAGCTTGAAGGAGGGATTCTATGAGACAGAGATGAGGAGAAGAAAGAGTGCATCCCAGAAACAGGGAACTGCCAAGGCAAAGGCATGGAGGTGG
This sequence comes from Vombatus ursinus, assembly GCF_900497805.2. Taxonomy (NCBI): domain Eukaryota; kingdom Metazoa; phylum Chordata; class Mammalia; order Diprotodontia; family Vombatidae; genus Vombatus; species Vombatus ursinus. The sequence continues at coordinate 4,980,097 of NW_020954625.1, read as the reverse complement.
GAGATGAAGGGCTTTCGAAGCCAACCATGAGTGTTTATGCTTGATTCTAGAGGCAAGAGGAACCCACTAGAGTTCCTTGAAGAGGGAAATGACATGGTCAGATCTGAACCTAAGGGAAGTCCCCCTAGCAGCTACATGGAAACGGAATTAGAATGGGGAGAGACCACTTCAGACACTGACTCAATGTATGATCCTGGGCAAGTGACTTCACCTATCTCAGATTTAGTTTCCCCATCTGCAAAGTGATAGGACTGATGCCTCATCCTGCCTCTCATTTCAGTAGTGTGAGTGTTTCCTCTACAGATGCAGATTGCTATTCCTTTGGGTCTTGGCACTGTCCATTACTGTTTGCCAGGACAGAGCCAGCCTGGTCATGAGTCCCCCTGAAATTAACTAAGTTTGGTCCTCAGACAACAGACATACCTGATAGATCTGTGTCCAGGCTCATTTTGGGAGCCTTTCCAGCTTTTTAAGAGCTTTCAGAGCTGGTTCTCTGCTGGTGCAGCCTTCAAGAATCAATTTATCTGGGACCATCTTCAGTCGTCCTGATCGATATCTGGCCACTGGACCCAGATGGCTCCAGAGAACAGAGTGAGGCTGGTGACTCTGCACAGTCCTCCCTCACTTAAATCCAATTCACTTGCATGTCATGGCATCACCTCCCTGATGTCATGGTCCTCTTCCAGAAGGAAGGATGACAAACAGTAGCAAGAAGAATCAATCAGTCAGTCAATCAATCAACCAGCCTTATTGAGGACCTACTATGCTCCAGGCTTTGTGATGGTTACTGGTAATGCCATCAATCAACAAGCATTGATTAAGATCCCTTTGTAAAAAGAATCCTACTATGTGCCAGGCACTGGGATTCTCTTTAAGTCTCATGTTCTCAAGTATCTTCCATCTCTAACACACTACTATGTGCTAGGTACTGGGGATTAAAAGTGCAAAGAATAAAACAATCCCAGCAATGAGCTTACATTCTAATGATGGATGGAGAATAAGCACATGTGCATACTCAGAATACATATAAAGGGAATAAATACAAGTCACCTCCATATCATAACCAGGTAATGAGACTTTAATGAAGAATAGGTTTCACAATATCATTGGTTTAGAGTTGGAAGGAATTTTAGGGGTCTCCTAATCCAATTCTCCTCATTTTACAGATGAGGAAACTGAGGCCCAGAGAGGTTAAGTGATTTGGCCAGAGTCACAAAACAACAGGGATATTTATCAAATCTAGTGCTCTTGGCACTATACCACAGTTTCCTGAATCTCTAGGGTCCTAAAAACTCTTAACACTCTATGAGACATTTCCTTTTCTGGGAGCATTGGGATGTTCAAGCTACTACTGGTGAATGGCCACAGAATAAGGGTGTTTCTTTTTCCCCAAGGAAGTAAAAAGTGTGAATGAATGGTCAAGGGCCCCATCAGAGTTCACAGAACCACAGAATGACAGAGCTGGGAGGGACCTTACAGGCAGTCTAACCCAGCCCCAATGTTAAAGAGAAGTAACTAAATACAGCCCCCAATGTCATGGAGCCATTCCTGGGCCATAGCCACTTGCTTATGTTCCCCAAGAGAAGACTTGCTCAATTTTTTTGCTCTGACACTCAGGATGGATGAATAAGCAGCTGCAGTTGTTCTCAGTCTACCCTTGCCCCCAATTTCCCCCTCTATGGCTGGGAGGCAGGGGTGACTTTCCAGGAAAGCAGACTGAGGAAAACTGAGCTCCAAGCTCTGCTTCTGGAGAAGGACATTTGTGGGGAGGGGAAAAGGAAGGGAAGGAAGGGACTGAAGTCTCCAGCTTGCTCCAGCTGCTCCAAAAAGAGCAGCTTCATCTGAACAATATCAGGCTTGTGGTTTATTCTGAACATCAGCTCCTTTATTTACATAGGGATGAAATTGGGGTTGAGGGGAGAGGGGGAGGGGGAGGGAGACTGAGAGGTGCCCTTCCAGTACCAACAACCTTTGTTAGCTTTTCTGAAGTCTCTTCCATCTCTGACATTCTATGTTCCTAAGAATTCTGTTCTTTATAGGACATTTCTGGTAGAGAAAATGAGCTCTGAATGGTCACTTTACTCTCCTACTAGACAAAGAGTAAGAATGACCTACATTTGCATAGATGGGACTTCATTGGTCACAAAGCACTTAGCAAAAAAAAACATACCTATGAGGTAGGTAGAGCAAATATTACAGAAGGGGAGGCAGCAGGGTAGAGTGGAGAGAAACCTGGTATTAGTTCAGGAAGACCTGGGTTCAGTTCCCATCTCTGATACATACTGACCATGAGACCCTGAGAAGCTCACATTCCCTCTCCATTCTCCAGGCAAGTTTCATCAAGAATGCTTAAAAGTCCTCTATTTCACTGAATGACCATTTTTTCCCCTGAAGGATTATACTCAGTTTTGCTGGGTAGGTGATTCTTGGTTGTAATCCTATCTCTTTTGCCCTCTGGAATATTATATTCCATGCCCTGTGGTCCCTTAATGTAGAAGCTGTTAAATCTTGTATTATCCTGATTGTGTTTCCACAATACTTGAATTGTTTCTTTCTGGCTGCTTGCAATATTTTCTCCTTGACCTGGGAACTTTGGAATTTGGCTACAATATTCCTAGGAGTTTTCCTTTAGGGATCTCTTTCAGGAGGTGATTGGTGGATTCTTCCAATTTCTATTTTGCCCTCTGGTTCTAAAATATCAGGGCAGTTTTCCTTGATAATTTCTTGAAAGATGATGTCTAGGCTCTTCTTGATCATGGCTTTCAGATAGTCCGATAATTTTTAAATTCTCTCTCCTGGATCTATTTTCCAGGTCAGTTATTTTTCTAATGAGATATTTCACATTGTTTTCTAATTTTTCATTCTTTTGGATTTGTTTTACAGTGTCTTGATTTCTCATAAAGTCACTAGCTTCCCAGGCAAGTTTCTAAGACTAAACTTTGAAGAGCAGGTTCAGATTCAAGCAGGGAGAGGGTGTTCCCTCACTGGGAGTTCTCCAAAGCTGTGAAATCACAGGGTCCAGTCCAAAAAAGTTACAGATGAAGAAACTGACTTAGTCATGGTCACTACAGCTAATAAGGTGGAGGTGGCATTTAAATCTAGGTCTACTGACTAAGTCTAGTGTTTTCCCCCACTACATCTTCCTGCCTCTCAGGCATTCATTAAGTCCAAGACACAGAGTCCCCTTGGTGGGGAGAAGATCATGGGTGTTGGGGAGGAGGAGAAGAATTAAACCCTCTTGTCTTACCACTCTGCTGGTTCACCAGACTATCAGCATCATTTCCATAAGTCATTAGCAGAAGGGGGCTGTCATGTTTCTCTCTTTCAATTGAGGAGGCATAGAGAGGTAAGGTGACCCAAAGACATGGCAGAACTATGGAGATTCCAATCAGTGGTCATCGTCTCTGCTCTTATCCATCAACCTTGAACTTGGACCCTCCCCCTTCCTTCTCCATGTCCTTTGCCTCTCAATTTCTTTTTTAAAAAACATTTTTATTTAAAGTTTTGAGTTCCAAATTTGATTCCTCCTTCCTTCCTTTCTCTCCCCCCTCCCTTAGAGAGTAAGCAATCAGATATAGGTTATACATGTACAATCATGTAAAATATTTCCATATTAGTCATTTTGTACAAGAAGACTTGAATAAAAGAAAAAGAATGAAATAAAGTGAAAAAATAGCATGCTTCAGTCTGTATTCAAACAATATCAGTTCTTTCTCTGGAGACAGATAGTATTGCTGAGATAGCATTGTTCATAGTTCTTTATCATACAATATTGCTGTTACCATGTATAATGTCTTCCTGGTTCTGCTCACTTCACTTTGCATCAGTTCATGTAAGTCTTTCCAGATTTTTCTGAAATCATCCTGCTTGACATTTCTTATAGAACAATAATATTCCATCACAATCAAATACCAGAGCTTATTTAGCCATTCTCCAATTGATGGGCATCACTTCAATGTCCAATTCTTAGCCACCACAAAAAGAGCTGCTATAAATATTTTTGTACAAATAGGTCCTTTTGCCCCACCCCCCCTCTTTTTTTAATCTCTTTGGGATACAGACCTTGTAGTGATATTGCTGGATCAAAGTTTATGCACAGTTTTATAGCTCCTTGGGCATAATTCCAAATCGCTCTCCGGAATGGCTGGATCAATTTGGAGCTCTACTAACAGTGTATTAGTGTGCCAGTTTTTCCACATCCCCTCCAACATTTATCATTTATCATTTTCTTTTTTTTGTCATATTAACCAATCTGATAGGTGCAAGGTGGTACCTCAGAGTTGTTTCAACTTGCATTTCTTTAATCAATAGTGATTTAGAGCATTTTTTCATATGACTCAATTTCAATTATTTTCCCTCCTATCCTTAAATGTAAGCTTCTATCCCGGAGCCCTACCACCTCAATTTGCAGATTTGCAGATAACCCACACATAGTATGATAATCTCCAAATCTCCTCTCCAGGGGACAGCTAAGTCGAGCAGTGGATTGAGCACCAGCCTGGAAGTCAGGAAGATCTGAGTTCAAATCCGGCCTCAGACCAAACACTTGACATGTACTAGCTGTGTGACCTTGGGCAAGTCACTTAACCCCAATTGCCTCACAAAAACAAAAAAACAAAAAAACAAAAAAAAATCTCCTCTCCAAAAAATTAATCTAGACAGGTTGGAGCATTGAACTGAATCTAATAAAATGTAACAGGGATAGATGTAAAGTCTTCCACTCAAGTTCAAAAAGTCAACTTCACAAAGACAAGTTGGAGCAAATAACTCCATAGCACTTCCTTTGAACAAGACCTGTGGGGTTTAGGTGGGTTTTGAACTCAATATGGAAAGAGTGTGATGTAGCAGTAAAACTGCTCATGAAATCTTGGAGAGGCAAATCATCCAGGAATGAAGAGGCAAGAATAGTCTCACTGTCCAAACTATATTTGGAATATTAGGTTCAGTCTTGGGCCACATTTTAGAAGACATTGCCATCAGTTAGCCAGATAGCTACCGGAGGAATGGACCTGGGACATTTATATACACACATGTATATATATAAATATATGCACACATATGTGTGTATATAAATATGTTATATATTTATATATAGATATGTATATATAATTTATACTTTATATATATACTTTATACATATTAGCAAAGTACATGTGTATAGCTATAGATGTATATGTTTATATATACACATATATACATGTTAACATATATACATAAACATTTTGTTTAAAACAAAACATAAAATGTTTATGAATATGAAGAAATTCATGGTTTCTCATATGGTCTTCTGCTCAGTTCTTCTAATCGCAAGGTGTTTATAACTACTGCCAGTTGTTGAATTCCCAATAAAAAATAATTTAAAAAAGACCTATTGATATCATAGTTATTTGGTAAGGAGAGCTATTTCTAAGTAGATTGGCTTAGAAGCCAAAAACAACAGGCAAATCTCAAGGTTTAAGTTTACTTATAAGGCCTTGAATGGAAGTTCTGAACCTCAAAAAAAGAAGTCAGAGAAAGAGGGAAAAAGGAATAAGAGAGAGGAGGTGGGAGGGAGGAAGAGGGAGGGAGGGAGAGAGAGAGAGAGAGAGAGAGAGAGAGAGAGAGGGAGGGAGGGAGAAGAAAACATGGAAAAATAGCGGGTAAGAAAGTGGGAAGAGAGAAAAAGAGGGAAGAAAAGCTAGAAAAGGAGCAGAGAAGAGTGGAAAGAGGTTGAGGATGGTGAGTAAGGGAGGATGGGACAGAGGAGGGAGGAGGCAAAGGAGGAAAGGAAGAGAGAAGGGGAGCAAGAGAGGGTGGAGACACTATGAGGGCTGCTGCAAAGCAGAAAGGAAGACCTCTTAGTTTTCTCATCTGTAAAATGGGTGTGGAGGGGGAGGGGCCATGGAATAGATGAATTCTGAGGTTTCTTCTAGCTTTAGATCTACGATTCTATGATCCAGGGAAAGACAGAAACAAGTTCATGGGGGACCAAAAGATGGGAAGCCAGGGGAGCTGAGAGGATTCTATGGGTCTGAGTTGCTTGAAAAGAATGTTTCTGTTGAGTTAAACTTAACCTCTGGAGAGGGGAATGGAAAGCCAGAAAGCAAACAGACCATGAGCAAGCCCTTGAGATGATTTAGCCATTGAAGGAAAAACTTGAGTGGGGATTTGGAGCAAGGCAAAGTGTTCCCTTGGGAAACCTCAAGGACTAAGAAGCCCAGTTTCCCTGGGGAAAAACATTGGCTTGCTCCCTTCTGCCTCTGTGAGGGTGTAACCTTTACTGGCCTTTCATTCCCAGTCCCTCTAAATGTTTCTTTGTTTCCGAGTCATGCTGCCAGGATCCCAGCGGCCAATCAGGGCTAGTAGCCATAGCCCAGCCTACTGGGCTGCCTCATCAAGGAGAACATCATGGAGAAGCCCCACAGATGCCCGTCCTCAGCTCCAGAAGGTGGAGAATGACTCTCACTGACATCAACACACATTTAGGGAGCAAATAGTGCTCTTTGGGGGCGCCTGGCTAGAAGCTGGGGAGGATGGAGTGGAGTCGATAGGATATGTTTGCCCTCATGGAGTTTATCGTCTACTTGGGAAAGTAGGTCATAGAATCTTAGAATGTGAGAGCTAAAAGACTCCCTCCTATCTTTCTCTCCTGACCCCTTTTCTTATTCCTTCCTCTTCCCTTTCTAGCTTTTCTTCTGGAAGGGTAAGGATTGGTTAAGTCAATCAATAAAATCATGCTACACCATTTAAAGGTCAATCTTCACTCTTTATAAGATGAGAGCTCTAGGAGCTGGCAAGAACCCTGGAGTCATCCAATCTAATACCCCTCCCCCCATTTTATAGAGAAGGAAACAGGATCTTAAAGAAGTGAGTTGTCCAGGGTCCCACAGGTAGTAGGAAGAACTAGGCTTTGAGCCCAGGTCCTGTGACTTTAAGTTCAGAACTGTTTCCTCTTCCTGATGCCACCTCCCATGAGAATGAGGAAACTGAGGCTCATAGAGGGAAAGTGAGTTATCCAAGAGTACACTGAGTGTTAGAATTTATCTGGAGTGATAGGATTTGGAGCAATAAACAACCCCTTGGTTCAACCCCTCATTTTAAAAATGAGGAAACTGAGACCTAGAGAGGTAAATGTCGCCTACATGGTAAGTAGGGGATTCAGGATTCAAACCTAGGTTCTCTGACTCCAAACCCAATGTTCTTTCTCATACACCATGACACCATGTCTCAGTCTGGGTCATAGATTCATAGCAGTTTTGGAACTGGAACCAAACTTAGAAATAATAGTATCAGAAATTTAAAACAGAAATGGAGCTTAGGTGCCATCTGGCCCAACTCCCTTTTCCATGTAATGGGGAGAGTGGCCAATGAGGACCTGGTTCTTAGAGCAGACCCTACTTGGTTCCAATCCATAGACAGGTTTGGTGAGCTAGCTTCCAGGTACATGTAATAGAATGGGGCTTATCCCGACTTTGGAACATGCACCTGTAGCCTGTGGCTGTATCCTCTTGGTTTCCTTGGCAGTGACAAAAAGACTTTTAATCGGCTGCTGAGCCATAACTGAGTGTGCCTATGGAAGGTTCAATCAGTTCTCTTCCTTGGCGACTTTCAGGGAGGAAGAGCTGCTGTCAACCTCCACGTGGGGGCCAAGGCACCAACTTTGGCTACATTGTCTCCCACCTGGCCTCCGGGTGTCCATGAATGCATGTCACTTTGTTCCTAGTAGGTTTCTTCTTTCCTGATCTTAGGGAATAAGCATCCTGAGATAGGATATATCAAAGCCATCTGAGGTCTCACAGCAGCCAGAGGCAGAAGCAGATGAGTCCAGTGAGGAGGCCAGATCAGCAAGAAGCCAGCCCAGCTGAACAAGGTAGTCACCCATTCACTGGCTACACCACACTCAAAAGTGAATATGGTGGGGATTCCAAATAGGGATGAAAGGACTCCCAGGGCCCCATGGAGGGGCAGAAGGGAGGAAGTTTTGTTAACAACCACATTAAATTTCAGCTACCCTCCCTAGGGACTGAGTGAATGTAGAGAAAGGAAAGTGTGTTTTATTGTTATGGGAAAGAGGGGGTGATTATTTTTTTTCTTGGTTTCAAGGAGATAACATTCTTTTTTTCTTTCTTTTTTTAAATAGCTTGTTTTTTCTCAATTATATGTAAACAAAAATTTTTTTAATTCATTTTTTTAAAATTTTGAGTTTCAAATTCTCTTCCTCCTTTTCTCCCCTCCCCACTCCTCAAGAAGGCAAGCATTTATATAGATTATACATGTGCAGTCATGCAAAACATTTCCATATTAGTCATGCTGTAAAAGAAAACACAGACTAAAAAAAATAAGAATAATAAAGAAAGTTTAAAAAGTATGCTTCAGTCTGAATTCAGACTCCCTCAGTTTCTTATCTGGATATGGATGGCATTTTCCATCATGAGTCCTTTGTAATTGTCTTGAATCATTGTATTGTTAAGAATAGTTAAGTGACTCACAATTGATCATTGTATGATATTGCTGTTAGTGTGTACAATGTTCTCCTGGTTCTGATCACTTCACTTTGCCTCCGTTCATATAAGTCTTCCCAGGTTTTTCTGAAAGCATCCTGCTCATCATTTCTAATAGCACAATAGTATTCCATCAGAGTCATATGCCACAACTTGTTCAGTCACTGGGGGAGGAGGGTGTTGTTAGCCGATATTGGTAACTAAATACAGAGACATTTGGGTGGTGTGGAGGATCAAGTCCTAAACCTAGATTTAGAACCATCTGAGTTGAAATCCAGCCCTAAACACTTACTAGCAGTGTGACTCTGGGCAAATTACTTAACCACTGTCTGCCTCAGTTTCTTCATCTGTAAAATAGGGATGGTAAATAATCCCAGAATTATTGAGGATAAAAAAGATAATATTTGTAAAGTGCTTTACAAACATCAAAGTGACATCTAAATACTAGCTATTATTAAGTATGCTAATGGGGGGCTCATAAATGATAGTATTGGAAATCCCAGAGCTTCAGGGTTACCCTCAGGACCCTGAAGAGGAAAGCAGTCAGTCACCTTCTAGGTACCCAACCTGCCTCTGTGAGTAGGAATTGGGAGAGTGGACCTAGGATCTATGTTCTGAACTGAAGCCCAGAGAGACCAGCAGCTTGCCTGAGCCCACACAGCAAGTCAGCAGTGGTGGCAGCACTGTAATCCAGGTCTCCTGACTCCAGCTCCAGGACTGTGGTCACTCTGTGATGTTGATGGAAGAGATGAAGAGCTTCCTGAGCCTGGATGTGGGGAAATCTACAGGAGGGATAGACTATATGGGCTCCAGGAGTTTGGAGGAGAAACGGATGAGAGAAATACTGAGAGTCGGCTAGCATTTAGATGATACTTTACAGTTTGCAATATGTTTTACAAATATAATTTCATTTGATCCTCACAACAACCCTGGGAGGTAGGCATTATTATTATCCTCATTTTACGATGAGGAAACTGAGGCAGGCAAACGTTAAGTGACTTGCCCGAGGTCAGCTAGCTAGTTACTGAGACAGGATTTGAACTCTTCCAGATCCCTAGTCCAGAACTCTATCCATTGTGCCACCTAGGTGCTTCAGTTTACCTTTATAAAGGCACTGTCTGTTTTCCCCTGGCTTCAAAAGTAGCTTTCCAAAGCCTGACCCTTCCTGGCTCCCTGGATCAGCAAGAGAGAAGGACTCATCAGTTGGCTAGCCTTTTCCACGTATTGCCGGTGGAATAGGCAGTGTAAATGGTATCTGGATCAAAAATCACGTAGGATGTGGTACTGTCCCTTTAACTAAAGATAGAGACCATTACAAAATGAGGCTTAAATAGTATACCTCCCTCAGAGAGCAGGGAAGCCAGGGATGGCAGGGTGTGTTGAGATGAGCATCCAACCTGGAGTCATGGTCTATGGGTAAGCAGCTCTGCTATTGGCTACCTCCCCCCTCCCACAGCCTCGGTTTCCTCCTCTGTAAAATGGGAGATTGGACTAAGATAATTTAGTGGCAGTGGTTTGCTGTAGTAGATAGAGCACTGGACTTGAAGTCAGGAAGACTTGGGTTTGAATCCTGCCTCAGACAGTTGTGTGGTTAGCTTCTCCAGACCTCAGTTTCCTCATCTATAAAATGAAGTGGTTTGACTTCATGACTTCTAAGGTTCCCCCCGCCCATCTCCAAATCTATGGTCCCATGACCTCTAAGGACCCCCTTGTCACTAACTCTCTGGTCCTGTGGCCCATTCATGCTGAGCTTTTCTGGAGAGCAGATTTGGATTGGGGACGGGAGTGGAATGAAATCAGAGCCCGAAAGGCCCCAGGGTGCTTGAAGGATTAGAGACCCGACAGAGGAGGCTGGGGCCTTGAAGGTAGACTCCACAGCTGTATCATCTGGCCGGCCTTACCCAGCCCACAGATTCTGGAAGTCCCCGTGTCTCTCCATCTGTAAAGCAGACATAATGAGATTCACCACTCACCTCCCGGGGCTGCTGGGGGAATGACTGCACTAATGGATTGTCTGGAGAATCTGAAATGCTGGGGAAAAAAACTAAACACAGTCAAAAGAAGGGGCCTTCTGCTGGTTCAAGTGCTCTCCTGGAGGAAAAGCCCCATTTGTCTTTCTCCTTCCTCTCGGGCAGAGGGAGAGGACAAAAGAATGTTTTTCCTACAATGTGAAAAATAAAAGTAAGGAAATGTTCCATCGTGGACATCACATTTGTTTATTATTATTATCTTTTAAAAATATAGTATGAGGACTATAGAATGTCTTGGGGAAAGAATTTGGCCTTATAGAAAGACCCGTGAGTCCTCCACTGCACACAGTAGTCTGCTTTACCTTCTGAACCACTTACCTGGTACTCCACGGGCAGCTCCACCCTGAGGCTGACTCAGTGATGGGTGAGCCCTCTCCTGGAGGCAAGGGAACACGAAAGGGCCCAGCTCACTCTCTACTTCTGGCTCACCTCTGTGACCTGTTGTCACCAAACCCATTGCCTGGCTCTCAGGTCCGGTGCTATTCCCACCCACCCCCAATTCCCCTTTCCAACCTCTCCATCTCCCTTTTGTGTTTTCTATTCCTCTTTTAGAATGTAAGCCCCTTGAGAATAGGGACTATCTCGTTTGGTATCCCAAGCACTTAGCACAGTGCCTGGCACACAGTAAGGGCTTAATAAATGCTCTATCTATTTATCTATCTTTCATCTATCTCTCTATCTCTTTATCTTCTATCTATCTGTTTATCTATCTTATCTATCTTCCATCTACCTCTCTGTCTCTTTATCTTCTATCTATCTGTTTATCTATCTTATCTATCTTCCATCTATCTCTCTGTCTCTTTATCTTCTATCTGTTTATCTATCTTATCTATCTTCCATCTATCTCTCTGTCTCTTTATCTTCTATCTGTTTATCTATCTTATCTATCTTCCATCTATCTCTCTGTCTCTTTATCTTCTATCTATCTACCTCTTTCTCTTTCTATCTCTCTCTGCCTCTATCTATCCAATATATCTATCCATCCATGTATGTATCTGTTTATCCACCTGTCTGTCTCCCTGACTCTACCTATCTATCTATCTATCTATCCTCTCTCTCTGTCTCTATCTCTGTCTCTCTCTCAGTCAGAAAACCTCAGAATCTTGGCTTTGCCGCTTTCTACCTATGTGACTTTAAGCAAGTCCCTTCACCTCCCTCAGCCTCAATTTCTTAATTTGGAAAATGAGGGTGTTGAATTCCATGGCCCTTAAAGTCCCTCACAGCTCTAAAAGTTTAGGTTCCCTTTCCCAAGAATCTGGAGTTAATATCAACTCTCTGTTATTAAAATGATGCCTGGATTCTGCTGGCCCTTCAGTTCTTTTCCTTCTCCCTTTTTAGGAAAGGAAATGGTGAGAAAAGTATGTCTAGGTCAAAAGTTCTAAAATAGACAATAACTAAAAAAAAGCCAACAATAACATCAGATTAAGTGTTGGAAAGTACTTTATAACATAGAATAGCAGAGTGAAAAGAGCTCTAAAACACACATTTTCATGGCTGGGAAGATTTTAGGTCCCAGGTCCTAGAATGTGAGAGCTGGGATGGACCATAGCATGTGGAATGGCAGAGCTGAGATCTCAACTAATCTCCTTGTTTCATAAGTGAAGACAGTGTGACCCAGAGAGATTAAATGATACCGTCTCCAGGTTGCAGGGGGGAAATTGAAGAGGCTTCATCCAACTCAGGAACAAGGGTGGTTTGTCTTGGTCCCCCAAGGGTGGCTTGTTCTGATCTTTTAATGACTTTGGGGAGGAGTAAAGGGCATTTCCTAGCTCTGTGCTTCCAGGAACACATATTTCATCCGGTAATATGGTAACACTTCTTTGTTCAACAAACATTGATCAAGTGTTTGCTCTAGGCCTCCTCTGCTGGAGGTTCTTAAAGGCTCTGCCAGAGCCACACTCTCTCTAGAGGGTCCAACCCAAGCTGGAGAGACTCTGAGTGTGGGCCTGTGAATGGATAGTGGGTCCCCGGTCTAAGAATAGCCAAGCACTGAGAGGCTCATTCCTAGATAGCTGGACTTTCTCAACTCCAACCACACAAAGCCTAGACTTGAGTTCATCTAATTCTCATCCAACTCAAGAAAGCATCTACTGAAGCTTGGAGGGGGTTCCCACACCAATGAAACCACGGCTCTGAAGTGAGCCCTGGGCTGAAATTCTCAAGGCCTGGGTTAGAATCCTGGACCTGATACTTATTACCTTGTAATAAGAGACACTAATTACCTGGGTAAGTCCCTTATCCTCCATAAGCCTCAATTTCTTCATCAGTAAAATTAAGGGGTTGGATTTAACAGTCTCTTAAGCGGCTTCCAGCTCTGAAATTCTATGACTGAGAAGCAGTGTGGCACAGTGGATTTAGAGAGAGAGAGCTGGATTTAGAAGATCTGAGTTCAAATCCTGCCTCAGCTGTTAGCAGCCTTGGGACCTGGGGCAAATCACTTAACCAGTGTGCTTTGGTCTCCTCCTCCATAAAATAGGGATAATAATAACCCCTACCTCCCAGAGTTGTGGTGAGGATCAAATTAAATAATTTGGATAATTATAAAACTCTTTGCAAACCTTAGAACGCTATATAAAAGGTGAGCTATGAGAATTACGATCTTTGGAATTTTTTTTTTTTTGAGGCAATTGGGTTTAAGTGACTTGCCCAGAGTCACACAGCTAATTACTGTTATGTGTCTGAGGCTGGATTTGAACTCAGATCCTCCCGAATCTGGGGCCAGTGCTCTATCCACAATCTTTGGAAATATTACAACACTACTTTGTTTAAAACAAGGCAATCCTTCTCTTCATCTGTTTATTGATGATCCCTATTTGGAGTGTGTAGACACTTCAAATTTGGAATCAGAAACCTGCCTTCAAATCTTGTCACCTGTGTGACCTTGGTCAAGTCACTGTACTTTTCTGGGACTGTTTTCTTATATGTAAAATGAAGGTGGCATTAGGCTAGACATCCTTGTGAGATCTCTTCCAGCTCTAGATCCTAAAATTGAGCTATAAGTGGCTCCTGCCTTAAAGGGGCTTCTGAGACTGAGAAAAACAAAGGCGTAAGGTCATTGGTCATGTGTGTACTGGAAAAGAACTCTGGATTTGGAGTCAGAAAACCTGGGAATGAATTATGATCATAGATTTAAAGCTGGCAAGGGACCTTAGAAATCATCAAGTGAAGCCCTCTCTTATTACAGATGAGGAAACTGAGGCTCAGAGAGGTTCCACAACTAAGAAGTGTCTGAGGAGGGATTTGAACCCAGGCCTTCTTGACCTCAGGTCCAGCATTCTGAGCTACTTCTGCAGCTTGTCAGTTGTGTGACCTCAGGGCTGGGAGATGGGGGAGTTCCTTCTGCTACTTTCCCCACTGGGTGATGAGTGGGCAAAGGTAGGGAGGGGGTACTGGGTGAGGCAGGAGAGGGACAAGGTACGTGGAGGGAAAGCCAGCACCCAGAGCACCTGGACTTGGGTCTGGAGAGCTAATGAGGTGTGTCAGAAAGACTACTGGATTGGGAGTCCGAGGTCCTGGGTTCAAATCTCAGCTTGGTCACTAACCATCCATTTCATCTTGGGCAAGTCACTTCCCCATATATGTCATATGTAAGAGAGTAGAGTACAGAGCTCCTTTATCTTTATTTAGCTCATCATCTTTTCCCCAAGCCCCTCCCACTTTCCCTATAGAGGGCAGCCTGCACCGTCCTTCAGGCTCACAACCTTGAAGTCATCCTGGGCTTCTCGTTATCTCTCACTCCCTCTATCCAAGCTTCTGCCTAAGGACCGCAGATTTCACCTCTGCGCTGCATCTCAAATACATCTCCTTCTCTCCTCTGACACGGCCACCACCCCGGTACAGACCCTCACCACCTCATGCCTGGACAATTACAATAGCTGCAGGTGGTTCTGTCTGCCTCGAGGCTCTCCTCCATCCAGCCACCAAAGCGATTTTCCTAAAATGGGGATCTGATCACGTCACTCCCCACCCCTCTCAATAAACTCCAGCAGCTCTCTGTTACCCCCAGGAGCAAATACAAAGTGCCCTGCTTGACATTCAAAGTCCATCATCACTTGGCCCCTTCCTGCCTTTCCAATCTCCCTATCCTTCCTCCCCCACCACATAAGCTTCAATTTAGTGGCACTGTTTTCCTGGCTGTTCCAAGTCCCAGACCCTCCATCTCTCAGCTCTGGACATTCTCTCTGGCAGTCCCCCGTACCTGGAACGTTCTCCCTCCTCTACTCTGACTCCTGACCTCCCTGGCTTCCCCACCTCTGCAGGAAGCCTTCCCCAACCCCTCGCAATTCCAGTGCCTCCTCTGTGTGATTTCCTATTTATCCTGTATCTAGCTTGTTTGCATGTATTTGTTTTCAGGTTGTATCCCCGTTAGATAGTAAGCCCCCTCAGGACAGGGACTGTCTTTTGCCCTCTTTTGTATCCCTAGTGTTTATTAGCATAGTGCCTAGCACATAGTAGGTACCATATACATAAATGTATATTAATTGATTGACTGACTGAGTAGAGGATTTCTGAGGTTCCTTTCAGCTCTAAATCTAAATGTCTGGGCCTCAGTTTCTTGGTTTGTAAGAGGAGGGGGCTGAACCTGTAAGGTTTTTTCCCATGTTTCCCTGCATGACCGTAGCTTAGGCACATAAAATGAGTGAGGTCCATCAAAGTGACCCCTGAGATCTCTTATTTAATTCCTCTCTGGGCCTCAGAGGAGACAGGGTGGACCAGAGTCTCTCTCAGGTTCTTTCCAGCATGAAATCCTATGATTTTGTGACCCTAGAGTGAGGTTTAAAGGGACCCCCGTGGGCCCAGGAGTTAGGGGACTTCTGCTAAGGCCATCTCTGAGCCCAGGACTAGGGGGGAATACCAGACTTCCCGCTTAGGCCTCTGTTCCTACAACGAGGTGAATGTGCAAGTAAGCACATGTGGGCACTGCAGAATTCAGCCAGCCAGGGCATGGCAGAGCCCCCAAGAAGGCCTTGGCCCAGCCCTGGAACGGCTCGTCAGCAGGGGCTGTTCTGCGGGCCGGCCGCATCCCAGCACTCGGCACGTTTCCCCTCAAGAGGGCCCATGTCGGCCTTTGGCTCTGTTCCTCTTCTTTTTTTTTTTCCACCCCTTTCTGCTTCATCTCCGAGAAAACATCTGTTTCCAGATGTTGTCCCTGAGCCTAATAAACCCAACGAGAGGCCTGAGTTAATATATTTACAATAGCCCGTGATGTCGGCTGCTAGCTAATGTCAGTATCGGATCACTCGAGCAGAGCAAGACCCCCTCATTTCCTGATTGGGGGAGGGGGGGCCAAGGGGGTGGCTGGGAGAGAGAGAGCCGGGGGAAGTGGGGGCAGGGAAGAAAAGGGAGTTTTCCTTGGCTTCAGAAATGAGATTTTAAAAAAATCAACAATCCTTTGGAGAAAGACAGAGAAAAAGGCCTTTGTAATGAGGTTTATGGGAACCTTCCTCCATGTCTTAAGCTTGCTTGCTGGCTACTGATGAAACAGGGTTGTGCCACTCTCTTTGGAGCCTGGGAAGGAGGGCAATCCCTTCAGAAGTTTCCAAAGCCTAGCCTAGAAACAATCCTGTGAGGTAGGGAGGGCAAGTGTTATTATTATGACCATGCTGCAGATGGGGAAACAGGCTCAGAGGGTTGGTGACTTACCCAAGGTAAGGATCGTGACTAGCAAATTGGGGATGGCCAGTAGCTCCCCGAGGTGTGACCAGGGAAAGTGGCAATGCCGAGCACTGTGAGTTTCTATGCTGTTGAAGGTCTGCAAGTGCTTTCAGCATCCTCTAAATATGCCACCCAGGGACAAACTCCCAATCATCCCGCCCTAGTTATAGCTCTGTCCATGGTTATATGGCTCATAAATGGTGGGGGCTAGATGCAGACATGAGGGTGCAGGGAGATTCAGTGGAAAGAAGGCTAGGCTAGGAGTCAGAGATCCTTGGTTCAAACCCCAGCCCTGCTTCTTGCTGTCTATGTGACCTCAGGAAAGTCTTCTCACCTCTCTGGGCCTCAGTTTCCTCCTCTATAAACTGAGAGGGTTGGGTGATATGGCCTTTGAAGTGCCTTCAAGCTCTAAATCTGTGATCCTGACTGATCTCCTGACTCCAAATCCAGAACTCTTTCCACTCAACCACTGCATCTTCCTTCAGATTAGTCCTTTGCCCCCTGAGAAGCCCTAACATACACATAGGCCAGAGTGTCCGACAACTTCCTTCCCTTAATTCAGCCCATACAAGATTCATGAGGTCATAGATATAGAGCTGGTAGTGACCTCAGAGGCTATCTAGCACACCTCTTCATTTTGTAGAAGAGGAAACTATGGCACAGAGAGAAATGACTTTTTCAAGGTCACACATCAAGCAAGTAACAGAGCTGGGATTTCACCAGGCCTTCTGACCCCAAGACTCCTCCTTCTGCTATGCTAACAAACTGGGAACCAGAATATATTATAGTCTGTGATTACTGGCACACTTCCTGATGAGTAGGACATTCATGGACACTTTCTCTTCCTCCTCCAGTTCATCCTTCCCATTATCAGGGTCATTTTACTTCTATATGGACCTAGTGAGGCCATTCCTCTGCTCAAAACCCTTTAAAGACTCCTCATCACTTCCAAGTAAAGTTTAATTAGCCTTGCTTGACTTTCAAGCATAATATAGCCATCCATAACACAGCACTGTGGAAAGAGTTTGGAATTCGGGAGATAGAGGACCTGTGTTCGAGTCCCAGCTCTGGCCGTATGTCCACAGGTACTTCCATTCAGCAACTGTATATGTGTGTGTGTGTGTGTACATATATATGTATGTATACACACATATGTGTGTATGTGTATATTTATATATACATATATATGCATATGTATTTGAAATAGTGAGTATGTGATGGAGAAGAGGGGCAGTGTATTGAGAGATAAAGCCTGATGTCAGGTCCTTTCTCTGATGCATGCTAGCTGTGTAACCTTGGGCAGGTAACTTCTCAGGCCTCAAAGACTCTAAGTTATAAATAAGGAATATCATTAGAGAGAATTTCCACACTGAGTATTCCTCCAGTGATGAAATCCCAGGTACAGACCCTTCCCTCCCTTTTCCCCACCCCAGCCAAATTCACATGGCACCAAATTGCCTCATCCCCACACGGGGGCATTGTGCTAGGCACTAGGGATACATAATAAGAATTTAAGCTTCTTGAGGGCAGGGATGGCCTGACTTTTATATTGGTACTCCCAGTGTTTAAAAGCACAGCGACTGGGACATAATAAATGTTTAAGAAATGTGTTTTCGTTCATTTATTCATTTCTTGGTTAGATCATTCATTCATGCACCACTTTGACAAACATTTATGTAACACTTTGAACCAAGCCTGTTCCCCCCAAGTCTTGAGGATTCCAGAATCTCAGAAGCTCTGAGCTGGAAGAAGTTTCAGGCCTCCATCACATGCCTTAAGTTCTCCTCCATCTACCGGTGGGGGGGAAGCCCCCGTCCCCTGACGCAGCCCTTTCCAGCCTGGGACAGTTCAAAGCATTAGAACTTCAAAGCTCGTGTCTGCCTTGCTACGATCTTCACTATTGTTTCTAGCTCTGTGCTGCTCTGGGACCAAGCTGAGTAAATCGAATCCCTTTTCCCCAAGACGGTCCTTCATGCTTGAAGCCATCAACCTGGCTGCCCCTGCTCTGGACTCCCTCCATTTTTTCCAGATAGAGTTTTATTCCTATTTGACAGATGACAAACTGGGAGCCAGAAAAAGCAAACAATGTGTTCAAAGTTGCAGATCTACTGAGCTCTGCCGATTGGAACTTTGTCGGCTGGCTTCAAACCTATACCCTTTCACCCACTGCCAGTTCGCAGGCAGATGCTCACATTGGACAGTCCTCTCTCCATAAATAGCTATGAAACTTCATATAGAAGTACACAGACACATACACACACACACACACACGCAACAACAATACCCATACAAAAGGTCATACAGAAATCTAGGAACCCAGACTCAAGGACTAATAAGGTATAAGAGACCTTGGAGGCCACTGAATCCAACCTTGTCCCAATATACAGTAAGGAAAATGAGGCACAAGGTAAGTGACTCACCCAGGATCACATAGCTAGTAAATGTCTGGGGCAGGATTTGAACTCATGTCTTCCTGACTCGACTATGTCACCTTCACTCACATATAGCCAACACACCTCTGTAGACACCAATGCACCCACATGCCTGCATGTACACAGACACACAATAACATTCATTTCACTGCTATACACAGGTATGCCCTTATGCCCATGGTGTAGCCCCACCATGTTCATGTGTGGATATATGTATGTATATGTATATCTATGTATACATAGATATACATACATTTATATATTTCTATATCTACATACACGTACTGGTTTGGCTTGAGGCCAAAGCCAGGAAACAGCCCAGCACCCAAACTAGGTCAGGACCCTCCAACTGCTGGCGTACGCCCCCAGAGGGTCCTCATTAGTTCAACCTCCGGGATCCCGCAGTCCAAACTCCTCTGAAACTCAATTAGCGAGTTTATTTTGGCTACAGATGACAGAGCTCCCTGGTGCCTCCCGGCCAGAGAATGACCCTTCTCTGAACATCTGTAGCCCTCCACCCTGCATTTACCCAGCCCCAGGCTCCCTTGGCTGCCCTTGCTGGGTCATAGTAAATGAACTGATCAGTGACTGGGAGAAAGCTTGCAAAGAAGTAGGAAAAGGCATTTATAAAGTCACTCAAGCGATTCCAGAGTCTGCTCTATCAGGAGCCGGCAGCGGCTGCAGCTAACTTTCCCCAAAGGGCTCTCCAACTCCACGTGCAAATATAAATTTTTCTCCTGTCCAGAGGTGGAATTGTATAATTTTGTGGCTTATACAAAAGAGAGATTGATATCAGGAGCTGGAAAGCCTGACTGGGCTACATCAGATCCCTGGGTTCTGGTCAAGTGGTGGATCTAAACCCCTGGCAACCAGGAGCCTCAACCTGTCTCTGTTCACTTCTGCCCAAGTCCTGATGGTATCTGCCTACATCCTCATCAGAGGCCAAGTTTAAGTCATGGGACATTTGAATTGGAAGAGACACCTAGAATATAGCATGTTAGAACACAGAATAGACACCATGTGAACACAGTGTAAGACCAGAAAGGGCTCCCTATTCCAGAACATAGAATGTTAGAACATTGGACACAGAAGGTTAAAACATAGAATGTAGAGTAGACTGTCAGAATAGATGCAGGGTTGGGGAACCTGTGGCCTCAAGGCCACATGTAGCCTTCTAGATCCTCGGGTGCAGCCTTCTGAAGATTTGTTCTGTGAAGTTTGGATTCAGTCAAAGAGCCACACTGGAGAACCTAGAGAGCCACATGTGGACTCAAGGCTGCAGGTTCCCCAACCCTGAAGGATGGAGGATGTCAAAACATAGATGGAAGCTAGGTGGTGCTGCAGAAGATAAAGTGCCTGCCTTGGCATTGGGAAGACTCATCTTCCCGAGTTCAAATCCAGCCTCAGACACTTTCTAGCTGCGTGACCCTGACCAAGTCACTTAACCCTCTTTGCCTCAGTTTCCTCATCTGTAAAATGAGCTGGAGAAGGCAATGGCAAACCACTCCAGTATCTCTGCTGAGAAAACCCCAAATGGAGTCACCAAAAAGTAGGAGATGACTGAAAAATGACAGAATAACAATAATGTTAAAACACTGAATGTTTGTGCTCCTGGAACATAGATTGTTAGAGTTGATTGGGATCTTAGAGGTCAACTAATCCAACACACTCATTTTCACAGAAGAGGAAACTGAGGCACAGAGAGGGGGAAATGATTTGCCCCAAGTCCATACAGTCAATTACCAACAGAGCTAGGACTAGGCCTAGCCAGGTCTCCTGTCTCCCTGTTATGTACTTTTCCAGTGCTCCAGTCCTGACTGTTTGACAGATGAAGCTATGGAGACAGTGAGAGGAAAGAGAGAGAGAGAAAGAGAGAGACAGAGACAGAGACAGAGACAAAGAGACAGAAGAGAGGAGAGAGACAGAGAAACAGAGAGAGAAGAGAAGAGAGGAGAGACAGAGAGAGAGAGGGAGAGAGAAGAGAGGAGAGAGACAGAGAAACAGAAAGAGAGAGAGAAGAGAGGAGAGAGAGAAGAGAGAGGGAGGGAGAGAGAGAGAAAGAAAGAAAGAGGGAGAGAGAGAAGAAAGGAGAGAGACAGAGAGAGAGAGAAGAGAGGAGAGAGTCAGAGAAACAGAGAGAGAAGAGAAGAGAGGAGAGAGAGACAGACAGAGAGAGACAGAGAAACAGAAAGAGAGAAGAGAGGAGAGAGAGAGAAGAGAGGAGAGAGAGAGAGAAAGAGAGAGAGAAAAGAGAGGGTAGAGAGAGGAGAGAGAGAGAGAGACAGAGACAGAGAGAGGTTCGATGTCATATACTAGTTCATACAGCAAGATAATGATGGACAAACCCCATACCAAATCACAGGGCTCCCAACAGTCCACCCTGAGCTCTTTCCATTAGAACATGTTGACATGTGAAAGGGCTTTGAAGTCACTGTACCCTCTGAAAGAGAAGCCATTATTCCTACGTTCTCTACCCCAAAGTCAAATTCAGGCTTGCCCCCTCTCCAGGGACCCTGCTGAACTGAGGCCTGCTCAGACAGACCAAGGATCCCCAGACAAGGTCTCTGAGATGGCGTGTTCCCCACAATCTAGGACATGTTCCTGATCAAGGATTGGTGCTGGCCCCGGTTCAGGCAGACGAAACAAGGCCCAGCTCTGACACTTCCTAGCTGTGTAACCCTGGTGAAGTTTCTTAGTGTTTGTACTTTGGTTTTTTATTACATACAAACTGATCTGAACAGTCCCTCAGAGTTCTCTGATGTGAAATGATAGCAGAAAAAGTCATTGAGTGCATGGCAGAGGACCTGGGTGGTTTGTCAAATAATAAACATTTATTAAATGCCTACTGTGTGCCAAGCACAGTGCTAAGTCCAGAGGATACAAAGAAAGGTAAAAGACAGTCCCTGTTCTCCAAGAGGTCACTATCTAAGGGGACACAACATGCAAACAGCTCCATATAAACAATCAGTAGGATAAATTGGAGTTCTCAACGGAGGAAAGGCACTGGGATTGGGGGAAGGATTGGAAATGGCTTCTTGGAGAAGGTGGGATGTGAGCCGAAGCCAGGGGAAGAGATGAACGAGGCGGGAGAGACAGTGACCGTGTCTGAGTTGTGTTTTTCAAGGAACAACATGGAGTCTGATGTCACCCACTTGTGTACGTGTGGGAGATGGGGGAGAGCAAAGTGCAAGAAGACCAGAAAGGTAGGAATGGCCAGGTAATGAAGGGCTTCGAACTCCAAACAAAGCATTTGATATTTGATTTGGAGGTAATAGGGAGTTTAGTGAGTGGGGGTAGGGGTGACATGGTCAGAACTGAGAGTCAGGAAATCCCTCTCACAACTGGTGGAGGATGGGAAGTCCAAACTGTTCATTAATAGGTCTGTGACCCATGTTAAGTCCCTTCATCTTCCTGAGCCTCAGTTCCTTGTCTGAGAAGTAGAGATAATGATACTTAGACTGCAAACTGACAAAGTTGTTATGAGGAAAGGCTTTACACCCTTGAAGGAAGAGAGTGATTGCTGTTAATGATCACATTAAGAAGGGTTGGACTGGACCCAGCTGTAGAGCAAGGCAAACAGTCCCTGAGGCAGAGACTTGATAGGAAAGTGGTTAAGAACAGAGAATTCCCATTGTTTTTGCTGGCAGTACCACCTCCAGAACTCAGGCACTCTGATGGGATGCCCTGTGGTCAGGGGAGGGAAAGGGGGTGGAAAGGGAGGGAGGAAGTGGGTAGAAGGAGGGAGGGGGCACAGAAAGTCTCATTCCCTTTGCTGCTTTAAAAGTGAGATAAAGCTCATTTATTCTGCACTTCAAGGCTTCTAAAGCATTCTTGCCACAATACCACCTCATTCTCCTAAACAGGTAATATCAGGATTATCTTTCCTATTTTACAGACGAGGAAACTGAGACACAGTTAACTGACACGGCCCAAGGTCACCCAGCAGGTAAGTATCGGAGCTGAGGCTCGAGCCCAGGTCTCCTGACTCCCAGGTCAGTCTCCTTTCCATTTCCTAGCCTGAAATGTTGTTGCTGTTGTCATCTCTTAGAAGTGACTTTGCCATCTCAGGGGGTTCACACCCCTTACAAGTGAGCGACTATCCTGCTGCTGAGAGAAGAGGGTAGAGATTCTATGCTCCAAGTAGGCAGGGGCAGCAAAGGCAGACTTGGGGACTTGGCCATGCCTGTCTCTGTACAAAGTAGGAAATAAATAAATGTTTCCTCAATGAACCAGAGTCAAACATCACAGTTCTCCCTTCCTAGGAGGTGCCTAGAGGCGCTTGGGGAGTCACCAGCCTAGGCACAGAGGGCAGAGCCCTCTAGCCATACTCCCATCTTAACTAGCCTGAGTGAAGAGAGCCCAGTAGGGTCAGATAAATGCCTGCATTCATTCTTCAAGAGCCAAGACTTTGCCATCATCGGAGCAGACGCTTCCCACTCTAAGTAGAAACTCTCTCGCTCCCCCTGGTGGCCAGACAGAACCCACACTCTCCTGGGCATGTCATCTCAGGGTGGTTTTAAGTAGAAATTGAGAGAAGTTTGTAAAGAACTTTGCAAATCTTGAAACGTCATATAAATGCTAGCTATGATTATCTGCCTCTGGAAAACCAGCAGCCCAGCTCCGCATTGATCGTAGTATCCTGGAATATGTCAGACAGAGCAGAAAGGGGACCCAAGAGGTCTTCTAGATACGGAGGAAACACACCAAGTCAGTGGCAGATCTAACTCTTCTGACTCCCCAGTGCAGCGTTCTCCGCGCTGAACCAATTGCCCCCCAGGTTTCCTCACCTAAAGGACTCAGAACACTCTTACTTACTGTCTTAAACTGATGAAAAACCTATGAGTTGCTGGAGGCTGAGAGCTCTAGTGTCAGAGGCCAGATTTGAACCCAGATATTTCTGGGAAGCTCGGTGGTGCAGTGGATAGACTGTCGGTCCTGGAGTCAGGAAGACTCCTCTTCCTGAGTTCAAATCTGGCCTCAGAGGCTTACTAGCTGTGTGACCCTGGGCAAGCCACTTCACCCTGTTTGCCTCAGTTTCCTCATCTGTCAAATGAGCTGGAGAAGGAAATGGCAAACCACTCCAGCATCTCTACCAAGAAAACCCCAAGTGGGGTCACGAAGAGTGGGACAGGACTGAACAACAACAATTCCTGAGTCCAAGTCTACTCCCCTATCTTTCATCGGGGATCCGCACATCTGCCTCTTAATGACGATTAAATAATTACATACGGCATAGAGTTAGTGTACAATGGAAAGAATGCCATATCATAGATCATAGACTCAGTGAAAATGGAGATCTTAGAAGTCACTCAGTCCAATCCCTTCAATGTTTACGAGGGAAGAAATGAAGACATAGAAGTTCCATGGGTAATAAGTGAGTCCCAAGATCTGATTTCAAGTCCCATCTCTCTTATTATTTGTGTGACCTTGGACAAACTGCTTCTGCTTTCTAGGCCTCAACCTCCTCCTTTGGAAAAAAGAACCAGGGGTTTGGACTAGATGATCCTTAAGGTTCCTTGAAACCCTTATGTATCACAAGAGAGATATATTGTTATTATATGATGTGAGATATTACACTTGCTGACACTATAGTAAGTGCAGTCAATATTTTACTACTAAGGGCCCAGAGGAAGGCAATTGACTTGACCCTCCTTTCACTCTTCTGTTTCTCTCCCACCATATATGTCCTCTCTCCCCCTCCACCTGTGCGGGAATGTTATGAGCCCCTAAGAGATAAGGTCTGAATAGACAGAGTTACTTAGAGCTGATTATTCAGAATGATGGTTTTTTAAGTAAGAAAGATAGCCGGGACGAAGGGAGAGAAAACAAGGTCGAGGGGATACTTTATGAGCGCTCTTGGATCCCCACAGGAAACTTCTGGCTGCCCCCAAGGAAAAAGTGCAGGAAGGGGGAGTTGGGTTAGATACTACCCTCCCTGATGCAGGGGAGGGGAGAGGGAAGGTGATTCTGTTCCAGCTTCTCCATACAGATGCTTGACTCTTTGAGCTTAGCCTGATGGCAGGCATACACATTCAATGCCTCTTCTATCTTCCCCATCCCAGTTCTCCAGTCTCCTGGGATGAGCCTCCCTCTGCTCTGGGCTTCCTCCTCTGTCCATCCCTCAGGCAGGAGTCAGTGGGACCCTGTCAGTTCTTATGTCTTTTCCTTTAGTGGTCCTAAGGCAGGCTGATTGCTCCCCTTTCAGAAGGAAGATGTGAGATAATGGATGGGTGGGAAGGTCTGGTAGGACCCCTCCCTCCTCTGCTCAAAGATCTCCCTCCCATGGGGGGCCATCGCCAGTCATCCTGATCTATATCTTGCCACTGGACCCAGATCGCTCCGGAGGAAAAAGCGAGACTGGTGACTACATGGCCCTCCCTCACTTAAATCCAGTTCACTTGCATATCATGGCACCATGACATTCCCGATGTCATGGTCCTCTTTGAGAACAAAGGACAGACAACAGCAACAGCCATCTCATGATTCCCTATTGATTCCCTACCAATTCCTATGATTTTCATATTGAGTACTATTTTCATATTAATCGATATACGTGTAATGTGTAGCTAGAAGAGGCAATTCTGAGAATTTAATCTATTCGTATATTCATTACACATATCATATCGATTACTATGAAAATCACAATTCCCTTCACATTCCTTTGTCTGACATACGAGGACTTCTCCAATCTGGTACTACCTTCTTTCCAGTCTTAAGTTATGCCTCTCTTATGTCCTTGTTATTGGACAAAACAGGTTAATTTCTGTACCTCAAATGAATACTGTGGTCTGACTCCCTATTTTTGTTCCCATTATTCCTTATACCTGGAATATCTCTTTTCCTCTCCCACTAATTCAATCCCTACCCACCTCAAGCACTGCCTCCAACGTTTCCCTGATTGCCAAAGTTGATAATAGCAGGCTGTTTCCCAGGCATCACAGAGTACTTGGGTTTATACCTCTCTACTATACCATACGTACATATACTATAATTTGGTACCTTAGCTGCATTTGTCTTATCCTCAGGACTGTAAGCTCAGGGAAGGCAGAGTGAGTGAATCTTTTCCAAATTCTGTCTCCTCCCCCAACGGCCTGGTACTCCATTCTTAAGTTCTATAATTGTTGAATTGGGGACAAGATGCAGTGAGTGATATTTGAATGGCAAGATATGATGGACATCCTACTGAGGCCGACCTAGGGTGAGTCTGTAGACTTGGGAGCTGAAGAAAGAGGCGGATGCCCAAGACAGTAGTGGGAATGGCTGGCAGAACTGTGGGGACCTAAGGCCCCTCCAGGGGAACCCCAAAGATGAGCATATAATAGTGACCCAGTTGGGGAATACCAACGGAATCTTCCCCTTCTTTGCACGTATCCCAAGAAGTCCACTTCTGCAAACTTCTGGGAAGTGGTAGGGAGCTTGAGGATGGTCCCGCCTCACCAAGCTGCCTTGGGGAGGGAAAGAGAAAAAACCCAACCAGTCTCCCCACCTTGGTGTGATACAGAAGAGGGCAGAAAAACCTGAAGCCCCCGCACTCTAGCCCAATCTCTTTCCTGCCTATAAATAACTGCCCAAGAGACACTTCAAAGGGAACTGGGAGCCCCAGGGTGGGGACTTTGGGGGATGAGTGAGGAGGAGAATAAGACTTAATCTTCCATCCCACTGAGCAACTTTGCATGAATAAATAAATAAATAACTTGTGAGAGGAGGAGAGGGAGAGAAAGGGGGAAAGGAGGGAGAGAAAGAAAGAGGAATACAGGTAGAGGGGAGGGATAAGAGAGAAATAGGGAGGAGAGAAAGTCAGAGAGAGGGGGAGGGAGGGAGGGAGGAAGGGGAGGGGAGAGGGAGAGAGAGAGAGAGAGAGAGAGAGAGAGAGAGAGAGAGAGAGAGAGGGGGAGGGGATGCAGCAGGGCTTGCTCATCGGATCCCTGTAGCTGGGGAGTGTGTCAAGTTACAGAGGCGCCCGAATCGGGCCCGGCACACCTCCGAGGAGGCGGCGGTGGCAAACACCTCTCTCTAATGGGGACTCTTCTGGCCGATCCCTCCCTCGCTCCTCCGCGGAACCGAAACTGACAAACCCCGGGGAGACCCACCCCAGCCAGAGGAAGGAGGAGGAGGAAGAGGAGGAGGAGGAGGAGGAGGAGGAGGGGGAGGACGAAGAGGAGGAGGAGGAGGAAGAGCAAGAAGGGGAGGACACTAGCTCGCTGGCTCGCTCTCTGGAGCTCGCTCCCTCTCGGCACGAGCCCCCGGACCGGCACTGGCGAACACGGAGCGCGCTAAGCCTCGGTCCCGCTGCCTGGCCAGTCTGGGACTGGCTCCCGCGCGTCGCGCGCGGCCCGTTTGGCTCTCCAAGTTTGCGCGCCGGACCTCGCCAACACCGTGCCCCTCGACCCCGTCCTCCGCGCTGCTGGTCGGCTGCCCCCCTGAGCGCCCCCACGGCCGAGGGAGACCGTGAGCGGACCCGAGCAGCGCTTCACTTATTTCTTGGCTCTTGGGCGGACGGGCATGATCGAGGACAAGGCTCGCCAAGGGGCCAGCGACGCGGCGGCAGCGGCCCGGGGGGAGCCGTGCCCCCGGCCCCCGCTGCCCCGGAGCTGCGCGCTGCTGGGCGGCGTGTCCCTCTTCTCGCTGGCGCTCAGCCTCCTAGTGCACTTTCGGAGCGCGGAGCTGCAGTCCCGCCTGGGCCGGCTGGAAGCCGAGCAGCGGCGCCCGCCCCCGCAGCAGCCCCCGCAGCCCCCCGCCTGGCTGGCCGCGCACCAAATGGAGGAGGCTATTTTGGGAAGAGTCAACCAGCTGCTGGAGGAGGTCGGTGCTCTTTGTTGTGGGCCCTGCCCTGCCCCGTCCTGCTCTGCTCTGCCCCCGCTTTGCCCCTGCCCCTGCCACTAGCTATCCTGCCCTTCTCTCCTCTTCATTTCTCCTCTTCTCTTTTTCAGAGTCTCTCTTTCTCTTTCCTTTGCTTCTCTCCTTTTTTTCTTTTCTACACTCTCTTTTCTCCTCTTCCCTTCTTTCTGCCTCCTTTTTTCTCTCCTTCGTTTTCTTCTCTTGCCTCTTCTCTCTCTCCCCTCTCTCCTTGTATCTCTCTGCCTCTTTGCGTCTCTTCTCTCTCCTCAGTTGTTCCCTTCCCTTCTCTTTCCCCGTCTTTCCCCTCTTCTCTTGCTTCTCTCCTTTATTTCTCTTTTCCTTTCTGTCTCCACTATCTTTCCTTATGCCTTTTTTTGTCTATCACTCTTTTTTTTTCTCCCTCTGTCCTGCTACTCCATTCCCGGTCCCGTGCCATCCTGCACTTGCCCCCTTATCTCTTCAAGTGTTTAATTTAGTTCTACATTATCTCTGATCTTCTGGGGGCCGGACTGTGCACCCTGGGCGCCTCTTGAGTTCCCAGGACTTGTTCACATTGGGAAAGAGGACTGGAAATGGGGGTGGGCGACTTCGAGGAAGTTGGCGGAAGAAATGAGTTTCTGGCAGGGAAACGGGGGACATGAAATCCTCTGGACGCGCTCGCGAGGTTGGGAGCCCGCTCCCCAGCGCAGGCACTCATAGGGATGGGGTTGGAATGGGCCAAGGTAACTTGATCATAGGTTGCGCTCCCGGTGACTGACCACGGTAGCTAAGCCCCGAAGCTATCCCGCCCGGAGCAGGCTCCTACCTGCCTCCGCTTACCCCAGTCCTATAGGTGCTGGCGCACCAGGTCGGGCCCTGGAGAGCCAGGGCTCTTGGTCCCCTGGGGTCTAGTGCCTTTATTTCCCCTTCCCGCCCTCTCCCCTGAGCTAGGATGTCTCCTTGGTGCCCTGGACTGAAAAAAGTGGTGACTTCACGACTTCTCTCCACCCCCACTCTAGCTAGGGACTGGACTCCAGCCGGCTCCGGGGCCCTACCCCAGCCCGAGATCCCCACCCCCACCCTTGGCGTTGGGAAGAGTGCCCGGGTGTCCGGAGGCAAAACTGGCCCCTGGGGGCATTTTCCCTTCCGAAAGTTCCGCCCACCCCCATTTCCCCCAGTTGCCCAGCTTTTATTGCCTTGTCCTTGTGGAGAAGAGGGAGAAAAGGGAATGAGTCACCCTCAGGGTTTCCAGAGGCAATCCTACGGATGCCCTCCTGCTTTGGTACACTTTCCTCCCACCGTCCTTGAGGTCTCTCACGCTTCTGGTCCATGGTTTGCCTCAGGCTGGGCGTCCAGTTGGGCGGATTAAATTCAAGTTCTTACTGAGAGCCTGCGGTGAACCTACCTCACCCTGCCAGGGATGAGAGAGAAGACCCCTGGCTCTGCCTTCAGGCAGCTGATAGTTAAGACTGAAACGCATGGAGATGAGCTCTAAGGGCCTGACCAGCTCTAGCCTATGGGTGTGAGATTCTACCATTTCTCTTCTGCTCCACTCCCATTAGAACCATCACCTTAGATCAGGCAGGCTCTCAACTCAGCTCTCCTAGTAGCCTCCTACTTGGCCTCTTTGCCTCCCATTCATCTTTCTTACCATCCCTGAAATTTGCAGAGGTCTGACCACATCCCTCCCCCACTGAAGGTAAAACCCCCAGACTTCTGAGTCTAGTACAATAATTCATTTTTTTCTTTTTTTGGTAGCACTTAAAAACGCCTTCTTTTCTCACCATTTGGAGTGAGGAACTGGGTTTGAGTCCTAGCCAGGCCACTTCCTTCCTGTGTGTCCTGGGCAAACCACCTCCCCTTCCTGGGCCTCAGTTTCTTCCTCTTTAAAATGAGAGATTTGGGCTTGATGACCTCCCACATCCCTTAGAGCTCTAAATCTACGAACCTATAAATAGCTCTGGGAGGTAGGTAATAAAAGTATTGTCTTTATTACAGGCAGGAAAATTGCGGTTGAGGTTAATCGAGGTGAGCAGGCTCACACACAGTCACCGGATCATAGACATAGACTAGACCTGGAAGGGAACTCAGGTCATCCAGTCCAGCTTCTTCATTTTACAAATAAGGAAACTGAGGCCCATCCATTTTTCCCTCTCTCCATCTTATTTAGAAAATTTGTAGCTCTTTGCCCTACTCCTGTCATGTTCCACCTTGTATCATACTCCTTTATGTCCACGTCACATTCTCCTATTAGACTATAAGCTCCTTGAAGGCAGGAACTGTGATTTTGAATCCTCTAGCTAGCATAAGACTTTTCACATGGTGAAACAGCCTTTTGATAATTGACCTTTGAATTAAAACTTAATGTCATCCAACCCAGAAGTCTTAATTCTGAAGGAGGTCAGAGGAGGAAGGAATCCTTGGGGTGGGGTGTGTGTGTGTGCGATCTCTCTCTCTCTCTCTCTCTCTCTCTCTCTCTCTGTGTCTCACACACACACACACACACACACAGGGGTAGGGGGCATTAATGGCTTCATGGAGGTGACATGTAAGCTGGGTCTTGAAGGATAGATGTGATTCAGATAGGATTTAGAAAAGAAAGGAACAGTTCAATCCTTTCATTTTACAGATGAGGAAACTGAGGCCCAGAGAGAGATTTACCCAAACTCACACAGTAATTTAGCTGAGGCTCAAACCAAGGTCTTCTTACTTCAGATCCAAGATTCTTTCCATGTCATTGAGGATGTTGCCTCAGGGAAGAAAACATCATTCCAAGCAAATAAGGCAAGGAAGGACCTCCCATATCTGGGGGCTGCCTCTGCTTGGTTTGACTGGATTTTCCCCAGCCTTGGACACTGAGAGAATGAAATTCCCACAGCTCAGAGAAGGGTGGGGGAATTAGATTGGACTGATCAAGGGAAGAAGGGCAGGACAAGGCCAGACACCCTGGTGGGACTGCACCAGCAATGGTGTCTGGAGCCCTCCAGGCTGCAGTGATTTCAGCACTAGGGGCCCAGGATATCTGGGATCCAGTCCATGTGCCAACAGCAAGCCACGGCCGTGGTTTCTTCATGTTACCCCCAGTTCTCACATAACACTTGGCTTGTACTTCTGATACACTTCTCTTTGCGACAGAATGGTAAAATGTAGCAGATGGGTTGGAAGACTTAGAATCAGAAGACCTGGGTTCAAATCCCACCTCAGACACTTATTAGCTGTGTGACCATGGGCAAATAATCTCTCTGGGCCTCAGTTTCTTCTCTGTAAAATGAGAGGTAGTGGTGGACTAGATTCCCTTTTTAAAAAATTATTTTTACTTATTTCATTGAATATATCCCTATTACATATAAAAAAAACATTTTAACAATTTTTTTTTAAAATTTTGAGTTCCAAATTCTCTCTCTCCTTCCTGCCCTTCCTCTCTCATTGAGAAGGCAAGCAATTTGATATCAATTATGCATGTGAAATAATGCAAAACATACTTCCATATTAGCCATGTTGCAAAAGAAAACACAAACAAAATGATACAATAAAAATAAAGTTTAAAAGGGTATGTTTCTATCTGCATCCAGAGTTCATCAGTTCTTTCTCTGGAGATAGACAGAATTTTTCATTATGGGTCTTTGCAGTTTTCTTGGATAACTGTATTGCTGAGAATAGATATATCATTCATAGTTCATCATCATACAATATTGCTGTCACTATGTACAATGTTCTCCTGGTTCTGCTCACTTTACTTTGCATCGGTTCAGGTAAGTTGTTCCAGGTTTTTCTGAAAGCATCTTGCTTGTCATTTCTTATACCACAATAATATCACAATCATATACCATGACTTGTTCAGCCTTTCCCCAGTTGACAGGCATCCCCTCAATGTCCAGTTCTTTGCCACCACAAAAAGAGGTGCTATAAATATTTTTGTACAAATAGGTCCTTTCCCCTTTTCTTTCATTTCTTTGGGATACAGACCTAGTAGTGATGTTGCTGAATCAAAGGGTGTGCACAGTTTAATAGCCCTTTGGGCATAACTTCAAATTGTTCTCCAGAATGATTGGATCAGCTCACAATTCCACCAACAGTGCATTAGTGTCTCTATTTTTCCACATCTTCTCCAGCATTTGTCATTTTCCTTTTCTGTCATATTAACCAATCTCATAGGTGTGAGGTGGTACCTGAGAGTTATTTAAATTTGCATTTCTCTAATCAGTAGTAATTTAGAGCATTTTTTATGTGACTATTGATAGGTTTGATTTCTTTTTCTGAAAACTGCCTGTTCATATCCTTTGACCATTTATCAAGTGGGGAATGTAGATCCCTGTTCAAGGCCCTTTCTAGCTACAAATCTATGATCCTATAGTCCTTGAGGGTAGGAACTTTCCTTTTTTATCTTTTTATCCCCAGTACCTGCTACAGTGCCCAAAGTATTTCACAGAGGAAATACTTTATCAATCAACCAATAAGCATTTATTAAACACCTATTGTTTTCCAGGCATGGTGCTAAGCACTGGAGATAAGATAAAATGAAACCATTCTCCTCAAACAGTTTAATACCAAAGGGGGAGAGAACATATATAATTCTTGGTATATACAACACACACACACACAGAGTTAGAAGTGGCGGGGGAGCAGCTGAGGGAGGAGGGAAGACCTCATGTGGAGGGAGGTTTGATCTGAGTCTTGAAGGAAATCAGGGATTGAAGAGGTTGAGCATTCCCGGCATTGGGAAGAGCCGCAGCAAAGGCATGGTGATGGGAGATAACGTACAAGGAGAGGAGTAATAGGTAATAAGGTTGAAAGGCAGGATGGTGCTACACTGTGTAAAAATTGAAATGCCTAACAGAGGAGTTTTTATTTGATTCTGAAGGTGGTAGGGAGCCATTAGAGTTTTAGGAGAGTGACAGGGTTAGATGTCCAGTTAAGAAAAATCCCTTTGGTGGGTAGTACAGTGGATAGAGTGCTGGGCCTGGAGTCAGGAAGACTCATCTTCCTGAGTTCAAATCTGGCCTCTGTCACTTAGTAGCTGTGTGACCCTGGGCAGGTCACTTCATCCTGTTTGCCTCAGTTTCTTCATCTGTCAAATGAGCTGGAGAAGGAAATAGCAAACCGTTCCAGTATCTCTGCCAAGAAAACCCCAAATGAAGTCACAATCAGACATGATTGAGCAACAAAAGCTGGTCTGAAGTGGGAAGAAACTTAAGGAAGGGAAATCAGTTAGAGAGCTATTGCAATGATTGAGGCAAGAGGTGAGAAGGGCTGCAATTAGGCTGGTGGCTACGTGAGTGGAGAGAAAGGGATGAATGTGGGAGCTGTAGAAGAGGTAAAAACTGGATCTGACCCCTGATTGGATCTGTGGAATAAGGTAGAACAAGGAGTCAAAGATGGCACTGAGGTTCCAAAACCAGATGAGTCAAAGAATTATCCTGCACTCTACATGATAAGTGGAATTGAATATTGTATACCAGAGTTATCTTTGTCTTGTCTTATCTCACAACTAGACTATAAGCTCTGTAAAGGCAGGGGTGACATCTTATTTAAACCATATGCCTTTCCTAGTACCTAGCACTGTGCAATGAATTCAGTAAATTCTTTTTTTTTTAAGTGAGGCAATCAGGGTTAAGTGACTTGCTCAAGGTCACACAGCTAGTACACGTCAAGTGTTTGGTCTGAGGCCGGATTTGAACTCAGGTCCTCCTGACTTCAGGGCCGGTGCTGTATCCACTTCGCCACCTAGCAGCCCTCAGTAAATTCTTAATAAACATTTGTCGAGTGAATGAATGAATTCCTACATTAGACTCAAAACGCTCTGCCCCCTGTGTTGTGAGTCTTGCTGTCTGCCATATCCAAAGGAGTGTGTGGGGTATTCAAGGAGGACTAGCACCTCTGGTGTGAGGGCTTACTAAGCCCTTTTCAGTGCTGCTCATCTGCCTTTGGTGTCCACCTGGCACCCAACTCTCACCTATGGCTCCAAGAGGCTGTACCATGCTCAGCAGCCATACTCTGGTGAAATTGTCTCAATAGAAGGGCTAAACCAGGCTGAGGATAGTCAACGGGCCTTAAACCCACTGGGGAGTTAGAGGATGTCTACCCCCAGCATGTGAAGACTTGCCCCAGTGGAGTAGAATGGCCATGAAGGCTGTGAAGCAGGTGTTGTGGAGCGCTTGGAGCTTGGTCAGACATCAGAGACGCCAAGGTCATCCGCTGCATCCCAGGCCATCACCAGTCATCCTGACTGTTGTCCTGCCACTGGACTTGGATGACTCTGGATGAGAAAGTGAGGCTGATGATTTTGTGCAGCTCTGCCTTCCTGAAATCCAATTCACTCGGAAGTCAAATCTTCACCCTGTGATGACATTGATCCTCTTCTAAAACGAAGGAGAAACAACAACCCAAGTCCTCCAAAGAAAGCTGGTCTGCTTGTGGCTGACAGGTCATAGTCAGAGAGTTCCTTGGGGGAGGGGGAGGGGAACGGGGGAAGATCCTGAAGACACGAACCTGGGCCTGTATAGGAGAGGTGGGGAGAGACCTTCTAGAAATGAAGAGAGGCCCACAGAAGAGTCACAGGGTGACCTTTTAGTTGTGTGGCTGGGAAGGAAGCCCATAGCTGACTCACAAGTCCAAAGGGGAAGAATTGTGTTTGACTCCTCCCTAAGTTTCTATGTCTAATCCCCCCAACCTCCTAAACTGCCCAGTACCCTAATGTATTCCCACATTGGGTAACAAGGCCAGGGCCTGATCTCCTGCTCTGAGTCACCCTTCCTGACCACTAGCATGGTACAGAGGGGAAAAAAACAGTTGTTTAGGACTTGGGTTTGAATCCTGCCTCTGACATGATCTGGGCAATCTGAAGCAAGTCACTAAATCTCCTTGGACCTCAGTTTCCCAGGACTCACTCAGTGGCCCCTAACAACCTTCCAGCTTGAGTCTATGGTACAGGGTAGTGGTTTAGAGCTAGAAGGGACCTTGGAGATGATCTATTCCAACCCCTCATTTGACAGTGAGGAGACACAGGTCAAGAATTTATGTGACTTCTCCAAGGTCACACAATAAATAGCAGAATCAAGGTTTGAACATAGGACTCCATTCTCTTTCCACCAGACCCCAGTGTCCCCACCTCCCCCAACAGGTTAACCTGTCACCTTTCCTTCATGACAAGTCTTAACCTTGAAAGAGCTCTGTGTGGCAAGCTCTGTTTGGCAAGCCACGTCTCTCAGGGCCTCAGTTTCCCCATATCTGTAAAACAAGGGCTCTGGACTAGATGATCTCTAAGGTTCTTTCCACCTTTAAGAGCCCATGATGAGCTGGTGGGGAAGATATTTATGGTCAGGATGAAAAAGGAAAAGGAAGAGAAGGGGAAGGAAAGAAGAAAGGGGGAGGATAAGTAAGAAATGGTGAGGGAGAGGAAGAAGAGGGGGGAGGGAGAGAAGGAGGGCTAGGGAGAAAGAAAGAAAAAAGGTGGGAGGGAGAGAAGGAGAGAGGGTGGAAGGGAGGGGAAAGAGTGAGGGAAAAAGAGAGAAAGGGGGAGGAAGAAAGAGGGTGGGAGGGAAAGAGAAAAGAAGAAGAAGAAGAAGATGATGATGATGATGATGATGATGATGATGATGATGAAAAAGAAGGAGGAGCAGGAAGAGGAGGGGGGAGGGAGAGGAAGAGAGGAGAGGAGGAGGGAGAGGGAGAAAGAGAGGGGTAGAGGGAGGGAGGGGGACAGAGAGAGAGAGAAAGAAAGAGAGAGAGGGAGGGAGGGAAAGAGGGAGGGAGGGAGGGAGAGAGAACTGGAAACACAGGTGGAAGCCAGATTTCCAGCTCTGAGTCAGCAGTGTGATGTGGCAGTCAGAAAAGCTGACATGCTTAGAGACTGCCAGAAGCATCCAGGAAGAGAAGGGGGCCCTCTTGCCATCGACTGCCCTGGTCCCCCTACATCTGTAATATTGGGGTTTGGTCCTGGAGACCACAGGGCAGAGCACAGAGTCAGGGAACTGCAGATTTAAAGCCATCTAGTCCATCCTGCCCCCCTTACTTTACAGGTGAGAAAACCTGCCTGGGCCCCAGGCGAGGTCACACAGGTAGCAAGCCTCCAAGGTGGGATTTGAACCCAAGGCCCATGCCCCCAAAGTCAGGGCCCTTTTCCCTTGCATCCTGTGCACAGAGGAGGGTGAGGGGGGCAGTGAGCAGGCTGGAGAGCGAGCCTACCATATGAGGATTGGTGAGGAGAGCTGAGATAGTGCAGAGAAGGGAAGATTTAGGAGAGCAATAATAGCTGTCTTCAAGGATTTGAAGAGCTGTCATGTGGAACAGAGATTAAGCCTCGTTCTGAGCTCGGCTCCAGCAGTCAGTGGAAGTTGTGGAGAGAAGGATTCAGGCCCAAGAGAAGGGGAGCGCTTGGTAGCAGCACTGTTCCCAAGTGGAATGAGCCACCTCTGGGTGTAGGGGTTTCCCCCTTCCCCGAGGCTGCACCTTGTCTGTCCTTCACTCTACAAGAGGACCATGTCATCAGGATGGTGGTGTCTTGACTTGCAAGTGAACTGGATTTAAGAGAGGCTGGGCTGTGCCAAGTCTCTGTCCTCCAGAGCTGGGTGTCCGCTTGTTGGGGAAGGAACAGAATAGAATGATAACTAAGGGGAGATGGAAAAGGGGCCTTGAGAGCGCCAATAAGCCCCAGAAGAGGGGGTGGCGATAAAGCAGTTGTCTGGGCTCCTCTTTGTCCTTCCCCATGGGGGCTTGTGCATGTCCTCTGGGTTTGCATGACCTTAATGACTTTTCCAGCTGCAGAGCTGTTGGTAAATCACAGAGACCCAAATGAAGATCAAAAGAGGCACAGAGTGCCTGTGAAATCCACCATAAATGATCAGGGAGGGCAGGGGTGGTGTCTGCCTCAGTGAGGTAAAGGGAAAGGAAATGGAGTTAGCACAGTGAAAGGTATTCCCAGGGAGAGAGAGGTCTGTGGGCTGAAAGTCAGCCTGATAAATTAACAGAGGAAGTAGTCACCTACCTGTGTTAATTCAAGGCTCGCTTATCCCCCAAATATCGCAGTGCCTGAAATTCCACCATTAATAGAATTTCTTTAGGCTTTTCCATCTGATCATAGATTTAGAGGAAAATAGGAAAAAATTAAGGCTTTTGTTAAT
Source organism: Vombatus ursinus (assembly GCF_900497805.2). Lineage (NCBI taxonomy): Eukaryota > Metazoa > Chordata > Mammalia > Diprotodontia > Vombatidae > Vombatus > Vombatus ursinus. The sequence continues at coordinate 4,943,564 of NW_020954625.1, read as the reverse complement.
GAAAAGAATTGCATGTAGTAGATTGTTTTTGGTAACACAGTTTAATTTTTAATATATCAAAAGTGAAAAATCACCAGCATAGAAATTAATGTCTCCTCATTTGGATCTCATGGAATCCCATAGTTCTGTGGAACACAACTGAGGAAATGCTGGTCTAAGGGCATTTCTAATGATGACTGTCAGTGGCCTCAGAGATGGAAGTAGTCTCTGAGGCCAGCCAGTCCAACTGGTACTGTAATGGTTCTTTTATAACCTCCTTCTCAGGTGGAAACATCTCCACCTCTGGGCATCTCCAACAGGCCAGTTGATGGTGATGGTGATGAGGAGAGGACTATGGAAACTCAGGTGGACATGTCTCCATCTCTGGGCAAGAACAGGCCAGGAACGATGGTGATGAGGAGAGGACTATGGAAACTCAGGTGGACATGTCTCCATCTCTGGGCAAGAACAGGGCAGGAATGATGGTGATGAGGAGAGGGCTATGGAAACTCAGGTGGACATGTCTCCATCTCTGGGCAAGAACAGGGCAGGAATGATGGTGATGAGGAGAGGGCTATGGAAAGGGAGGCTGAAGGGTGCCCAAAATAGATCTTCCCAATTTCCCAACTCTACCAGACTGTGGGAGAGTATAATATTAGGTATGGTGACCAGAGCACTTGAACGTTCATGAACGGGGGAGAAGGATGAAGAGGAAGGGGATTTTAAAGGGCTGCACACTATTGAGACATGAAAAGAGCATTCAGATATTTTTAATATACTTCTTTACTAGGATGGGTCTATGCTGTCCCTGGTTTGAGCCCTCCATCCCCTGGCGCAAATTGCCACTTATCCACTCCTCATCCTGGGCAAGTCCTGTCCATGTCCTTTCATAAGGAGCCCCTCCTCTTCAGCAAGCTGGGAACCTTTCTCTAGGTCTTTTAATATTTCAGGGATATCAAGTAGAAGGGAATTTAAAAGTCAATCCAGCTGATAGACTGACTTCAAATATGCTATGTAAGAATAAGATTTTGATTCCTACTGACCACAGAGATCAATCCTTATTGAAACATTCTTTCCACTAGACCCTGTCTCAATTTGTAACTATTTAAGGAGCTGAATAGAGGGAGTTAATCTGCTGATAAATTAAACTTAAATTGGAGGATTGTTTTTAATCTTTTACAAATAAATTTTATTGAGACATTTTGGTTTGGTTTTTTTTTTACATTACCTAATTCCTCCCCCACCCCCCAGTCTCCCTTTTATCAAATAATTTTTAAGAGGAGAAAAAAATTCAGCAAAATTAATCGACACAAAAAAATTGACTTTACACTTGCAATATTCCATACCCATAGAACCTACCTCTGCACCCCAGGGAGGGACTTGAGGTATGTTTTCTCATATCCTTTGTTTAGGGCCAAGCTTGGTCTTTATAATTTCACAATGTTCAGTTTTGATGGTTTAGAAGTTGTCATTGGTGTTGTCATCCTATATATTGTTTTCCTGGCTCTGCTTACTTTACTTTGCATCAGTTCATATAAGTCTTTTTATGCTTCTCTGTATTTATTACGCTTGTAGTTTCTTATAGCACAGTCTTATCCCATTGCATTCATGTACCATAGCCTCCTAAGCTATTTCTTAATTAATGGGTATCTTCATTGTTTCCAATTCTTTGTACCTCAAAAAGTGCTACCAGAAACATTTTGGTGCATAGGAAACCTTTCTATTTGTCAATGATCTCCTTGGGGTGTATGTTTAGCAGTGGAAACTTTGGGTCAATGGGTATAGACACTGTAGTCATTTTATTTACATAATTCCAAATTGCTTTCATTATCATCATCGAATTCAATTAAGCACCTACTATGTGCCAGGCACAGTGCTAAGTTCTGGGGTTAAAAGAAAGGCGAAAATATGGTTCCTTCTCTCAAGAAACTCACATGTGAATGAGGAAGACAATATTCAAACAACAATGCACATTCAAGGTATATACGATGTCAATGAGACAATCTCTCAGAGGGCTGGCACTAGAAGCAGGAAGGATGGGGAAAGGTCTCCTGCAGAAGATGGATTTTGAGCTAAGTCTGTAGTTGAGGAAGTCAGGAGATGGAGACCAGGATGGAGAGTCTTCCAGGCATGGGAGACTGTAAGGGAAAAGACAAGGAATTTGGAGATATATCCATAGTTTAAAACATGAACTGGGAAGCATCCCAGGCTGCAAGGGAGCAACAGTTCTGAATTAGCTCCAAGCCCCCAGGTCAGTGTCCACTAGCCAGAGTCTCACATTTCTCAAAAGAGACTGTTCTGTCTTGTTCCCCTTCCTCTATTCAGGGCAGCAATAAGTAAATTGCAGCAAAGACATGAATATGTTGTTCAACATATTTTTATCTCTATTAAAAATCTAAGAGGCAAAGTGAACATTTGAAAACAAAAGTTAAGGCTTCCCTCACCCAGAAGGCAACAAAGAAGTCAAAATGAGTAAGTAACCCATGGGACCATTTGGCTTCTTCTCTGGAGGGAGAGAGGGAGGAGATGGGGAAGTAATGTGTCTTCTCTGCCCTGGCACCAACCCCATCACAGTTGTTGGTGCTACCTAGACTGGAGCGTCTGTCTGCATGGCTCCATGCTCTGCCTTTAACTTATGATTGGATCTGTTTTCCCCACTTGCCTCTTGGCTCTGGCTTGCCCCCACCTCCTCCTTCTTAATTGTTTGGCTTGGTCTGCTGAGTTCATTTCTACCTTCCTCTACCCACCAGCCCCCTCATCATAGGGAATATACCATATTATCATATAACACATCGTAGGGAGTTGGCGAAAGCTTGGCAGTTTGAGTACTGTCTGTTCAGTGGTTTGCTCTCGCCCCTCGAGTCTCTCTTGGCCATTGGCTTGTCAAATGAGGGAGCTGGAGAAGATGACCTGTGAAGTTCCTTCATGCTCTGAGTCTGTGTTTCTGTGGTTCTAAGAAAAGCCCTCTGTGGCTGGGGCCTCTTGTTCACCCAGCTGTGGGACCCTGAGGGGATGGGGTGGGGACCATGTTGGCAGCCAGAGTCTTCCTTAAAGCTTCAAAGGGGAATCAAGCACAGACGGGCAGAACAGTTGGCATTTCATGGCCCTTTCCTCTGAAAAGGGACACTGAGGCTATTTTTCCTTGGCAGGTTAGCGCCAGGCCTTAGTTCTTACTGCCAAGACCTCCAGGGCAGGGAGGGGGGGAGGGAGGGGCTCAAGATCAGCCCCTGATCAGAAATAGATAATGAACATTTTGTCAACCACATGATGCCAGGCATCCTCCAAAGCCCTTCCCAATCTGGTCCTCAACCCCCATTATGGCCTTACCCTCCCCAATGCCTTGACCATTCCAGCAAGGTGGGACCTAAGCATCCTCTGCGCATTCTCACCTCTGAACAGTTCTCACGTGCCAAGGCTAACTCTGACTATTTTATTATTGTGAGCTGATATTTAGATGAATTACAAACCACTCTCACAGCAACCTTGTGAGATGGGTAATACAGTATCATTATCACCATTTTATAAATGAGCAAACTGAGGCTTAGAAAGGTATTATAAAATCCTATTTGTCTAGTTCAATCCCTTCAGAAGAAAGCAAGCCCATTCCTTCAAAAACCAAGCTCATCATAATAGCCTTATATAGTACTTTAATGTTTACGATATAATTTTGCATACGTTATTTTGGCTGATCCTCATGATAAGACTGGAAGGGAGGTGCCATTGTTAGCCCTATTTTATAGATGAGAAAACAGAGGCTCAGAGAGGTATTATAAAATCCTATTTGTATAGTTCAATCCTTTCAGAGGAAAACAAGCCCATTCCTTCAAAAAACCAACCTCATCATAACAGCATTAAATAGTACTTTAATGTTTATAATATAATTCAGCTGGTCCTCATAAGGCTGGGAGAGAGGTGCCATTGTTAGCCCTGTTTTATAGATGAGAAAACTGAGGCTCAGAGAGGTTGTGACTTGCCCCCAGGGTTGCACAGCTAGTAAGTGTTGAAGACCAGACTTGATGCCAGACCTCCCTGATAAGCCCAATACATCAACCGCCACCAAGGCACAACAGCTTGCACATGGCAGGGGCTAAATAGAGCTTTACTGAAAGGAGTTCACTGAAGCAAAGCCTGACTTGACTGGTCCATTTGAAAAGCTGTAGAAGGAATTCCTGCTGTAGAAAAGGGCAGGGTTTGATGTCTTCTGAGGTCCCTTCTAGTTGTAAGAGTCAGGATTCTATAGACAAGGCACCGTATGTGTGTGTATGTGTGTGTGTGTGTGTGTGTATGTGTGTATGTGTGAAAGAAGCTGAGGCTGGGATACAAAAACAAAAGCCAGATAATGACAAAAGATAAATACAAAATGAAAGCATGGGCCCTGCCCTCAGTGAGCTTGCCATCTGGCTCAGGATGCAGGACATACCAACATGAACAGATAACTAAGGGATTGCAGGTCAGATTCTCGACCTGTTAGTCACTTATTTGTAGAATTTGGTGACGGGAGTAGGTGCCCTATCTTTTTTTTGCTCATCCTTAATGGTTCATGCTTATCCAGCTTGAATCTGTGGCCAAAGAGAGTTAAACTCAACCAGCAAGCAGGTCTGTTTGCCCTCTGTGGCCTCAGTTTCCTCTTCTGTAAAACAAGGGGTTTGGACAAGATGACCTCAAGACCTGTCAGCTCTAAATCTCATGGTCCTTGGATTGGTCTTCCAGTCTTGTGACAGAAACTGGGATGGTGACATTCCCTTGCCTGATTGAATTCTGAGAGATTGAATATTCATAGCGTCCTTGAATAGCCCAGATGGATCCCAGACCAATCCTGATGCTGACTTCCTGAGGAAGGGGGTCCGGGCAGCCTCAGTGCACAAAAATGGCCAGCACTCTTGAAGGGTTAAGTGGCAGTAACCTGCGACTATTGTAGAGAATAAGCTCAAGCTGTCCCAAGGAGGCCTGGGATTCCTTGGGAAGTAATGAGTTACCCATCACTGCTTATCTTCAAGCACAAGTGAGATGACCACTCATTGAGTTGTTGAATCCAGGATTTGTGCTTGGGTGTTGACTGACTGACTGATGGACTCACTGACCTCTTCACCTCTATCCTCTTCACATTCAACACCCCTGTCATTAGACCCATCTCCCAGTCTTTTCCCAGGTCCCCAGCTACAGTTGCCTATACCAAGTCCAAAGGAAGACCTTCTCTATGGCATGTTGGTTTCCAAATTAAGAGAGAAATAAGTAGATAGGGGGTGGTTAAAATTTGATTTCATGGGGGGTTGGTTCAAATTGGATTTCATGGCCTTAAGGAGTTCTTGGTGTGGACACTCCTTCTATCAGTACAGATCAGCCATGGTTCTTGCAATTTATATTCAAAGTTACCTGGGGCACTGTGGGGTAAGTTACTTGCCTAGGAATGCACAGCTGGTATATGTCAAGAGGAAAGGCCTGGACCCAGGTCATGAACTCCTTGCAAATAGGGATTGTTTCACTCTTTGTACTTGTATTCCCAGCACCAGACACATAGTAGGCTCTTAATAAAAAGTTGTTGATTGATTTGACTCCAAGCCCAGGTCTCCATCCGCTATGGCTCACCATCTCTTGTGCATTTCAGGAGAAGGTGATTATTGTTGAATTGTAATGTGTCTCACCTATGGAGCCTTTGCCTGAGCAAAACCATGATGACCCCTCTCCCCTCCCCACCCCTGCTCCCTAGTTCTGCCCAGTGGATAGAAAAGTAGCCTTGGAAGCAAGACAACCCAAGTTCAGGTCTTGCTTGTGCCACATAAAGGCCATGTCACCTTGGACAAACCACTTCATCTTTCAGAGACCCCGAGAAATTCTTGGAGGCTATAAATTGAAGAGGCAGTCCTGATTGGCCAGCAAGAGATTAGCCAGAAGTTGGAGGTGCTCACTATAGGGGATTCTCACAAATCTCCTGGACTAGCAGGAAGTCACTTCATCATGTTTCCTTGGCTCTACCTGTGGGTGTGGCCAGGTGACTTATACTTGCATCTAGGAATTCACAAGCCTGTCCAAAATAAACCACAAAATCCCAAATCATGTTTTCTCCTCAGAATCACAGTACAGTTGCTGACCCTTTGAGGGGGAGCTTTGAGAAGCAGACCATGTGTGGTAGCAGAGAGACCAGGAGACTTTGAGTTGGGGGATTGGGAAGGGTATCCTGGCTCCACTACTGGCCAAGTCACTTAATCTTCCAAGACTCAGTTTCCTTATCTGTAAAAGGAGTCAACTGGACTAGGTGATCTCTGTTAGAGATCTGGCCAGCTCTAATGTATCTGATCTTTCATTCCCCTGCCCCACTGTCCCACCCCAGCTTCCTCCAGACCTTCAACTGTTTCCAGATTGAATAATTCTTGTGCCCAATCCACATTCCAAATTGTCTACACCAACCACACCACCCCATCTCCCTCTTCAGAAGACTGGAGATCATCCTCCCATCTGGCAAAGCTCACTTGGAAGCAGGAGGGTGCACTGGAAGGCTTTCAGCTCATTCTTCTGGCCTCTTCTCTTGTCAAGTTGTGTTTCTCTGATCCTGGGCCAACTTTGCTGTGTAAGGAGAGCCTTGTGTTGGGTAGGTCCATTTTCAGTGACCACCTCCTCTTCTCACTTCCTCCTCCCAGCCTAACCCAATTATTCTGAGTCGTGGGCTTGGATTTCCCAATTTCCTTTGCTTTGATTTGGCCAGGCAGAACAACCCATGCTTGGGGGCTTGTGGCTGAGAAATCTGCCTGTGCCTTGGATGAATCTTACAGTGCTTGGGGCATGTTCCCATCTCCTAGGTATGGCTCCATTGGGGGGTGGACATCCTGAGGGCCAAAGCTGGCTGATAGATCCCTATTCATTGCAATTCCATCCATCTCCTGCCATTCCCTTTTAAAGCACCTACTGTGTGCCAAGCACTGTACTGGATACAATGTTCCTGGTTTTAATTCATGAAAAATTCCATCCTGTACACATCTTCCCCTTTCCTGCTACTGTGCCTTTGTTCACAACCCTCTTCCAGAATGCCCTCCACATACCTCTGGGTCCTTCAAGGTTCTCATAGGAGATGGTGCAGTACTGTGAAAGTCACAGGACCTGGGTTCAAATCCTACCTGTAACACAGTACCTGTGCAGCTTTGGCAAGTCAATTAGTTTCCTTAATTATAAAAATAGGAGGTTGGATGGTCCCTAGAGCCCCTTCCAGGTCTGTGATCCCACTTCCTCCTCACCCATCCTTGTCCACATGCTTCTCTCCCTCCTCCAAATCCTTGTCACATTTGTTGTCTGGTGTACCCACCTGCCATGGCGGCGGGGTAGAGGGGAGGGTAGAGGTGTGACATCCATAGCACTCAAGCATTTATCAATTACTTGTGCCCTCCCCCAAGGGCATGGCTGAGATGGCATGGCCCATTTGTGGGCCAGGATCTTGGGGACATGGCAGAAGTGGGAGGCTGAAATAAATGAGCCCCCACAGGGGCCTGCAGGAGCAGCTAATTCAATTAAGTTCAAGTGCGCTCAACAAGCTTCTATGAAGCACCCACTGTGTGCTAGGGGCTGTGCATGGAAAGGCAAACACCTGCTAGAAGGACAGAGCGGCTGCCTGTTCCATCAAATCCTCACTTGGTCTTCATGGACCTTGGCTTCCTCATCTATAAATGCTTGAGCTGGAGAGGTTCGATCGAGGCCGAGTTGCCACAGTTTACACCTGGGTTCTCTCCCCCTTCTTCTGGTTGCCAAACGATTATCACCATTTTAATAGTCTAGGCAAAACAAAGTACTAGACCAATGAGATGGGAGGTGTGGGGCAGCTGGGGTGCCCACGGTATTAGTTTTGAGCATCTTTCCTTTGGTGAGCTCACAAGACTTGGTCTTCAGTCCAGATCCTCCCTTACATAGACTGTCCCAAAGTTCAGTTCTAAGCTATGAAGCTAAGCACAAAGACTTTTCGGACACCTTGTATTGATCCTGGATCTATTCCTCAACCTGAACCAATGGGGTAGACACGGATAAGATGGCACCGAGACCTCCACTGATGCCTTTTCCCTCTCGGTCACATCACCCAGACTTTGGCTTAGGTCTCTGCACATAGTGGATGCCATCCCATCTTCCCATGTCATGCTCAGAGCTCTGAAGGACGGGAACAGAGGAGTGGTACCCACCCCTGAGTCTCACCACCTACAAAATGATCCAGCATGTTGGAAGAAGACTGTATTTGGAGTCCATCCATCCATCCATCCATCCATCCACCCATCCATCCATCCATCCACCCATCCATCCGTCCAGCATTGGTTAGAGAAACATTAGAGTACAGTGGAAAGATGCTTGATTTGGGTACTGAATTTGGTGCCTCCCGAGCTTGAATCATGATTCTGTCATTTACTGCTGTATCATCTTAGGCAAAATCACTTAACCTCTTTAGGCCTCAGTATCCTAATCTATAAAATGAAGGATTTGGACTAGATGACCCTGAGTTAGTGGCTATTACGTACAAGACGCTATGCTAGGCATTGGAGACAGTCCCTGCCCTCAAGGAGCCACTGGTCTCCTGGGAGATGGGGGTGACAATGATAATGAGGACAGCTAACATTTATATGTTGTTTTAAGGTTTGCGTCTAGATGACACAACATATTAAATGAATGAATAAGTGAAAAGACATTTTAAAAGTACTTATTATGTACTCAAGACTGGAAATACAAATAGAAAAGTCAAATAGTCCTGCCCCCAAGGTCCTGAGATGTGTGGAAGGGTTGAGCTCCAGTTCACATGGAACAGCCCAATGGGCCACAGTGGGCCCAGGTGTCTAAAAGGCATAGCACAGGGTAGATGGTAAGACCCAGGGCTGGTAGAGCCGATGGCAAGGCCCAATGATCTTCCACTTTGCCGGAAGGGATAGAGTTGGTATCTCGCTGTTCATTCAAGCAGTGTAAGCAAAAGTGGGGGTGCCTGGGCCTAGCCTGCCACTTTGAGGTAGGGGGAAGTGGCTCACGGTTCAGAGTAGGGAAAGGACTCTTGGACCCCTCCCAAAATGGTAAGGTTGGGTGGTCAGTATCCAGACAGGAAGGGGAAAGTGGAAGATTGGAGGTAGGGTGGGGGTGTCCTCGCTTGGACCTCTGGTTCCCAGATTGTATTTAGTTCATAGATAAATAAAAATAAATACTCGTGTTGGGATGAGGGAAAAAGTGTGGAAACTAACACTGGAGGGAATCAGGGAAGACCTTATGAAGGGGACGGCTCTTGAAAAGCCTTGAAGGATGTTAGGGCTTCTAAGGGAGAGGTGAGGGAGTAGAACATTCCAGGCCTGGGCATGGGTGGGGGGGGACAACCTGGGCCAAGATATGGAGGCAAGAGATGGTGCGCCATGTTGAGAGAGCACCAAGTAGGTCAGGAGAGTATAGAATGCACATGTGACGGGGAGTAAAGAGCCTGAGAATCTGGGTTGAAATGCTGAATCTGATTTCTAATTTAAATCCTCTGATCCTGTGATCTGCTTAAGGTCTATTACCAGGCAAGAGATCTGCAACTTAAAGAGATGAAGTGATTGGCTCATTGTAGCAAAGCTAGTGAAGCATTGGAGCTGAGCCTCCAAGTCAACTTCCAAGTTCAAATTAAATCAGAGCTCTTTCCATTACATTCCGAGGTTCTAGTCCTGGGTGACATTGGGCAGTTTCCTTAATCCCTCTGAGCCTCAGTTCCCTCCTCTGTAAGATGAGGGGGTTGGATTAAATGACATAAAATGTTCCTTGAGCTCTATATCCTAGGATCCAATGAGTAACAATGGGGAGTGTCCAGTCCAGATTGCATCAGGGATGCAGGCCTGACGTCAAAGGCGCCTGGCCCAAAACACTCAGGAACTTGGAGCTGGCATTCTCAGTGTGGAATGAATAGCCAATGGGCATTTTCTCTTTGGTATTGATGCAAGGATTTTTAAAGGCTGACAATGAGGTCCTTCTCTGTTTTGTCTATGTGAGGACACCTGGAATCTTGGCTAAGGGGAACAGGAATCCTGCCTTGACCAGCCCAGTTGGGCTTATGGAAAGGGACACATCTCTTGCTCAGTCGCTTCCATTCAACAATCATGGGACCTAAAGATCTGGAGTTGGAAAAAAAAACAAACAAACTTCCGAGATCTAGTCTAAGTCCTCTCTTTTTTCAGGTGGGGAAACTGAGTTCAAATTCTGCCTCTGACCTTAAACAAGTTGCTTCCTCCTCTCTATGGCACCGTTTCCTTACCCATAAAATTGGACTAGATTATCTCTCAGGTCCTTGCCAGCTTTAAATCAATCCAACCAGCCCATGACCAGCACTGAAGGCTCCCCCTGCACCCCCTGCCCTCTAGGGTTGTTTTCATGGCAGCCCCATCTCAGCTTGCTTGATAAGAGGACTTGAGCTCAGTTAAAGGCATTTCTGGTATCTGGGGGCAGGTGGGGGAGGGATGAGTTGGAGGAAGGGAGTCTTCCAGATGCCCTTGAAATCACCCCACTTTGGGTCACTACTACCCATGAAAAGCTGACCTTGGACCTAAACACCCACTCACTCCTTGCTGTCCAGTTTACAGAGAGAAGGTACAGAAAACAGCCAATGACACAAGACAGGATGTCATCGGGTGGGCACCAGACTGTGGCTTAGCCAGACAGTAACTGGTTCACAAGTCATATGGTCTGGCTTGGCATCTCTAAGACCAACCCAAAGAGAGGGGACCCGACTGGTCTGCTTCCTATCATGCCGGGGCTGGGCTGAAAGTTGAAGGCCGTTCAATTTGGGGCTTTGATCCAGAAACAGTCATCTGTCCTCCACTCAGAATCAGCCTAGCTTCCCCCTCTTGGAGTCTTCTCCTCCCCTGTCAATGTCCTCCTCACCCCTTGTGACAAGGACATGCCTGGCTTTATGATCTGGAGCTGATTTCCCTCTTCTTTCCTCCCTCCTGTAGAAACTGAAACTTCATTTGACCAGGCGACGAGAGCCCCGGGATACATCGTTGAGATGTAACTGTCCCCCAGGTAAGGAGCGAACAGGGCAAGAAGGGAATGGGGCAGGGGGAGTGTTTCAGACATGACCCTGAACAATGTCTCATCTGTCACCAGTGTCTGTGTGTGGATGTGTGTTGGGCTGGGGGGATGTAAGCAAAAATTCAAACATCCTCCACGAGTCTAATGGGGAGTTTTACTTACAAACTTTATAAAACCTTATTAGCCTCCCTGAGCTGGATGGGAGGAAGCGTGTTATATTGCTGAATTTGAAACCAGGAGGTCTGGGTTTGGATCAGCGCTCTGCCATTAACTTGCTGTGTGTCCTTTGATAAGTCCTTTTCATTGTCTGGACTCAGTTTTTCCATCTGTGAAATGAAGCAGTTGGGTTAAGTCATCACTAAGAATTTATTAACTCTCCAGCCATAATTTGGAGGCAAATTTGGTAATTTGAAGTTCAGTAAAAAAAAAAAAAAGAAGAAGAAGAAGAAGAAAAAAGTATGCCAGTTTAGGGTTGGAGGATCTGGGTTCAAATCCTGGCTTTGTCATTTGCTACCTGCGTGACCTTGAGCAAATCGTCGGATCTCTCTGGGCCTCAGTTTCCCATATAGACAAAATGAGCTCTGAGGTCCAACTCTAAATCATATGATCTTATAGAAGTGAATGTGTATAACTATAGTTGTTTTGAACTGCCTTTCTCCCCTTCCCCACAAGCATCTTTCCCTAAATAAAATTTTATTTCCCTCTTTGTAATCCGTTTATCCTGTGGCATCCTTCGGTGGTTCTGTTGCTGCTAACTGGCATTTCTAGAACTTTAAAGTGTACAGAGCACATTATGTACTTCACTGTGTCTGAGCCACAAGTGCCACCTTTTCCATAAAGTCTTCCCCAACCCTCTTGCCCAGCAGCTAACGATCTCCTCCCACCAAATTTACCTCGTGTATTTACACTTTGTGCCCCCTGACAGAATGGAAGCTCCTTGAGGGCAGAACTTGTTCATTTTTGTCTTGGTATCCCCAGTGCTCATAGGGCCTGGCGCCTAATATGTGAATGAATGAATGAATGAACGATTGAATGAATGAATGATACTACTTAGTAGGTACCATGTACCTTGCTCAGCACTTGAGACCCAAATATGTACAAGCCATTGAGACAATCCCTGCCCTCAAGGTGCTTGAGTTCTAATGGGAAAAGACAACACATAGAGGGCAGTTAGGTGGCACAATGGATAGAGCACCAGTCCTGGAGTCAGGAAAGCCTGAGTTCAAATCCGGCCTCAAATACTTACTAGCTGTGTGACTCTGGGCAAGTCACTTGTTCAAATCCGGCCTCAAATACTTACTAGCTGTGTGACTCTGGGCAAGTCACTTAACCCAGTTTGCCTCTGTTTCCTCATCTGTAAAATGAGCTGGAGAAGGAAATGGCAAACCACTCCAGTATCTTTGCCAAGAAAACCCCAAATGAGGTCATGAGGAGTCAGACGGAAAACGACTGAACAACAACAACAGAGTTAGAAAGGAGACTGTTGGCTGAGCACATGCTGAACTGGGCAGAAGTGACATGGCGGAGAGTGGAATGATTTGGAACAAGGGAAAATGAAAGCTTACCTCTCAGAGCCCGAGTCCCAGGTGCTTAATAATGCTTGTTGACTGATGGAGCCAGTGCCTGGTGTTATTATCCCCATTTTACAAGTAAGAAAACTGAGGCTGATAAAAGATCATTGGCTTGCCTGTGGGTCCCATAGCTAGTAAGTAGCAGAGACAGGATTTGAACTGTTTCTTCCTGACTCCAAGTGTAGGCGTCTATTCACAATCCCTCTGTCTCATCTTGCTGAACTCCATGAGGATAAGGACCTTTCTTGTCCAAACTCTACATAACTCCCAATGCCTGACACAGTAGGTCCTTTACAACATATGCTGAATTTAGCTGAATTGACTTAAGCTTCTCTTCTCAGGAGAATTCACTTCCATAGAAGGCAGCCAGGCACAGTGGAAAGAGAAGGGGGTGAGGAGTTAGGACCCCTGGATACTGGTCTTGATTCCACCACTAACCAGCCTGGAGACCTGGAACATGGCAATCGTGGTTCCTGCCCAATTGCCCATGCAGCTGTAGAGATGGAATAAATATAAAAATATCTTGTCTAAATAAGCAATATAAGGTATAAGTAAACTATATAAAGTTTACATAGGCATAAATAAGCTATATAAAGCTTATAAAAATAAGGTATACAAATAATATATATATATATATATATATAAAGGATTATTATGGAGGGTGGGAGCAGAGGTCTACCTAAACCCAAATTGTCCTCACACCCACCAAATGACCTAGATTTTCCTACCCACACCACTAGTCAAGAAGGAGGAAGGACAAGTAAAAAAATTGGGGGGGATAAAAATGTTTGAGTGATTATCGTGGGTGTAACAACACGTTCTAGCAGAAAGAACACTGGTCTTAAGGTCAGAAGACCTGAGTCCTAATCTTGTCTCTGTTTCTTACTGCTGGTGCAATGGAAAGACAACTGTATTTGGGGTTAAAAGGCTTCAGTTTGAGCCCCAGCACAAGCCCCAAGTGACCATGGACAAGCCATTTAAACCTTCTGGGCCCTCACTTTCCTCATCTGTAAAATGAGAAGTTGACCTTTAAGGTCCCTACCAGCTCTGAATACATGTTGTAGTATCTGAACGCACCCCTCCCCCAACTCATAGGGCAGGGCCCCCAGAAAAGGCTATCGTAGGTTCAAATTCTCTGTAGGTCAGCATTCACTGAAACCATGTCTCACGAGCCCCCTGTATTACCTGTAATAGTCGATCAGCAGTCCCAATTCAGTCAAAGCCAAGGCCTGCACATAAGGATAAGGCACATACATGTCGGTACCTCGTGGCTAGGGCTGCAGTTTCCCCCCTAGCTGGGGCCGCTGGGATCTTCTAGTGACATGATCGTGTTGTTCCCACTTGGCCTGCTGCGTACTAGTCTCTGACATTTGCATAGACTTCATCCGCTGGATACACAGTCACTGCTGGCCACTACTCCCAGCTCTCCCAGCTCTGATATCATTGCTTCTTCATTGAGAAGAGTGGGCTCTGCTAGGCTCTCTTTTTAAAAAGCAGCTGCATTTGCCTCAGTCATAGGACCAGCAGCAGCCCTCCCGAGGGGGAACATCCCTTCTGGGCTTTATGGAGTAAGCCATCCTATTCCCTTAGGAGTCCTGCAGGGATAAGAGACCTATCATCTCCCAGGAATTTTTTTTTTTTTATCCCTAGTATTCATTAGAACAAAGAGCGGTGCCACTCTTGAATCTTTAGAATATACAGCTGAGAGGCTCCAACCTCAGGCTTATCCTCAGGCTTGGTCTGACCTTCCTGGTCACAGGGTTTAGATCTCCAAGGCCAAACTTGCTCTAATGTAGGGTGAACATTCCCTGTGCCTCTTGATTTTAATCTCCCAAGTCTAGACTACGCCTTTTCTTCATCCTCATCCACGTAGGAATTCTTCACCCAATCACTGCCCAGAGGAATCATACTTTCCTAATTTTTCAATTTCAAGTACCTTCTTTTCTTCCAGGTAAAGGAGTGGATGTGGAAAAGGCAGAGACACAAAGCTAAGCCCATCAGGCAAGGTCATTGTCTCTCCTACCTGCCACATTCCTGGTCTTTCATGTGTAGATTCAGACAGCCCAAACCTCTCACAGTTTGAAATCACCCTTACATATGGTGCTGGGAGGCCCTCCCTGGGATCATTTTCTTCCTCTGGGAAATTGAACAAAAGAAGCTCTGAATTGAATTTCAGCTTTAAAATTCTTGATATTAAGGGAGGGTTAGAAAGCCTTGAGGCACAAGGTGAGGGGAGAGGATAGCCGTTTCAGGTTCATCGTTGACTCCTCACTCTCTCTCACTGAATTCTGATACCTTCTCTCTGCTCACGCCGCTGCCATCCTGGCTTAGACCCTTTATCACCTCTTCCCTGGACTACTAATTGGTCTCCCCAGGCCACTCCATCCACACAGCTGCCACAAGAATTTTCCCTGAAGTGCAGGCCACTCCTCTAAATAAATAAGCTTCAGTAGCTCTCTGTCACCTCTGGAGGCAAATATAACTCCTCTGTTTGGCTTTTAAAGCCCTTCACAACTGGGGCCCAGCCCAGCTTAGCAGCCTCATTGTACATCACTCTCCTTCCCAGACTCTTCCATCCATCCAGACAGGCTGCCTCTTCATTCCTTGTACACTCCCTCCATCTCCCATCTCCAAGCTTTTGTCCAGTCATCCTGCATGCTCTCCCTCCTCTCCTCTGCCTCATATATCCCCCCTCTTCTTGCCTGATCAGCTCAAGTCCATACATCAAGCCTTTCCTGGTATCCCCAACTGCTAGTCCCCCCCCACCCCACCCCCACCTCCGCCACTGGCCTTGTAGTTGACTAACCTGTTTTTACTTTGCTTTCATCATTTGGTCGTTTCAGTTGCACCCAACTCTTTGGGGTTCTCTTGGCAGAGATACTAAAGCAATTTGCCATTTCCTTCTCCAGCTCATTTTACAGATGAGGAAACTGAGGCAAACAAGATTAAGTGACTTGTTCAGGGTCAAACAGCTATTAAGTGTCTGAGGTCATATTTGAACTTGGACCTTCCAGACTCCAGGCGTGGTACTCTATCCATTACACTGCCTCACTGTCCAATGTTTTTATTTTGTACACACTTGTATATATCCATATTGCTTCTTTTATTTTCCCTTTTGTGTCCCCATCACCCCGCACAGTGTCTAGTATACTGAAGGTGCTTAATAAATGCCTGTTGATTGATTGCCACGAGGTGTGGCAGAAAGAGCAATGGATCTACAGTCAGAGGACCTTGGTTCAAACCTCAGCGGTCCCACCTGAGTGACCTTGGGCAAGTCAATTCATCTCTCAGTGACCACTATAGTTCCTTCAGCTCTGACTCTCCATTTAATCCTAGGATTAAACGTTGGTGGCCACCCAAGAAGGAGACACAAAGTTTAGGTCCCCCGGCTGGGCCAGAAGTGGGCTTTTCTCTGCCAGCCCATGGGATTGGTGCCCCAAGGTTTTTAGGGATGAGGAAGATAGGTTTTTATAGAATGGGGTTGCTCCTGAATGAGAGGTTTGCCTGCTCCTTTAAGGCTCCCAGATGAAGCTAGTTAGAAGGGGGTCATCTGGGTTAATTAAAAGGGTGTATGGAAACCCTGGGAAACTCCCTCCCACCAGGCACAGGAGATTGGGCTCTGGGGGCTGGGAAAGAGGATCTGGAGGTTAATGAGATGATTCTTGGCTCTCAAACAAAAAGAAAGTGGGGGAGTCCTGGGGAAGGACCATTTGCTGGAGGAATCGGAATGCCCCGGGGGGAGGAGGGACCTGTGAGAAGAGCTTGGGAAGGACCCACAGGTCTCACCTTCTGATTGAACATGGAAGCTATTGTGTCTAGAGTTCTCAGCTGGAAAGGGCTAATCAGGGAACAGGAGAGCCGAGGGAACTTCAGAGACCATCTCTGACCTGCTCGTTTTACAGAGAGAGGAACTGAGGCCCAGAGAGGGAAAGGGGCTCAGCCCAGAGGGCCCAACTAGTCAGTGACAGCTGTGGATTCAAGTCTTAGGCCTTTGACACCTCCCCCCAGCTCATTCAGTGGTCTTCCATTACACCCCACTACCTCTTTGGCATGTGGGGAAAACCCGAAACTTGTGATTTTAGAGATGAGACAACTGGAAGAGCCTGGACAATGGATGGGTGAGGGAGGGGGAAAAGACTTTTACCCAGAATCACAATGGGAAGGAGAAAACACCAGGAGCAGAGAGAGGACTGAGTCAACCCGAGACTGAATACAATCCAATTCAACAAAGGTCTTTAAAGTTTCTGCTATGGGGAGGGCATGGCACTCTACACTGGGGGTACAGAAATAGAAAGCAGCAGTGCCTGCCCTCAAGAAACTTACCTTCCATTGGGCATGTGTATAGAAGCTACAGTGTTGTAGAAGCATGGTGTCATGGGGAGCCCTGGGTCAAGAGTCAGAAGACCTGGGTTCGAGTCTGCCAAAACTCACTTTGAGGCTGTGCAGCCTGGGACAAAACACTTACTAAAGTGAACCTCCATTTTCTACTCAGTAATTAGTATTTATAATGGAAAGGCAGAGTGGTAGAATGGCTAGGTGCTGTGGAGTAGGAGTCCTGGGTCCAAATCCTGCATGGGCAGCATCAAGTTGGCACTAGGGTCCCTTCTAGCCATAATAAAATAGCTGAGAAGATGATATTGAGATCCTGTGAGCTTCTTCAATGGGCGTGTCCCACACAGATGAATTCGCAATACTTCCACGACCCTCAGAACTTTATTAGCTACATCATGGTTATATTCAGGCTCAAATGAGACAGCACTGAAAACACGATAGGATATTAGCTATTATAAAGAAGAGAAAGCTGGGAGCAGAGATTCAAGAAGGAGCCCTTTGGAAAGGCTTTGCTGCACTGAAAGCCCCCACTGGGCTCCTAGGGAGCTATGCCCGTGCCAGAGGTACTGAGGTGGGGAAAGGAAGGGAATAAGCATTTCCACAATAACAACAACTAACGTTTTGATGGCACCTACTATGTGCCAGGCACTGTGCTAAGCACTTTACAAACATCTCATTTGATCCTCATAATAACCCTAAGAAGCAGGGTTGTACTACTAGCTGCCTCTGAGGAAATCGCTTTAAAGAAAAGGAAGAGGGGAGGAAAAGACAGAGAGAGAGACAGAGAACAGAGAGAAACAGAGAGATAGAGACAGAGAGACAGAGAACAGAGAAACAGATGAGAGACAGAGAGAAGGAGAGAGAGAAAGAAGGAGGGGAGGGGGAGGGAGAGAGGGGCCTGCCTGCGTGATAGATGTTGGGCCAGTCTGGTTGGAGCTGATTTAATTTGCTTACAGTGGCAGGAAAGCCCACTGACCAGGAGACTGGATCTGGCCTTTGAGTGCAGTCCACTCCTCTTCCACCCCCAGGGGCCCATAGAGAGTTGTTGTGTTTCCTCCTCCCCCGCCCCCCACCAGGTTTCCTGAGGACAGCATTTGAACCTTGGTGATCTTGGTGGAAATATCAGAGAGGAAGGGGAGGGGGAGGAGATGCTGCATGTACCTTCGAGCAGGCCAGCCCAGAGGAAACTGGGAAGTGCCAGCAAAGAGACCTGGAAGTGACCTTAAGAGAAAATCTAGTTCAAATGTCTCATTTTACAGACGAGGAAACTGAGGCTCCGGGCATCTGCTCCCTTCCTCCCCCTTGTACCCGGTAACCTTAGGCACCCAGGGCTTTCTACCATAACCCCCTGCCCAGAATCCCAGGGGATCACTTCTGAGCTTCCCTAAGCTGATCTGAGCTTGCCCTCTTGGCTGTGTCCGCTCCTTGGGACCACAGCTGTAACTGGGGCAAGTAGCACCAACTACCCATGAGGAGAGCAGGGAGACCTCAGGCAGCACGAGGCTGGGGCTGGTCTGGGGTGGAGGGGAAGAACTCACCTGGGCTACTGGAGATGAAGAAGGAGTGTTTTTTGCCAATGAGACACAAAGTTCGGCTATTTCTAAACTGCTAAAGGAGAAGGGCTGTTCACACCCTCTAAATTTCAACATCGTGGGGGCAAAGCTCTGGTCACCCCGTCTTAGTTTCAGCTCCACTTTAGATCTTTCCACATACCCCTGCTATCAAAAGTATATTTCAGGTCTTGGTGCATACTAACTCCCCAATTCTATTAATTGACAATAAGGTATTAATGGCACAGAATGGCTTGAACTATCATTATCCATTCCTAACACATTATTTCTATCTTGGTGCTATAGGAATGGCCAGGGGTTGGAAGAAGACATTATGGGGGTGGGAGGACAGAGAACTTTCCACACCTTTTCCAGTTCCATCATACACTTAAGAGCTGTAAAGGAACCATAGAGATCATCTAGTGAACACCAATTCCAGAAATTTGCAGATGGGGAAACTGAGACCTGTAGGGGCTGAGAGTGTGGAATGACTTTCCCAAGTCACACGGATGACTA
The DNA here is from genome assembly GCF_900497805.2 of Vombatus ursinus. Taxonomy (NCBI): domain Eukaryota; kingdom Metazoa; phylum Chordata; class Mammalia; order Diprotodontia; family Vombatidae; genus Vombatus; species Vombatus ursinus. The sequence goes on along the minus strand of NW_020954625.1, from coordinate 4,924,612 downwards.
GCACCTCTAAATCCAGGGCTGGCACTTTCCCCTACTCCACCACATGGGAGTGCAGAGCTGACAACATGCTTCACCTGCTTGTACTGCTAGGTGAGGGCAGTGTGATGTACTGGAAAGAGACTCTGATACTTGTATGCATGTAAGTCATTTCCTTTCTCTGAGCCTCAGTTTCCTCATCTATAAAATGAGAGTGTCAGATAAGATTATCTCTAAGAACCTGAGTGGGGCTATATTCACTGCTACTACTACTAGAATAGAAGTCCCTTGAGGGCAGGGCCACCTGTCATCTCATCTTTGAATCTCTCAGAGTCTAACACTCTTTCAGCTCTTCTGTCCAATAATTTGAGCTCAAGCCTCACTTGATTTTCTTGTTTGTTTTTAATGCTCAATGAACGGTTTCTGCCCGGCATCTCTTTTGGAGTCTGCTCTGTCAGTATGCACCAAATAAACAGGCAATCATTCTGACCGCTGTGGCCAACCACATTCTGAGCTGAGAGCCCAGACTCATACCTTCTCCGGTCTTCCCTGTCTGGCTGGGATGCCAGTGACTGGCCCAAGTTGGGGAGCCCATCTGTGGGTAGCTTTCCTCTTCTCCAAGGCAACTCAGGTGTCAGGACTAAATTACGAGCAGAGACCCCTCTCCCCCACCCGCTCCTTTCCAGCCTGGCCCTTGCCAGTAAATTTTGGGACTCCTCCCTGGCCCCAAATAAATGCCTGCTGGCTGACACTGGATGGCATCTGGCTTACCAGACCCATGCAATGGGCAGAAGGAGTGAGCAGATTGGGAGTGAGATGGTTCAGGATGGGAAGCCAAAGGTCCTGATAGATTTGAAAGTCTTGGGGATCCTGACTCAGAGAGACACAGCCAGGAGCTGCTTACAGAATGTCGTGACTTGGATGTCATAGGAGGGCACACGGTGGGGCTTTCTGAGCTCTCAAGTGAAGAATTTAAGGAGCAAGGACTCAAGGTTTCCCCGGCCCCCCTATGGATGAACGAGAAGCAGAGACAACAGCCGAGTGTGCTGGAAAGCGGGTGGGATTCAGTTTTGATTCCTAGCTCTACCGCCTAAGCTATGGGACCTTGGGCAAATCACCTCCCTTCTTCAGGCCTCAGTTTCCTCCTCTGTAAAGGAGAGGGTTGAAAACTGGATGGCCTCTGAGGTTCCTTCGCATTTTAGATCTGTGATCCTGTGAATAAAATGGACTTCCAGAGATTTTGTCCTAGGGACGAGGATGACAAATTGTTCTTGGGCAAGCCCCCATTGGGAATATGGGGGAGGGGCATTGTACCAAGCCCTGCAGTGGGGAGGCAGAGAACCCAGGACGCTAACACAAAGAGCTGTTGAGACTGCCATGGAGTAGGGGACGGGGGAGTGGCTTAAAGTCAAGGAGGAGAATAAGGGGAGAGCTCACTCCACCCCAACATCTAGCAACTCGAACTAATTATTAACTATTTACTCAGCTCTGTTGTTTCTGCCCAGAAGGGCTGCAAGTAGCAACCTTAAATTCTGTGTCCTGATCACCCTCACTCTCTCCTGTTCCTAGTTATAGCCCAGTAGACTGCTATAGGCTTCAAGTCAGGCACGTTAGGGCTGTGTGAGGCTTTCCAGGTGCCATTTGGGGCTAAAAAATATCTAGCAAGCTGTGACTGGTTAAGTAACCTTGTGTCAATTCCCCTCTGTCTGCCTCAGTTTTCCCACTTTGCTTCAGATACTTACTAGCTGTATCACCCTAAGCAAGTCATTTAACCTTGGTCTGCCTCAGTTTTCTCATCTGTAAAATGAGGATAATAATAGCATCTACCTCCCAAGGTTATTATAAGGATCAAATGAGATTATATATATACATGTATATGTATATAATTTCTTTATAAACCTTATAGCTCTATAGAAATGCTAGCTATTAAAAAGTTAATTGCTAGATTCAATGATTTGTAAGAGACTGAGTAAAGCTTTATTCAGCTCCCCTTGTACTATATAGGAAGTGCTTTGAGAAAAGGGTGTCTGTCTTGTCTCACCTTTGAATCTCTTCCTGAGACTAGATTGTGCTCAGATGGTGCTCACTAAATGTTTGTTTGTATCTGTCCTATATCTGTGGTAAATCTTGCTGTGTTGAGACCGCCTGCCTCAGTTGGCCAGATTGTACCTCTCCTACTCTAGGTCTTTGCTAATCCTCCTAGTTTTTATTTTTTCTAGGACTCTGCCTCCAAATCATTTTCTATCCACTTTGTAAATACCTGGGTTTTAAAACAATTTTTATTGATATCTTTTATTTTAATATTGCCTACATTTCTGAATCAATTTCTCCCCTTCCCCATCCCCAGTGAGCCTTTGGTACAAGGGATGAAAAAATAAAGAGAAAAAAAAACAGCTTAGCAAAACTAACTCACAAACGCATCAACTGAATCTGGCAGCGTACGCCACACTCCATACCCATAGTCTCCCACTTCTGTGAGTAAAGGGAATGGGGCACATTCTCTCATCTCTTCCCCATAGTTAAGCTTGGTCATTTACTTCACATTTATATAAGTCCTCCAGTATTTTGTAAACTCCCTGAAGGCAAGAACTATTTCATATTTTGTCTTTTCAGGCCAAATGTGGAAGGAAATTCTGTACTCTTAGTTCCAAACACAAGCCTATCAAAAACAATCTGTATTAGTTTAAATTATTTTCTTCTAAGTAGAAATACTGAGAGAGAAGGAGCAGACCCAAGACTGGGCAGAGTTCCTCATGGCTCTGAAAATCACACACACACACACACACACACACACACACACACACACACACATACACACACACACACACACGTGCATGACATTTCAAAGTTACAATTATAGCCTTCCAAGACAATAAGACAAAGCGTCCTTCCAGGGTGCAGGGCAAAGTTCAACTAAGTCTTTGCTTTATCACAGGGGACAATAGTCATTTAAGTTTGGACACACCCTTAGGACTTGGTTTCCTAAAATCCTTCCATACCTCTTTGACCACTCCGGTCAAGGTGCTGGGCGTTCTTGACCTTTTGTGCGTCATGGAGCCTTTGGGCAGCCTGGTGAAGCGTAAGGCCCCTTCTCAGAAAAAAATGCTTTTAAATAATTGAAGGAAATGCTAAATTTCAGTTAGAAGTTATCAAGGTGGAATGTTTTCCCCTTCAAGTTCACAGAGCCCCTGAAATCTCTCCCCAGACCCCCAGGTTAAGATTGCTTGCTTTAAAGAGCCTCCTGTCTTGCTGGCCAAGTGTCCTCCAAAGGGACTTCTGTTACCAGAAGGAATCGAAGCCTTATGTCTAATCTTAGTCCAATCAATACCCTGATTCCTTCAGGTTAGAGGGAATCATTAAGACTTGAATTTGGCCGACATGTTCCACCAGTCTAAGTCAAGCTGTAGATCAGTCGTTTTCAGTCATGTCTGACTCTTCGTGACCCCATTTGGGTTTTCTTGGCAGAGATACTGGAGTGGTTTGCCATTTTCTTCTGCAGTAAACTGAGGCAAATAGAGTTAAGTGACTTGCCCAGGATCATATACTTAGAAAGTATCTGAGTCTGGATTTGAACTCAGATCTTCCTGACTCCAGGCGCCACCTAGCTGCCCCTCTAAGTCAGATTTGCACCCTTAATCCATTTTTCTGGGGCCTTAAGATGTTCTTAACTTTTTACATATTTTCCAAGTGGCTAGGCTTTAGAGTAAGGTGATTTTTAAAGCTTTCTTAATATTTCTAGAAGGTGGGGCAGCTAGGCGGCTCAGTGGATAAAGCACCAGCCCTGGAGTCAGGAGGACCTGAGTTCAAATCCGACCTCAGACGCATAACACTTGCTTAGCTGTGTGACCCTGGGCAAGTCACTTAACCCCATTGCCCAACCAAAAAACAAACAAACACACAAATATTTCTAGAAGGAAGAGGGAGGGAAGAGTTGGCTTTGCTTTGCTTCCCTACCAAGGCCTAGCTGGGTGGCTGACACATAGAGAGCTGGCCCTCAGTAAGTGCCTGTTGAATTGAAGTCTTCCCAACCTTGTTGGCAAGGGCTGGTGTCCACACATCCTGAGCCTGCTTGTTTCCTGCGCCCTGGCAGCAGATGTGGCCACCGGCGGCCTCCTGACACAGGAAAGGCTGGTGGCCAGGGCTTCGGCTTGGTATCTGGCCAGGCAGTCTTTCACGGTCACTTTTAGATGCTTCATCCCATTAATTAGCTTCTGCTCATTTATAATCAGCTCAAAGAAAAGAGCAAGTTTCCCTGCTTAGCTGTCTAGACTGCAAAGGTTTATGTAACACCTCAAGGGGAAAAACTTGAACAAGAGACAACATACTGTTTGTAGATGCTTCAAAAACACCTGCTAATTATAATCATCATAATATGATAATGGTAATAATAATTCGTATTTCTGTGGAACTGGTGAGCAAAACTCACGATAGCCTTGATTTTAAGGAAGATTTTCCCTGAATTCCAGAAAGCTCAAGTTTTTAAAATTCAATAAGCATTTATTAAATGACAACTGTGTGTAAAGTAAAGCACTGTGCTTGGTGGTGAAAAGCCGTGAATTTGAATTGGACTCTCTACCAATGAAGGCCTCCTTCTGACTTCTGTTTTCAGAGTCATAGGACAGGTATAATTATCCCCATCTTACGGATGAGGAAACTGGGGTTCAGGGAGTTAAATGAGGTTCCCAAGGCCACTTGTACCCATTCCTCTGTCTGGGAAACTGCAGGGTGGTGACCCTGAGTTGTGAAAGGCTATGCAGCCAGCTTTACCAAACTGAATGGCCTTTAGTCTTGAAAGGCCATGCAATGGTGCCTCTGTTGTTTGTGGACAGATGAGTCAAAGGATGGACTGCAGAAGAACAGGATGGGGAAGAAAAGGTAACAAGCAATCATTAAGCAATTACTATATGCCAGGCAAAAAGACAAGCAAAGAGAAGGACAGTCCCTACCCTCAAGGAACCTGAAATCTAATAGGGGGAGACAAAGCATGGAGGGCAGTGGTGGCCAAGGGTTTGTTGAATTCAGTAGAATCAGATCAAATCTGACTAGTTCTTGTGATGTCTGTACTTGAAAGGGATAGGTTTGTTTGAAAAGGTCTGTAATTCAGATGATTCCTAGATGAGGGTTAGACCATCTTCCTGCCTCTTAAATTAGGGCAAACCAGCAAGCAGTCATTGTATTTTATGGGACTGGCCAAAGTGGAATGGGCTGCCTTGGAAAGAAGGAAGGAAAGAAATGAGGAAGGGAAGAAGGAAGGAAGGAAGGAAGGCAGAAAGGAAGGAAGGAAGGGAGGGAGGGAGGAAGGCAGGAAGGAAGGAAGGAAGGAAGGCAGGAAGGCAGGTAGGCAGGCAGGAAGGAAGGAAGGAAGGGAAGTAGAGAGGAAAGGAGGAAGGGAGGGAGGATAACAGGAAGGAAGGGAGCATTTATAAAGTGCTTACTATGTGCTAGGCACTGCACTAAGGTCTTCAGATGGAGTTTGGATGATCAGACCTCGGAGAGAGGATTCCTGCTCAGGTTTGGTTTGAACTAGATGGTCTTAGAACCATAGGAACATAACTCTAGAGCTAGATGAAACTCAGGAGGTTGTCTGGGGCAGTTCTTCATTTTATAGATGAGGGAACTGAGACCCAGTATCAAATACAGGGAGTCCCAAAAGTCTTAGTGCAGTTTTAAGCTTCAATAGCTTTTAAATTGCACTAAGACTTTGAAGACACCCTTATTTCATCTCCCACCTCCATGCCTTTGCATAGCCTGCTCGGTGTGCCTGAAACAGTCACCGTCCTCACCTCTGCCACTTCCCCAAGTCTACACAGGTATTTGAACCCAGGTCCGTAGACCCCAGAGCCAGGTTTTTGAAATCTCTTCTGGTTGTGTGACTCTGAGTCCATAGGGGATATCCTTTTACCTAACAGAGCCTCCTACTCTTGTAATAGTTCAGAAAACTTTATTCAAATTATTTAAATAATCATTCACTATGCACCTACTGTGTGCAAAGTACTTTGTTAAATGGTTAAATGGTTAAAATAGTTAAATGGTTTAAAAAAAAATCAGTTGAGGCCACCATATTGAAACTAGTGAAAGCTGAAAGCTGTCTTTGAAGCAGATGACTTCCCAAGGAAGAAAGCCAAGTTGATGGGTGGGAGATGGGCCCTCAACCTAAGGAAGCTCCCCCTCACTTTGGAGAGCAGTTACATCACCTCTGTCCAAGTGGCAACAATCCACAGGCCCCCTCACTGGCCCCAGCAGCTGTTCTTCCAGCCAGGTGCTGGCCGGGCCTTGGAAAACCACTCTACCATCTGCCCCTCACTGTACCTCTTTGGAGAGGATGCTGTTTCAGACACATTCAGGGAAAGCTCCCAAGTTAATTTCTTCCTCCTTTCTTCCCCATAGTCCTTCCAGAGCTCTAGAGCTTGCCCTTCAACAAGGCCAAGAACACATGTTTCTTGGAGATCTCCCACTCTGATGACACCAAAACAATCACCAGAACTTCATGCTCACTGGGCAAGAGGGAAAAATTTCCCTTGAGAGACATTCAAGGGTGGCATACAGCAACAAGAGTTTCTACTTCTTCCTTTTCCCAACTGGGGAGAAAAAGAAAGAATGTTGATGAATTGATGGAATGCTCAACCATTGGCAAGGTTCCTGGCCTGGGAATCACACCTGACTTCTCCATCTCCCCCACCCCTATTTGCATCCAATCCATTGCCCAGCCTTGTCCATTATCCCCCTATGATGTAGCTCACACTGACCCCTTATTTCCACTCACAACCCAACCACTCAAGGGCAAGCCTCCATCACTTCTTTTGGTAATATCCTCTGAATTTGGGCTTCTCAGGCTCCAATCTCTCCCTTCTCCAATATAGCCTCCACACACCTGCCAAAGTAATGTTGCTAAACCAGAAGTCTTGACCATGGTTTCCCCCGCTAACAAAGCTTGAATCACTCCCTCTTGTCTCTGGGTCAAGACACAAACTACTCTGCATAAAGCCCTTCACAATCTGACTCCAGCTCCCTTTCCAAGTTTCTTGCATATAACCCACCTTTATATATCCTACATTATAGTCAAAGTGACTTGTTTTGCTGTTAACCCAAATCAAATATCCCTTCTCTCACCTCCATGCCTTTGCACCTTTCCTGAAATACTCACCGGCTTCACCAGTCTCTTAGCATCCCTATTCTCTTTCAAAGATCAACTCAAATGCATCTCCTAACAAGACCTTTCACGATTCTCTCCCACCCCACCCCACCTCCACCACCACCAGGACATTACTTTGTATATACTTTGTGTTTCATTTTCTGTATATATGTTTGCTCCCAATAGAGTGAAGCTTCTTGAGGGCAGGAATTATTATTTTTTTTTTGTCTTTGTATCTCTGGCACTTAGCACAGTTCCTGTCACAGAACAGCTGCTTAAGAGATGCTTGCTTGCTTGCTGAATGAATGAATAAATGGATGAATGAATGGCTCAATGGATGGATGGATGAAAAAGCATTTATTAAGCTCCTCCTTGAGCTAGGCACCATGCTAAGTGCCTGGAATACAAATATAAACAAATTAGACAATCTCTACTCCTAAGGAGTTTACATTCTAGTGGAAAAGGACTGCAGCCACACAAAGGTGACATAGTTTGGAAGTGACCTGGTTACCTAGTTCTGGGCAAGACAAGGTGAGAGCCTCACCTGGTAGAGGCCAGGATCCCAAGGCAGAGTCCTAACTCCCAGGATAATAAGGGGATGAGGGGGAGGATACACAGGAGCCAGAAATGCTAATGAGATCTCCAGGTACATGGTAGAAGTCAATATTCCTGATGACCGTTGTGCCTCAGCCTTCGATCTGTGGTCCCATGATCCTGAGCCATTTCTGCACCCTCTGCCCAGCTCAGGACCCCTCTGTGTTCAGTTCTAGGGACTCTGCTTCAGGAAGGACATCAATGAACTGGAGGAGGGTGGCCATTGTGGGGAATGGCCTTGTAATAAATCTGTGTGAGGACTGGTCAAAGGAACTGAAGAGAAGCCTCCAGGATCTGAAAGGATACCATGTGGAAAAGAGATTAGCCTTAGTCTGCTTGGTTCTAGAGGGCAGAACCAGGGGCAGTGGGCAGAGGTTACCAGAGGTTAGCCCTGTTAGGCTCAAGGTCAGGAGGAACGTTGGAACCAAGAGAGCCCTCCCAAAGTGACATGGGCTGTGAAAGCAGGGGCAGGATGACTACACCTTGGGGACGTTGTTTGGGTGCGGGTTGGGCTAGATAGCGCAGAGGTCCCTTCTGGCTTTGAAGTCTAAGGGAAATCCAAGGATCCTGGCAAACCCCACCCCCTCCAAACAGCAGGGAACTTGATCCCTGCCACCCCTGACCCCACACCAAAGGGAAGCCCTACCCTTCAAAAGACCAACCGACTCTAGATCCCTCTGGTATTAGGGAATCAGACCCAGGGGACTGTTCAGCTGGAGGGGAAGTTATTAGTTAAGTAGACAGAGTTCAAGGGGACTGGTCTGGCCCATCCTACAAGAGGAGAAATGGATCTTTCTTTTTTATTTTCTTTTCTAAAATTTTATTTAAATTAATAAACATATATTTTCTCTCCTTCCCTCTCTCTTCCCCTCCCCCATCACAGGAGGGGAAAGAAACCAGAACCCTTGTGACGTAATTACGAAAAACAAGTCCCCACATTGGTCATGTCCAAAAATAAATGTCTCATTCTGTACCTTGAATCCCTCACCTCTCTTCCTCCAGGAGGAAGGCAGCATGCTTCCTTTTCATCCCTCTGGAATCAAGGTTGGTCATTATACTGATCAGAGTTCTTAGGTCTTCAATGTTGTGTGACTTTGGGCAAGTCACTTAACCATTTTGTGCCTTAGTTTCCTCATCTGTAAAATGGGGATAATAATAGCCTCTACCTCCCAGGGTTGTTGTATAGATCAAAGGAGATAAAATTTGTAAAGTGCTTTGCCAACCTCACGATGCTGTGTAAATGCTAGCTATTATTATTACCATTTGCAATGCTGTTATTGTATACATTGTCCCAATTCTGTTCATTTTGCTCTGCATCAGTTCATGCAAGTCTTCTCAGGTTTCTCTAAAGCTCTGAATTTCAGAAAAGGTACCAATCTGCACTAGTGGAGGGAGTTTCCTCACTGGGAGTGCTCTGCCCCAATAAAACCATAGGCCGCGACCAGACTAATAGAGGATGTAGAAAACAATTTCCCAAGCTAAGTGAAGGTTTTAACAGCAGTGAAGAGCTAAGTTATACGTGGGTATGTGAATTATTATAAGATATTGTTCCTCAATTAAAGACACATCTTTATGACAGGCAGTGTGGTATAAAGGAGAACCTTGAATGCCAAGCAAAGTAATTTGAATTCTCCTTGATAGGGACCTACTGGAGAGTTTTGAACAGAAGAAAGCCTGGGAAGTGAGTGGGGAGTAGCAGAAGTGGGGAGACCCGGACATGTGGATCCATTTAACAAGAGGCTCTGAAGGGTTAGGATGGCTCTCTGTGATTCCCAGCAGATACACAGAGACTGATAAGGCACAGTCCTGCCTTCAAGATGCTTACCATCACAGGCAGCCGAGATAAGACACGGACACGTTGAACTAGCGTTCAGAGGTGAAGGAGGCAAGGGCCAAAAAGGGAAGACTGGCCTCTTCCAACTGACCCAGCAGGCCCCTTCGGATAATGAGGAAACCGAGACCCATAGGGGCTAAATAGATCTGCTTGTGCAAGGTCTGTGTCCCTGGCAGTCCCTGGCAGAGCTGGGGCTCAGCCCTGGGGCTCTGGAGCCCAGGTCCTCCCCCAGGGGCCTGTTCCCACAAATAGTCCTGTGCTAGCATCCCCTCCTAGGAGAGGCAGCTGCTCCTGAAAACCTCTGGTCTCAGCTGCTTGGGAGTGGGCTCAGCCTCTTGGCTCAGTCACAGCTGGAGGGCTTCGGCCTGAGGAGAGAAGTGCATCTCTCATTGAGCCTGCCTGCCCAGGATGTGGGCCACCATCCAGTTTTAGGAGAAGCCAATTGGCTATGAGTGGCCAGATTTCCCACTTCCTCCCACCTGCCTGCCTGCCTCCTGTTGGCCCTCATGAGGACCCATCTGGCTGGAGCATTTGAGGTGGTTGGGGAGGGGGAGTGAGGAAGGTGTGGAACAGAATTATTGAGCATGGGATGTTGCAAAGGGCCCTAGATTTGAGCCTAGGGATCTGGGTTTGAATCCTGACTCTGTCTTGTTTTTGTCATATGACGCCAGGCAAGTCATTTATCTGCTCTGAAATAGTTCCTTCAACTTTAAAATGGACCAGAGGACCTCACAGGTCCCTAAATCTTTGATCTCTGAGGTCCCTGTTAGCTCTAAGCTCTGTCAGCTAGGGGAAAGGAAGGCTGGCCGGGCCAAGCACCTCCCTCTGCTCCCAACCCCCTGCAGGACATGCCTGGCTAGAGAATTTGTCAGAAGAGAAACAGAGAGGGGCCTCTCTCTTCCTGGCTCTCTCTGGGTCAGGCTTTCAGGCCAGGGAGGGTTAATCGGTCCCCATAATCCCAATGCCATTTCCGGAAAAGGCTGCCCTGACAGGGCCCAGGGGAGATATAGCTAAAGGAACATTCAGTGCCGCTTCTGAGAGATGGGGCAAGGACAGTAAACAGGAAGACCCCCGTGGCCTGCCCTGGAGAAAGGGGCGTTTCTAAGTACCTAGAGTGGGTGGGGCTGGACCAAGAACATATGGTCTCACGGAAAGAATCCCGGACTGGGAGTCAGGAGAGATGGATTCGAGACCCAGGCACTTCAGCCAGCTCTTGGGCAAGCCTCTTCATCATTCTGAGCCTCAGTTTCTCTAACTGTAGAGTGAGGGGGTGGAGAGGGGACTGGGTAATGGATAGGGCCTGTTCCAGCCAGAAAGGACATCAAATCAGCCATCAGAGGAGCTGCGTTCAAGTCCTAACTCTGCTCCTTACGTCACTTAATGGCTTTAGGGCCTCAGTTTCCTTATCTGTAAAAACATTAGATGATCTCTAAAGTCCCTTGTAACTCTAAATCTGGGACCCTGTTTTCTGTCCCTTCCTCCTCTCAGATAAGAGGTGGAGGACCATGAGGCCAGAAGGTTATATACCTTTTCTCCTGGGATAGGGAAGGGGTCAGAGAGGGTGAAATGACAGGGCCTTAAAAGCCCAAGGCACCAACACCCTTTTTTTTAAAGGACACTTGGGTTCTAAGGTCCCTTCTGGCTCTAAAATCATAGGTGGCTGTCAATGTGGAGCCTGCCCTGTGGTCCGCTCACTTCCTAAAATGAAATGTCTCTCCCCAAGTTGTCTGTGATCTCTTCATTGCCAAATCAAACGACCTTTTCTCCCTCCTCATCTTTGGTGAACTCTCCCAGCTCCCTTTGCCACCGTCCAGCTCCCTCTTCTCATTGGTTCTGTCTTCTCTCTAGGTTCTCCAGGCCCCCTCCTCTCTGTCTGACCCCTCCTTCTCAGTCGGCTTTGCTTCAGCCTCAGGCCAGACTCTGCCTGCCCAGCACAGGTGTCCCCCAAGACTCTGTGCTGGGCCCCTTCTCTTGTTTTAGTTGGTAATCTTGACTTACCCAAAACAGAACTCACTCACTTTCTCCCCAAAGCCTCCCCTGTTCTCCCTCCCAGTCACCCAAGCAAGAAACCATGGGGTCATCCTGGATGCCTTACTTCGATCCTATATATCCAGTCCACGGCCACATCTTGGCCTTTCTCCATTCACAACCTCTCTCTCTCTCTCTCTCTCTCTCTCTCTCTCTCTCTCTCTCTCTCTCTCTCCCTCTCTCTCTTTCTCTCTCTCTCTCTCTCTCTCTCTCTCCCTCTCTCTCTCTCTCCTTCTCTTCTCTCTTTGTCTCTGTCTCTGTCTCACTCTATATACACATACTTTTACTGTTCAGTCATTTCAGTCATACCTGTCTCTTCATGACCCCATTTGGGTTTTCTTGGCAAAAATGCTGCAGTGATTTGCCATTTCCTTCTTCAACTCACTTTAGAGATGAGGACACTGAGGCAACAGGGTTAAGTGACTTACCCAGGTTAACACAGCTAGTAAGTGTCTGAGGTTGGGACTTGAATTCAGGTCTTCCTGACTCCAGGCCTGGTGCCCTATCCATTGTGCCACCTAGCTGCCCCATATATAATCTACATACATGCATATGTATATGTGCTCACAGATAGATCTTGCATATTCTGTTATTTACATACTGTCTCCTCCATTCAAATGGAATCTTCTTGTGGGCAGGGACTGGGCTTTTGATTTTGATTTTGTTTTGCTTTGTTTTTACTCAGCACAATGCTGGCATACAGTAAGTGCTTACTAAATGTTCTTCGATGGATTGATTAAACCCCAGTTGGTAAGGCTGAACTGAGCTGAGAGCTGAGGCCAGAGAGTGTTTGTGTAGGGACAAATGGCTGAGTTGGGGAGAGCTTGAAAAACAGGTTCAAATCTCACCTCTGGCCTTTCCTACCCGTGCCACCCTGGACGAGGCGAGTCACCTCTCTGGCCCTCAGTTCCCTTCTGTGTAAAATGGGAGGGGGGTGGACTAGATGGTTTCTGACGTCCTCTCCTCCTCTTGATCCTGGGCTATGGCAAATGGTAGCTATCTCCATAGCCCGTGTCCTCTGGTCTCTGCCATCCGTTGGTGGCTTCTCAGGTACGGCAAGCAATGCACTGTGGGAATTGGGCCAATGCGGGTCTTTGCCACCGTCCGAGTACTAGCCTTGAGGAGCCCCAGATCTGAATCCTGCCTGTCACACAAACTGGTTGTGCAGCTGTGAGGAAGTCCAATTACTTCTCTGAGCTTGACTTTCTTATCTGTAAAATGGGGACAGTTAGATCTTACTCTTGGGTTTTTTGTGAAGAAAATGCTTTGGAAACCTTATCAGGCCTTAGGATTGAGAGGCGGAAGGAACCACCAATAGAAACTGTCTAATCCAACCCCCCTACTTTGCGGCTGAGGAAACTGAGGCCTCGAAGGGAGGTGGCCTGCCCAAAGTCCCACAGGGAGAATGTGGCAGACCTGGGATTCCAGTCCAGGGTTTGTTCTCTTGTGTTGGGGAAATCTAGCATCTACCTCCCCTCCCTCAGAGATGCTTGATTCTGTCTCCTGTTTTCCCTCCTCAATATTGTCCCTTTCTTGTTGGTTAACTTCCAGGCTGGGCTATAGGAGAACCTGGGAAAGAAAGTTCCCAAGCTCATTAACCCTGGCAAGGTCTTTCACTGTGGCTCCTGCGGGTGAGCAAGCAGGCGCAGATGTCTAAGGAACTGCTGGGGACAGAGCTGGGACTCATGGGATTGGAATGGACGTCAGAGGCCGCCTCATCCAAAGTCCTCATTGTGTGGCTGCTGTCCACAAGTTTCAGTCACATCCCACTCTTCCTGACCCCTTTTGGGGTGTTCTTGGCGGTTTGCCATTGCCTTCTCCAGCTCATTCTACAGATGAGGAAACTGAGGCAAACGGGATGAAATGACCTGCCCAGAGTCACACAGCTAGTCATTTTACAGATGAGGAAACTGAGGCGTATGGAGTTGAAATGCCTCACCCAGTGTGATGCAGATAATAAGCGTCAGAGGCCTCTGCTCTTCCACCTGAACCACAGTCTATGCTCCCTCCTTGGAGGGAGTGTCTACAAGTGCCTGACCCTTTAAGCAGTCAGGCTCCAGAGGAAATGTGATTTGACAGTTTGTCTGGCAGGGGGCCGAGGAGAAGTGCCAGGCTGGGTTTTGTAACTGGACACTGCGTCCTCTGAGAGATTGTCACACACTGGCCTGGGACATGCATTCCAGCTCAGCAGCAGCACCATTGATGGGGGAGGGCGGCCCTCTGGCCTATCTGTGAAGGGCGGGGCAATGGGCGTGAGACTCCCAATGCATAGGCTGGTGTGTAGTCCCTGGAGGGTCTAATAACAGCTCCCAATTCCCCTCCCCCTCCAGCAGGGTAGCAAGATAATCATCCCCATTTTACAGATAAGGAAACCAAGGCAAAGGATCATAAAGTGAAAACCAGAAGGTGACTCTGAGGCTATCTCATCCAGATCCTACATTTTACAGAGGCAGAAGCTGGGTTCTGTTCTGGAGTTAAGTGACTGGTCCAAACTCATGCAGATAGAGAGCACAGAAGAGAGGCAAGATTCAAACCCAAATCATACGAGTCCAGACTCATCAAGGCAGTGTCACATAGGAGGAAGAGTCTTGGATTTCTAGATGGGAGGCCTGCGTTCAAAGGCTTTGCCTCTTCCTAACTCTGTGGCCTTGGGCCAGTCTCTTAACCTCTCTGGGCCTCAGTTTCCTCATCTGCCCAATGAGGAGGCCATCATCCCTTCCTGTTTTAAATTCTGTGATCCCACATGACTTGCCCTAAATCCCAGAACTTTCAAAGGGCTGAGCTAGTATTCAAATCTGGTTTGTTATTCAAAATCTAGCAGATTTCTCATTATACCATGATGGCTATCCTGGATTCACTGGAGAATGAGGTTATTGGACACTAAAATATGGCATCAGTAGCTAAAGGCCTCAGTCTTTTGGTTTCCACCCTTCCTCATCCCACCCTTCCTCATCGATCTTAATCAATCAAACACTACTTTGTGGCAGGGTGTAGTAGGGCCTGGCCCTGCCCTCGGGGAGCTTACATTCTTCAAAGGAGGAATCACTCCCTTTCTTAGGAAAGCATTGAGACAGCAGAACTCTTCTTGTTAACTAGCAGTCTAGAAGAATGAGCATTGTGAAGTTTAGTCAGAGGTCCTGGGTTCAAAATCTGCATCAACTACTTTCTACCTTGGTGACCTGAGACTTCCTCATGTGGGCCCCAGTCCCCTCAATTGTAAAATGAAGAGATTGGAGTCAATCAAAAATTCTTCACCTTTTTTGTATCATGCACCCCTTTGACAATCTAGGGAAGCCTATGGATCCCTTCTCAGAATAATATTTTAAATGCATAATATAAAGTACATGGGATTAGAAAAGAAACTATATTTAAATACACTTAACAAAATAAATATTTTTCCAATAATGAGATGACCTCTGAAGTCCGTTGCAGGAGTAAATCTTATGGTCCCATGGCCTCTCCAGATGTGTGGCCAATGGTAGAACTGACTATAGATTGTCTTCAGGAATCCTTTCTAAATACTTTCAGGTTTGTGTTGCTTATTAACCCTCTCTGGGCCTCTTTTCTCTTCTGTAAAATGAGTATCTTGTCCAAACGAGATGATCTCTGAGGTTTCTCCCAGTTCGAAATCTATGATCATATCTCCTCCTACCCATGTAACCTGAATCATTTTCCCTTCCCAATCACAGTGATTCCTTCCGGGTGGGGAAAAGGGGGCTCAACCTCTCCCCAGTACTAGCCAACCACAGCAGCAGATTCACTGGGGAGACGGAAAGAAGTGTGGGACTAGTGGAGGAAACAGATGCATCATGGGAAAGTCTCTAACGTCAAAGGGAACTAGTTGCCATTGACAACGAGGAAAAAAATGTATTAGAGTGGGAAATTAGGGAAGAAATGGAAAGGACTTCCCTGGCCCTGGATTGGACTAAATGATCTTCAAGGTCAAGAACCTTCAGATTGAAGTTCTAAAGTCCCAGAAAAAATCCAGCTAGATGGCCCATGCCTGTAGGGCCAGGATGGGGGCTACACCATCCATAGAGCTATATAACTAGCAAATGTCAGCCCTGGAATGCAAAGCCAGGTCTCTCCCAACTCGAAAAAGGCCAATGCCTTTAACTTCAGCAGCTGAGCTCGGAGGCAAAATCTTACTAAGTTGTATGGAAATGTGAGTTGTCTTTATCATCATTTTTGTAACATTCCTATTTTACGTAAAAAAAATTAATGAACTCCAGCAGATTCCTCTGTTTTAAGGAAAGCCAGCTGCCTCCCTATGCCTTACAGTGGCCTCACAACCCCTTGAAGCAGTGAGCAGTAGAGGTGGGTTTTGAACCCTCAGGGCCACTACTCACTTTGATGTATCATGATGCCTCTCATCACTCTTATACACCACCCCCATCCCCCTCCCCAGTATATTTTTTCTCTCTGTTGTCAATGGCAACTGATTCCCTTGGGAAACTGCAATCTGCCTCTGGCCTCTCCTCCCCATTCCTCCCCTGTGTATCAGCTGTTGCGATGGAGCGGTGCTAAGGGGAAGAAAGATTGAGCCCCCAGGAGTGAATCAGTGTTTTTAGAAACACCACTGACTCATATTTTTAGAAAAGATAAACACATGGACAAACAAGCGGGCCCCTGGCCTTTTGTCTGGAAGGCTTAGAAAGGGGCCTCCTGTTTGGGGCCTGTCTTGTGTGCTCCGGAGCATCCCTGAGATCAGACTGGATATTACCAATATGCAGCGTTTTCCACCTTCACATCCTTCCCCCTCCCTCATCAGGTCTAGTGAATCATTTTCTCAGGCTAAACCTTCGTTTCCTTGAACTGATCTTGCAGGCGTCTGCCCACCCTGATTTGGCTCAGTCCTCCCTAATCTTATCCCAGGAGCTTACTCTATTACCCACATTCTTTCCGTGTGTAGGGATTAGTCTGATGGAGGTTGGTGAGATCTGGCCCCCACCTCCATAGCGCCATAGGAGTAAGAGCTGAAAGGGACCTTGGATCTCATCCCACTTTTGTCCCTGGAGCCCTGATACTGCGCCTGAATGTCGTCACAGAGAAAGCTTGTGTGGCTAGTGACTGATGGAGCTAGTTCAGCACCCTCATGTACCGGAAACCCAGACCCAAGGGACACAGGCAGTGGCTCCATAGAGCTGGGACCTACACCCAGGCCTTTCGGCTCCAAATGAAGTGTCTTTTCACTACCCACACTGTCTCCGTTAATTCAGCTAATGCTGCTTGTCTAAGTGGAGTAGCGGACAGAGTGCTGAGTTCAAATCCTACCCCAAATACTGGCTTGTGTGCTGTTGGGCAATTCACTTACATTCCCTCTGCCTCAATTTCCCCATCTATAAAATGAGGATAACCTCACAGAGTTGGGGTGAAGATCAAATGAGATTATAGTGCAAAGTGCTTTGAAAACTTTTAAGACACTGTATAGATGCTGGTTATTATAATTACTCCAATTGGAGAGAAGTGAAAGTGGTAGGCAGAACTCTTGGTGGGGCAGGGAATTTTGCTCTATGTCATGCAAAAGTAGATGGAAATAAAAGAGATTTCCTGAATTTTCTATTCCTACCCTGCCAGCCAAGGGCACAACCCTTTGTTCACCAAACCCCAAAAGCTAAGGAAAAGGGGGTTCCCTCTGAAACTTTAGGGATGCAAGTCCCGTTCAGGTACGAGGAGGTCCAGCTGCTGCACTCAGAGTCTAACACTCTAAGAAATGGGACAGGCAACCAGTAGAAGGGGATTCAGATGGGGTTTGGACACATTCAGCAACCTCAGTGCTATAAAGGGTTACTGGGAGAAGCTGGGATATGGTTGACCTTTCAGTTTGACGTCAGAGAGGAAAACCACACTTTCTCCCACAGTGGGTCCCTGGGGGCCTCTGTTGGCAAAAGAGACCTGGGCTGGAGGGACCGTGGCACTGACTTAGTATGGTAGTCCTTGTGGTGTCTAAGGCCAATGGAGTTGTTGAGCTGGAGGGGCCTTATTGAAATAGAATATGGAATGTTAGAGTATACAACATAGTGTGCGTGTTAGAGCTGAGGGACTTGAGAACATTGGGCAGAGAATGTCAGAGCTTGAAGAGTCCTCGAAACAAAGATTTCAAAGCTGGTGGGAAGGGACCTCAGGATGTGGGATGTCAGAGCTGTAGGGCCTTGGAACATTGGGTGGAGAGAATGTCATAACTGGAAAGGTCCTTAGAGCACAGAGTGTCAAAGTGAGAAGGACCAGAGAGTATACAACGTTACTGCATGAAGGGACTTTAGAATATCAAATGTCACAGATAGAAGAGACCAGAGAACATAGAATGTCAGAGCTAAAACAGGTCAGGCTGACCTGTTGTGCTCCTCTCTGTACTACCCTAAAGTCTCAGAGGTTCCCCAGAGACCCCAGCCCTGATCCCACATGCAAGTAGCTATGTGTAATCCATGACACCCACCCCGCCCCCGGCCCCATCTCTCTTTTGCCTGTGTTCCAATGTGCCTAGCATTCAGTTTGAAAGACATTTATTTTTGTTGTTGAACTGTTTTAGTCATATCTGATTCTTTATGACTCTGTTTTGGGGTTTTCTGGGCAGAAATACTGGCGTGGTTTGCCATTTGCTTTTCCAGCTCATTTTTACAGATGAGGAAACTGAAGCAAACAGAGTTAAGTGACTTGCTCAGGGTCACATAACTGCTAAGTGTCTGAGTCTGGGTTTGAACTCATGAAGATGAGTCTTTCTGATTCCAGGCCTGGTGCTCTATCCACTGCACCACCTAGCTGCCCTGATATTTACATACTTACCTATATTCAAGGCACTGGACTGGGAGCCAAGTACAAAGGGGAAGGAAATAAGCATTTATTAAGCACCTACTATGTACTAGGCTTATTTCATCCTCACAACAACCCTGGGAGGTAGGTACTATTATAATCTCCATTTTGCAGTTGAGGAAACTGAGGCAGTCAAGTAACTTACCCAGAATCACACAGGTAGGAAATATCTGAGGCTAGATTTGAACTCAGGTCTTCCTTACTCCAGGCTCAATGTCTAGACCTACCACTCCACCCAGATGCCTCTGAAACACATGAATCAATACCTCTTCTCAAAATGCTTACTGGCATTCTACTGGGGTGATACAACATTAATCAGTTAAGTAATAACAAGGTATATTGAGGAAGGAAGTACCAAGGACAGCTCAGGGAAGGCTTTATGGAGGAAATGGCGCCTGCATTGGGCCCCCTTGGCAGGCAGGTCTGTGAGTAGAAGCAATCAGGTATCTTTTCAGTGATTCCTCTCACTTGTATTATTTGGACCAAAGATTGGCCAAAACTTGGCTCTCCTGTTCATGTAACTCTGTTGGAGAAAACCCTATACTTTCTCCAGGGCAGTTTCCATTCCCACTGTTCTTCCCTGTCTCTACCCTCAATGGTCATTGCCATGAAGTCAAAGCCAATGCCTCAGCCTTCTGCCACTGGGTCATGTTCTGTGTTCTATTCGGTTTGATTCAACAGTTGTTTATTAGATACCTACTATATGCAAGGCCCATACTAAGTGTGTGATGCTGAGGTATACAAGAATGACTAAAGCACAGTTCATCCCTTAAGGCACTTACTCCAGTCTATGGGGAAAGATAAGATACTCAGATACCATAATGCAACATAGAATATGTTTTTAATTTTGGATCAGAGGACCTAGGTTTGAATTCTAACTCCAATCCTATGCTGGGTGACCTTGGGTGAGTCACTCTCTGGGCCTCAGTTTCCCCTCAGTAAAACAAAGGAAGTAGACTAGTAATTTCCAAGTCCCCTTCCTGGCTTAAGTACTAAGTATAGGGAAGAGGTGTAATCAGAGAGCTGTGTGAGATTCCAAGACAAGGAACTCACTTTCAGCTGGAGGGAAACTCAGTTAATGCATCACAGAGAAGATGACGTTGGGCTTTGAAGGCTGTTTCACGATCACATTACGTATCCCACGATTTGTCTAGGCTAGGCTGGACTACAGGTGTTCAAACCCAGGCCATTGCCCTACCCCTTCCCTAGGCAGGGACCCCCTCCTGATCCCCTTTCATGGGGAAGGAGGTTATCTTCTATTTATCCTCCGCACAATAGCAGCATCATAGAATGCTAGAGATGGACTCTTTGGACAACATCCCTGTCCAAGCCCTTCATTTGACATGGCGCACTGACTTGCCTTGGGTGGCACAGCTGGTGAATGTCTGGACTCAAAGTCTTGTCTTCTCTCTCCTGGTTCCCTGCTCTTAGAAGCCAAAGAGCCCGCTATCCCAGAGGAGCCTGGCTGGGTCAGCCACAGGTGTGCTGCAGCTGGGAGGCCTCCCTCCCTCCAGCAGATGTTTGTCAATTCTATTTATACAAGAAACAATATTGCTTGAATCAGATCCTTGGAAAGGATCATGCAATTTGGAGCTAGACGTGAACTTGGAGATTTTACAGATGGAGAGACCGAAGTCCAGAGGGGAAGTGATTTTGCCCAAGGTCACACAGACCGTGAGTGGCAAGGCTAGAATCCCAACCCAGGCCCTCTGACTGCACATTCCTTGCTCTTTCCACCACTCCCCAAATCCATCCTGGATCAAGTGAGGTTAACGTCTCCCAGCTGCCCAGAGCTGGGAATCCCAGGAGTAAACTGTTTGTGTCTCCCCTATGGCCAAAGCAAAGGCCCCTCTGGAAAGGATGGGCAGAGGCATCGGCTCTTGCCAGGAATTCCCTCATTTGTGCACTCTTTGGGGCAAAATTACCCAGCCTAAGGGTGAGAGAAGGGAACAGAGGACCAGAATGCCTACTCATCTCCCAGCTTACTCAGCTCACTCAGTTCCAACTCTCCAGTTGTTTTCCAATTCCTGCTAGGGGAGAAGAGGCAGCTGGGCCTGAGAGGCACCTGGTGCTGGTGGCTGACAGCCCTGCTTCTAGCTTCAGACCTTCCATTAACTCATCCTGTGACCCTGAACACATTCCTTCACTGCTTTGTTCCTCAGTCTACACGCACAAAAGAAAAATTTAATTTTTAAAATTTATTTTGCATACGCCTATATCATACACATTATTTACCCAATAGAATATAAGCTCCTTGAGGGCAAAGACTCTTTCTTTTTTATTTTTGTATCCCCAGCTCCTAAAAAAGTACCTGGAATACAGTTGGTGCTTAATAAATGCTTGTTGGTTGACAATGAAAATGTTCAGAGAAATCATTAGCATAAGAAAGTAAACATGAGCAAAGTAAAGGCACCACTAGAAAACCTACCACTCACTCACTCCAGTTTCTGAAAAGCAAGAGGAGGTTAGCATAGCTTAAGAACACAACAAAGTAATATGAAAAGGGATCAACATCAGAATTTTAAAAAAAAAAAACCTCGCCATTTCATTAGAAACAGCATTAGCTAGCAATCAAACAACTAAGCTTGGTTAGGCGCTGGTTACATTTAAATTAATTAACTTGAGTGCATAAAGTATCACTGTTCTTTTCTGTCCCTCCCTGTAAGCACCCAGCAGGATTCTTCATTCATTTTTCCTGAAGCGATTACCATTACTGTGTGTTCCATTCTTCTACTTACGCCTTTTTTTTTTCTTTTTGAATTATTTCACAAAGGTCATTTTAGGCCAACCTAGTTAAGTTTAAAAATATTCTTCACCAAAGGGCATCCTCTGGCCAGCAGAGGATGGATTTATTTTATTGTATTTTTTAGCCATGGAAATTCATGAAGACCTTTTCTTAAAGACCTTAGAGGCAGAGTGTGCTGGATGGAGCAAGCTCAAACTGACTCTCAAGAGCTGGTTGTTAAATTTTCAGTGTAATCATTTACACCTCAGAAATTGGCAAGTGCTATAAATCAGCTTGATTTATTATTTTGTTGATTGTCTAGACTCAAGAAAGTGGAGGAAGAAAATGTTTAGAATCCAGATCAAAGTTTTAAAGGGTGCCATGCACGCATTTTTTCCTTGGAGAGCTGGTTGTTAAACATTTGCCAGCACTCTCCTACTTAGAGGGTCTTCATCAGTGGAAGGAGGGTATAACTGCCTGACATTTGTAGCCTATCACATTGTGGCATCAGCCTATCTTTCCAGGATTATTAGCCATTGCCATCCAAGCGTGATCCCTGCCAAACTGGCTTACTGACTACTTCCCAGCCAGGACATTGCAGCTCCCATCTCCAGGCCTTTGCATAGGTTGTCCTCTACACTTGGAATACTCTCCTTCCTCACCTTGGAACCCCCAGAGGCTTTCAAGGCTTAGCTCAAGGGTGACTTCCTGCAAGAGACCGTCCTCACTCTCCTGATTCTTAGTTCTCTGGCCTCATTCATTATGGCCTTTTACTTATTTGTGAAGAGATATCCCACTAATGGAATATGAGCTCCTTGGGACTAGACACTGCCTTACTGTGCTCTTTGTACATATTATAGGAACTTAATTTGTGTTGCTTGAGGTCCCATGGTGTAATGGGGTAGCTAGGTGGCCCCATGGTGCTCAGAGCTCAGCACCTAGAGTAAAGAAGACCTGAATTCAAATCCAGCCTCAGATACTTACTGGCTGCACGACCTTGGGCAAATCACTCAACCTCTGCCTCAGTTTCCTCATCTGTAAAATGGGGATATTAATAGCATATACCTTCCAGAGTTGTTGTGAAGATCAAGTGAGATGATAAAAGTAAAGCACTCAGCAAAGTATAGGGCACATAGTAGGTGCTATTTAAATGTTATTTATTGTTATTAATGGAAAGACCACTGACTATGGAGTCAAGGGACACAGGTTCAAATCCCACTTCCATCAGTTACTAGCTCTGTGACCTTGGACCTCTCCAGGCTTTGGTTTCCTCAAAGAAGGAGGGATTTGAACTAGGTGACCTTCAAGGTCCAACTCTAGAACCATGATTCTGTGATTGATTAAAGACCCATGCCAAAGAAATCACAGCTCTCTGAAGTATAAAGACTAAGTTGGGTACAAGAAGGCTTTTGGCCAGCATATGTTGTGGTATGTTTAGGTGTTATGGATTTTTGAGACAAGAAGCCGCTATAATTCTGATGTGACTGAGTTGTAAAGATTGAGCTCAATTCAATAAGCCTTCATTAAGCACCTACTCTGTGTGAGGTCCTGAGCTAGGTGCTGGGGGTCCAAAGGCAGATACAATACAGACCTTGCCTGCAAGAGAAGGGGAGAATGGGAGAGAAACTCAGGGAGGAAGAGAGAGAGAGAGAGAGAGAGAGAGAGGTATAGGCAAAGGGCGATGAGAAATGTGAGGAGGGAGAGATGCTTCATCTAGGAGAGGGGTGGGGCAGGCTGTCAAGGATGTACTCCAGGCTGGACTGTCATACACTGCCCACTGGGTCAGTGCCCTTTGTGAGACAGGCGTTGGGAGATGGGGCCTATGCTAAATGGGTAATTTTTCTTAGACCAAATGTGATTCTAGTGCCCTGCCCATTCAGCTACAAAGGCCTCTTGGCTAGATGGGAGGAGACTTTCATTTTGCAGCACAAGGTGGTTGTGTTTGGGGCTGGGAGAACAAATATCAGTGACATCCTTCTCCTGTGCCCTGATGTGACTTGGAGGTAACTGGACTGTTAGCCCAAGCTCTGCAGGGTCTGCCCTGCTGGAAAGGTTTGAATGCAGGCTTTTTGGTCACTGCTGGTCATCCAAGGACTGGCCTTACTAAGTTCAGAGAGGCTTGTCACCAGTGGACTGGCCACCAAAATTCAGAAAGTCAGTATGGGCAGCAAGGTAGCACAGCTGGACCCGGAGTCAGGAAGACCTGAGTTCAAATTCTGCCTCAGGCACTTACTAGCTATGTGACCCTGGGCAAATCACTGAACTGCTCTCTGGCCTGTTTCCTCATCTATTAAACAGGAATAATAATAGCACCTACCTGGTTGGGGTGTGGTGAGGGTCACATGGAATAATGATTGCAAAGCACTTAACCCAGTGTCCATCACGTTGTAGGCACTATATAAACAGTAGGAGTGTAGTCTTTGAAGTCACAGGTCTCTGAGGTGACAAGTACAGGCTAAGCTGCATTGAGGAAGGCATTCAGCCTATGGAGTGGTTGTGTCATGGGGGAGGGGGATGAGAAGGATGCACTATTGGCTTTGGCCTAACAAGTTGTATTATATCGAATAAACATTTATCAAGACCCTACTATGCGTAAAACCCTGTTAAAGGCTCTAGGCTTAGCTACTCATGTCTGAATGGTGGGAAAATAATGATAATAGTTACGCAAATTTTAGCTAGCATTGTTCTCCCATCATTGTCTCATTTGGGCCTTACATGAACCTTGTAAGTTCGGTGCTGTTGTCCGTCTTTCACACGTGAGGAAACTGAGGCAAACAGTGGTTAAGTGACCTGCCCAGGGTCACGCAGCTAATAAGCACCTGGGGCAGGATTTAAACTCAGGTCTCCTGACATCAAGCCTTGCCACTGTACCACGTTGCCTTCCGTAAGACCTTGCAATGCAGAGGAACTTTAGAGTACGTAATCCAACTTCATCATTTTACAGACAGCCTGAGTAACTTGACTCACAGCTTGTAAAGAACAGTCAGAGTAGGAGCCCAGCCAGCCTTCGCTAAGATTCCCTAAGATAAGATTTTGGGCTGCAAGGGACCTTCCCGAGGTCCAGAGATTTATTGACCTTCAAAGTCATCTCATCCATCCACCTCCTTTATAGAGGAGAAAGCAAGTGACTTGGCCAAGGTCATACAGCTAATAAGGGTCAGAGGCAAGATTCAAACTCTGATCTTCCTGACCCCCCCCATCTAAACCAGGACACCACACAGTCACTCGTCCTTAGCAGGGCTGCATCTAGCAATATAGAAACCTGACCCTACCCCCTGCGACATTTCATACAGTCACAAGGCTTCTCCAGGAGGGAGACATGCCACAAAATGGTAGCAGACAATGAAGGGAACTGAGGCAGTGCCCAGAGCTATTCTTAGGATTCTCTAAAAATCACAAGATTGAGAGCTGGATGGGGTTGTCTTTGGTGCTGCTCTATTAGAATGTTGGTTTAATGAAACGAGAGATTGTTTCATTCATTGGATTTCTAGCCCAGTGCCTGGCACATAGTAGGTGCTTAATAAACACCTGTTGATTGGTTGATGTGTATCCTCAGTGACTAGCACTGTGCATGGTGCATGGTAGGTGCTTAATACAAACTTACTGATTTTGTGACTTGCTGAGGGGTCCCCTCGAAATTCTAGTCCAACCCACTTATTTTTACAGTTGAGAAAAGGGGGTACTGAGTTGAAGTGATCAACCCAAGGTTACACAGCTTAGATTTAAACTAAAGGGGTTCTGACTTCAGACCCTCTGCTCTATCTAGCTGTCACTGGGCATTGAGTCAGGAGATCTGAGTTCAAATCCTAGCTCTGATACTTGTTGTGGGCCAGGTGCCAGATGGCCTTGGCTATGGTGGGGGAAGGTTTGGTCTCAGATTTTTTTTTTAGCATCTGTAGACCCTCCCCCTACTGTTCACTGGGTCACTGGGCACAGGCCAGCCACTGTGGTCCCCATCCCCACCCCCACACCACACCTCGGGCCCCAGGTACCAGCTTGACACGTCCTCCGGCAAGGTTGGCTCAGTTTCCCTGAATGTGGGGGCCAGGAGGCTTCTCAGCTGCTTCATATGTGGCCTGCTCAGTACAGTTATCCCTTCCACATCTCTGGGGTTTAGAGGCATGGGGCCCTCCCCTGCAATCTGGAAAATCCATATAAAATTTTTTGACCTCTCCTTCATACCAGAGAATTCTGAATTTTTTCTTTTTCTTTAATGGAGTGTTTATGGTATTAAAAGATAAAATATGTTGATATTATACAATACTATACATATATTTTATGGATTTCTGAGTTTCTAAACTTTTTCTGTGTCATCTGCTAGCTTTCACACATCATCTGCGGCTTCTGCAAAATTCCCATTTAATTTCTTATGCCAACCTCAATATATGGAAACCTTGATGGGGAAAGTTGCAATGTGGAAGGGATAACAGTACCCCAAGAAAGAAAAAGCACACCAACTTTAAGAATAGCCATCTCTAGGGATGGAGGAAGGAGAGGGAGGGACGGGGAGAGCTGAGCTAGTCCCATGCCACTGTAGGGATAGAGTTAGGACAGAGTTAGGTGCTGGTGTATTACCAGATTGGAGGGTAAGAGTGCTTGGCTCATCCCTTGGACACCCAGACCAAAACTGTCCTGAATCAGCTCTATCAGTCAGCAGCCTCTCTCTCCAGCCTGAGGTCTGCAATAACCATTTGCTAAGGTTTTTCCAGGACAAGGTTTGTAATTTCTGGGGGAGGCAGTAAAATTTTTCTCGGTGACCCAATTAGGCTGGGCTTGTCCAAAGCTGACTCAGTCCTCGGCAGGGAAGGGGGGAGTGGGTCCTCTCTGGTCCTCAGTTTCCTCATCTGTAAAATGAATGAGTCGGCTCCCTTCCAAGTCTCCATTTGTGATCCTAAGGCGAGCCACCAAGGAGCCAGGCTGGCTAGGCGGGGTCTGCCCCAGCCCAGATCGAAAGGTGGCTTTCATGCACCGATCAGCAAGCAGAGGGACGGTGACTCCTCCAGATCACTTTTCACCCCAGCTGCCTAGCCATGTCCTTAACTGGGGTTTGGAAGTTGGGTTGGGGCAGGGGGGAGGGGAGAGAAAAGAGGGGGCTGGGGAGGCGGGGAGTGGCCGACAAATACTGCCTCCCGTTCAGGGAAGGCCCTCTCAGAAGGCAGCGACCGAACAGACCTAAAGAAACCTCATCTGGTAAACACATAGTGTCGCCCCCTCGGCCTCCCCGCACTCCTTCACCTTCCTCAGGCCTCGCCTCCCCCTCCCCCTCGGCCCCTTCCCAGCCCAGGGACATTCTATCCTCTCTTTGATGAACGGCCAAGAAAAGACTTCTTCCACGTCCTAAATTTGTTAGCACCAGTTATAATCGCCTTAACCTTCCTCCCCTCCGAGCTCACTCACTGCTGTCTTTCCCATCCTGGCGCCTCCTTAAAGACATACAGGGCTTGTGGCTCTGGGGGTGGGGGCCGGCCTCTCTCTGAGTCGGCCCTTCCAAGTTTTTCCCTTTCGGTTGCCCCCTTTGCTAAGCCTCTCAGAGCAAAGAGGGGTGAAGGCTTATTCCTGCTGTTTGGAACCCCTCGGCGCATCCCTAAAGCGTCCTTAGCTGGGCTTTTCCCTATAGGGGCCACCATCCAATTTGGGACTTCTCTATCCTCCCCGCCCCTCCCTCCCCCACCCCTGCCCCGCCCCGCCAGGATACTTCGAGGAATTAGGAGCCCAGGGAGCGACACCAAGCCTGCTCTTCCTCGCCCCACCCCCTTGGATGCCCCTCTCTGTTTCACCCTTTCCCTTTCCCTTTCCCTCTGATGTTGCCTCCTTACTCTCCCTCCATTCTCTCTTCTCTCTTGTTCTCATCATATTTCAAAGAATCACAGATCGGGTGCTGGAAGGGACCTCAGAGGTCATGAGGCCGTGGAGTCCAACCCCCTCACTTTAAAGATGAGGAAACAGAATCCCCGGGAGGTTAAGTGACGTTCCCATTATTATACAGTCAATATTCATCAGAAAAGGGACTTGAACCAAGGTCCTCTGGGTTCCAGAACTACTTATATTTCTGTTGAATATGTAGCCACTTCCCTGGCTGCTATGGAAAGTCCTCTGGATGTGGAGTCAGAAGATAGATTCAAATCCTGTTTCAATGTGGTCTTGGACAGGTCACTTAACCTTTCGGAGCCTCAGTTTTCTCCTCTGTAAAACAAGAAAGTTGGATTAGTTGGCTTCTAAAGCTAGGGTCTATTCTCTTTGACTGTTCTCTCAGTCTCATCTGTCAATCATCCTTTCTTTCTCTCTTTTCATTTTCTTTTCTTCCCATTTCTTTCTGTCTGTTTCATCTCCTAATCTCTTCCTCCTATCATCCTTCATTCATCTTTCACTTTTCTCTTCTCATTCTCTTTTCTTCTCCTTGTCATCTTTCTTCATTGTTCCTCTTTTTCTCTTTTTGGTTTTCTCTCCTTCTTTTCCCCCTCCCCTTTCTTTCTGTTATTACATTTCTCTGCCTGGCCTTCTCTCCCTCATTCTTCAAGTCTCTCCTTTCTCTCTTTTCTAGTTTCTGTTGTTCTGCTGTCCCTTAGTTGCCTCTCACGTCCCTTTCTCCTTTCTCTGTTTCCCTTCTCCCCCTCTCCTCTTTCTCTCCCATGTTCTCTCTTCCCAGATGAAAAGATCCAGGGCAGCAGAGAGTTTGGGGAATCTGACCTGACCTCAACACTAGCCTTGCCTCTGACCATAAATCACCTGCTGTGTATACACGCCCAGGGCTCTGTAGCTTCTCAGGCTGGGGAAAGGACAGGCGAGTTTGGAGACTGGGGGATTAACAGTCATACCAAGGGAGGGACAGATGCATTCTGTCAAAGCAAGGAAGTTAGATTTAATCAGCTTTCCCTTCCCACCCTCCCTGGCTCAAACTGCAGTGTCTCACCCCTTCCCTCAATCCCCCCACCCAATCCAATCTACACTGAACGAGTGAGAACTGTCCCCTATACCTGGCTGCTTTGAACGTACTAACTCATGGACCTAGAGAATAAAGATGAGACAATTAACGAGAGAATGGACCTCAAAGGTCAACTAGTCCATAAAACGAGGCAATTGGAGCTCAGAGAGGTTAAGTACTTTGCCCAAGGTCACACAGATAATAAGTAGCAGAAAAAGGATTCCATCCCAGGTCCTCTGACTCCTCTTTACTGAAGTCTCAATGCTTCAACCACCTGGAATTTCATTAGCATGAGTCCTCTTCTATAGGAGAGCTGGTTATAACTCTTCAGTAACATCGTTTAAGAGTTGTTGTGTCTGAAAAAGTCATCACCCGGGTGATAAGACTCTTTCCGTGACAGCACCATAAATCAAGAAAAGCTTTTTCATCACACACGTGTTCATGTGCACACATACACATGATGCTGGAGCCGAAAGGACCCTTAGAGGAAATGAAGGCTTTTACAGAGAAAGGGCAATGACTTGCCTAAGGTCCTACAGTAAGTTAGTAGGAGAGTAGTAAGTCATCCTGAGATCTCACATGCTTTCAAAATCAAACAAATCAAAAAGAGATTTGTGGCACGGTTTGCCCCAGAGGTATCGCTACTGCCTGGGCTGTTCCTGCATTTCAGAAAGAGAGGAGAGAGAGATGAGTGAAAGATTGAGAGACAAGACCAGAGGGAGAAGAGAAACAGATTGGGAGAAGGAAAGTGAGAAAAGAGAAGGGGAAAGAGACAAGTGAGCAATGTGTGGGAGAAGTCTGGGAGAAGGATGGAGACAAAGAGAAAGGAGAGAAGGGAGAAGAGAGAATAGAAAAAGAGAGAGAAGACATGAGAAGGCTAACCAAAGAGAAGGGAGGAAGCCTTTCCCCTAGAGAAACAAGGGCACAGGGACACATTCCAAGGTTTGGCTCTGCCACCCCAGAAGGCGAATATAGCCTGTGCCTCCTCCAATCCTTTACTTTTTTATAATAGAAATTTTATTTTGACTTCCGTTAATGAGCGCGGGTCTTTACATTTATGAAAAAGTACAGAAGAAAACTGAACATACAAGCTAAAGCCAACCAAGAAACAAAACAATACAAAGTAAATAATTATATACACCACTGTAACCTCTAACCCTACACCCAAAATGTCTATATTGAGTATAATGTATATATATTGTGTGTATATGTAGAATACATATATTGAGTTTAACATAATCATATGCACATCTCTCTTGTTTCTCTAATCGACCTAGAACTTGAAAGAACCGGGTTCAAATTCTGCCTCAGATATTTACTAGCTATATGACCCTGAAAAAGTCACTTATCCTCTCTATGCCTCAGTTTCCTCAACTGGAAAATTAGGGAGGGAGACTCAATGTCCCTGAGGTATCTTTCAGCTCCACATCTATGCTCTTGTGATCCAAGTCACTTAACCTCTCTTGGACTCCATCTTCTCATCTGTAAATAATAATATTTATAATCTACTTATTATGTATTACATGTAACATATATTATGTAAATAACATATTTTGTGGCAGGTGAAAAATGAAATGAAAAGATGAAACAGAGGTTCCGACGTCCAAGCATAATGATTTATTAAGCAGTGCAGGCCAATGGCCCAACGAATCAGGACCAGATAATAAAACATCATAGGGTCGTTGTGAGACTCAGATGAAATGATGATATGCTTTGCGAGCCTTTGGCTGTTTATTAACATTGTTATTAGCTGTATATTAAGTGCTCACAATGTCTGAGTGTTGGGCATACGAATACAAAAGCAAAGACCGTCCTCGGTCTCCACGAGTTCCCATTCTGCCAGGAAGAGACAGCGTGGTGGAAGAAGCGCTGGGCATAAAGTGGGATTTTGGTGCTGGGATGATGGGAGGAGCCACAGGGGAGAAGGTCGCCGTGCTCTTTTCAATAGCAATGACAACATTGTTTTGATTATGATTCCCGACCTGGAAATTGAGAGAGGAGAAGGTTCTGTAGAGAATGCGTGGAAGACCTTAGGGTAGCCAGAGAGTGACATGAGGCATGGCTAGGGTTGGGCTGGATAGAGTGGACCATAAGAGACCCTCTCCAAGGCCAGTTGAGGCAGGGGAGGCCTCTCCCCTACCCCATACCCCAGAGTAATCCTTTCTGGCTGCTTGGCACAGAGTCTCTGAGCTAGCCTGGCACAGCGTCTCTGGTTGCTGGAGAGAATAGGAACTTGTTGCTATTCTTTGAGTCTTCAATTAATCGATCATTGAGCACATCCTTTTTATTTAGGAGGAGTTAGATACTTGAAGAGGTGGAGTGCCAAGGGATCCCTGGGTAAGTCACTTGGCTTCAGTTTCTACTTTTGTAAAATGAGGATAATAATATATAATGAAATGAGGATAAAAGTATATAATAAATATAATAAAATGGGGATAAAATATATAATAAATATAATAAAATGGGGATAATAATATATAATAAATATAATAAGATGAGGATAAAATATATAATAAAATGAGGATAATATATATAATAAATATAATAAATTGAGGATAATAACATATAATATAATAAAATGAGGATAATAATATATAATGAAATGAGGATAAAAGTATGTAATATAATAAAATGGGGATAAATATATAATAAAT
Source organism: Vombatus ursinus (assembly GCF_900497805.2). Lineage (NCBI taxonomy): Eukaryota > Metazoa > Chordata > Mammalia > Diprotodontia > Vombatidae > Vombatus > Vombatus ursinus. Next base: position 4,893,937 of record NW_020954625.1, on the reverse strand, counting down.
ATAATAAAATGGGGATAATAATATATAATAAATACAATAAAATAGGGATAATAATATGTAATAAATATAATAGAATGAGGATAATAAAAGCAGCTCAGAGACTTGTTATAAGGGTCAAATAAGGTATCACCCAGAGTATTTTGCAAACCTTAGCTTGCTATGTGAATGCCAGTTATCATCATCATCATTATTACTGTTATTATTCCTATTATGTGCCAGTAACTGTGCTAGGTACTGTAGATACAAATTTAAAAAGTAAGAGGGTCTCTGCCCTCCATAAGAATGATAGCTACCATTTATATAGTGCTTTAAGCTTTGCAAAGCACTTTGCGAATATGCCATTTGATACTCACATCAACCTTGGGAGGTAGGTGCTATTATTATCCCCACTTATTAGATGAAGAAACTGAGGCAGACAGGTTAAGTGACTTGCCCAGGGTCACCCAGCTAGTAAGTGTCTGGGGCTGGATTTGAACTCGAGTCTTTCTGACTTCAGGTCTGGTGCTCTGTTCACTACACCACTTAGCTCTCCCACTGGGAAGGAGCTGAGTGGAGTCAGTATGTGTCCTGTTCTCTTGGTTTGGTTTTCTTCATTCTGCATCATTTCATGTAAGCCTTGTCTTATTTCTTTGAATTCTTCCCATTGATCATTTCTGATGGTGCAGTAATATTCACATGGCATACCACAATTTATTCAGCCATTGCCCAGTCACTGAGTGCCCAGGTCACTTCTTGTATTTGCTATTGCAGTAGTGCTATTAGGAATATTCTTTTTTTATCAATTTATTTCGATTTATCAACAATCACTTTCAAAAGGTTTTGAGTTTTAAATTTTCCTCCCCCTCCCTCCCCAAGATGGTGCACAATCTGATATAAGCTATACATACACATTCCTATTAAACATATTTTCACATTAGTGATGTTGTAAGGAAGAATTAGAATCAATAGGAGGAACCACCTGAAAGAGGAAACAAAACAAAACAGAAGAAAAAGATAGCAAATAGTATGCTTCCATCTGCATTCAAACTCCGTAGTTCTTTCTCTGGATGTGGACAGCATTTTCCATTATGAGGCCTTTGGAGATGTCTTCGATCCTTGCATTGCCGAGAAGGGCTACGTCTATCAATGTTAGTCATTGCACAACATGGCTGTTACTGTGTACAACGTTCTCCTGGTTCTGCTCACTTCACTCAGCATCAGTTACTAGGAATATTCTTGTGTAGACAGGTAGTTCTTTTCCCCCGTCAATACCTTCATGGGTCCCAGTCCCGGTAATGGGGCCACTGAGCCAAACATTGTGTATCTTTTGTAACTCTGACGGCATAATTCCCTTCCCCCTTCTTTCTGTTCCCCTCCATCTTGCCTTCCATGGGGAGAATTGTGAAGGTATTTGCTGATTCTTGCTGGGCCCAAGGATGAGCTGAGATCATTCCATGGGAGAAATGCTTTCTCTGGAGCTTCTCTCTTTTCTTCCCTTCAGTGGTCCCTTCCTACTCTGAGATTCTGTGATTCATTAAAATGGTGGGAGAAGAAATACTGCCCAGGTTCTAAGCAAATGGATCAGAAGGGGCCAATAGCTACCTTGGCTTTGCGGATGATAGGCATGCTAACTATGTTTGCTGTAAAGCGAATTTCTGTTGTGAACCCTATTTCCCCGACCAACTTCTCTAATTCTGGTGGAGAAACATCTACTAGGGAGAAATGTTGGTCCCTAAATCTGGTTCATAAACAGTAGACAAAAATACCTGGGTCCATATTGCTGCGTTGTCTGATCTCGGGCAGCCCTTCTACCCTGTGGCTCAGACTCCTTTTGAAGAACAGTAAGAGTGGTATTTATATAAACTGGTTGAAATGATATAAGAAAGCAGAGCCAATGGAGTGGGAGCCCAGCTGAAAGAGGTGTGGGCTGAGCAATGGGGGAACCCTCTGACTCGATTTGGATAGTGCTTTAGAAATCAGAGCCAGGAAGGTCAGAGCTGGAAGGGGATGTCAGAATCACAGGATTATCCTCCAACCCTATTTTCTAGATGGAAACATTGAGGCTAGGAGAGGCTAGGCTCAGCACAGCTGAGAAGTGGCTGGGCTGTGATTTGAATCCAGGTACTCTGACTCCAGATCCAGCATTCTTTCTGTGATTCCACCCTCGCCCCCATTTCCCTCTCACATCCCTCTTCAATGATTCACATTGTGCTTGCCCAAGCAGATCAGGAATCAGCCAGTGTCTCCCAGATAATTATTTTATGCTGGCTCTATTAGCACTGTGCCAGCCATCTGTTGTCTCTGGATGGGAGTGGAAAAAACGCCAGGCTTAGGGTTAGGAGACTTCCTTGGTTCAAATTCTAGCCCAGTTATTAGTTTTTTGACCCTGGATAAGTCACTTCCCTTATTCAGGTCTCCATATCTTCCTCTCTAAAATGAAGGCGTTGGATCAGGGGACTACTTAGAGTCAGACAGCTGTGGAAGAAAGGGCAGCCAATACAGCTAAGGCCTGAAATAGCTCATCATCGTTCCCAAGGGAGACTTGCCCCAGTGTCTATTGGGATATATAGATGTCCTGAAAGAAGCTGCTGAGCTAGGCCATCTGGTTAGGAAGTTGTGCCTGGGTTGACTGATCCATCCTCAGCCCAATAGCTCATTGACTGGCTTATGGCTTTATTAGTTTTCGTCCTCATAAGCTGAAGTGTTGAAAAAGTCTTTATCTGAGGGGTGTTAGTATATCAAAGCAGTATTCTAACCCAACCCAATCTAATACACATTTATTAAATACATGCCATGTATAAGACACTGCTAGGACCCAGAGATACAGAGATAAGATGAAAAATAGTCTTTGCCCTTAAGGAGTTTGCATTCTACCAGGGACTGAGGAAGTGCATGCAAACAGATAGATCAACAAACAAAAACAGCTAGATAGATAGAGGAATGAATGAATGAACAAACAGATAAATGAATGAATGACTAGATAGATAAAATGATAGATCATAAATGAATGAATGGATAGAGAAATAGAAATGCACGATCAGGTGACTTTCTCCAGGTTCCACAGTCTGTGCCTCAGTTTCCCCCTCCATAAAATGGAAGAGTTGGACTTGGAAAGTCCCTTCTAGCAAGGATGTGATTCTTGTGTTCAGCCGTTTGATGATTGAAACTCTGCCTATCCAGGGATCCCTTAGTGGGTTTGCAGGGTGGGTCCTGCTGACCTCTTTCAGCATTCAGAAAAAACTCCCTTTTTCCTTCTGTGGGTACCTCAAAGACCCTAATGTTGCTCTGTTCAGAATGGCCCTGAGCTTCTTCTTGGGGCTCATCAGGAAGTAGGCCCGGGGAGTGGAAAGACCTCTGAACTTGACATCAAAAGACTTGGGTTCAGATCGTGACCCTTCTACTTCCTAGTTGTCTAAGACCTTGGACAAGTCACTCTAACTTTCTAAGTCTTAATTCTTTCCTCTATATGCTGTTGAGGGCTGGGGAATAGACTTGCTAAGTTTCCTCTCAGCTCTAAAGCCAGTGATGCTGTAAAGCCGGCTCTCCTTGACCTGAGGGCAAGGGCCCAGCCCCCTTTTTTGTTGTTGTTGTTCAGTCATGTCTGACTCTTTGTGACTCCTTTTGGGGTTTTCTTGGCAATGATCCTGGAGTGTCTTGCCATTTCCTTCTCCAGTTTATTTTACAGATGAGGAAACTGAGGCAAGCAGGGTAAAGTGACTTGCCCAGGGTCACCCAGCTAGTAAGTATCTGTGTTCAAATTTGAACTCAAGTTTTCCTGACTCCAGGCCTGGTACTCTACCCACTGTGCCACCTAGCAGCCTCTAGGTAAAGATGTTTCTACCTTGACTCCATTTCTGTGAGAAGCTCCTGGAGCCCCTCAAGCCCGGAAGACCTGACTTTTGCTCTTATCTTTGCTACTTTGTGACCTTGGCTAAATCACTCCCCTGCCATGCCCACCCCCACCCCCACCCCCAGCCTCAGCTCCCCCTGGTCCAGATGTCAAGAGGTGAGACGGACTATGTGAGCAGACTTGGACGAGTCATTTAACCTGTCTGGGCCTCAGTTTCCTCATTTGTAAAACGAGCAGCCTCCCAGCTCCAGATCTCTCCAAGGTGCTGTCTAACTGATCTCCCTGGGAAGATGTCCTGGTCTCTTCTGGCTGCTTGGCTTAACCACCGAGGAGGGAATGGCTGAATCTGAACGAGGGGGTGGAGAGACAGGAGGGGCTGTGACTGTCGGGGGTGGGGGCGTGGCTGTTACCAGGCAACACGGGCAGCCCCTCCTTCTCTCCTTCCCAGGCCTGGCCCGGAGGTGGGGGAGTCACAGCGACCCATAAATCTCACCCTCTGGGGCTCTTAGGACAGGCCTGGAGCACAGAGACCACCCAGCTTCTCTCCCTGTAGCAGCCCAGCCTGCCCCATCACTGTCCCCCAGAATCCCCAGCCCAGAAAGGGCTGGCCAGCTGGGGGTCAGCAGGCTTTGGGGAGGGGGAGGGTGGGAGGATGTTTCTCAGCGTGTGTGTTCCATCATGCGTAAGTGACCGATAAAGCTGCCCCCGGCTAGCTGGGCTTCCCCACACACCCTGCTGCGAGAGCTACATCTTCTCTTAATTAAGAAAAAACTCAGAAATCAGACAGGGCCTCCTCTGAGGAGGGGGCATCCCTACTGGGAAGGGAAAATGCTCCTTGGGAATCTGAGACTCAGAAATGGTGGCTTCCCCATCTTTTCCCCTGTCCTAGTCCTGGGAGTCCCTGTGTGGCTGATACTAAGAATTCTTCAGGAGTCCCAGAGTCCGTGATTTCATGTGTGTTTATTTCATGGTGAAGATGAAATGATTAAGTCAAGGCAGGGAGGCGGGCTGGGGATGGTTGTTGCTAGACTATAGCCTGGCCCTTCTGCTTTCCATATGTGTGACCTTGAGTGAGTCCTTTCTCTCCTCCCCACTCCCTTGCCACTGGCCACCCTGGGCCTCAGTTTCCTCATATATGGTGTACTGGAAAAAGCGGTGGTCCCAAGGTTAGGAACCATAACCTAACCCGCTCTGGCATTTACAAATCACTTAATCTCTCTGAGCCTCAATTTCCTCATCTGCAAAATGAAGATAATCCCCAGAGTATTTGTAGGATTCAAATGAGACAATTACAGAAGGGCTTTGCAAGTTTTAAAGATCTACACAGATGTCCACTGTGGTGGACCATCATCACCATCCTGTTACCAACACATAGACTGGGCCTGTGATTTCACTGGCATAGAGAACTCCCATGTGAGGAAAGTCCTTCTACTAATACAGGTCAGCACCTTCTCTGTCACTGGTAGCGTGAGAGAGTTGCCTGAGGTCACTAAATGGTTAGATGACTTACTCCAAGTCGCACAGCCAGAATGTAGCCAGGGCAAAACTTGGACCCTGGTCCTCCTGGATGGTTCTTTATTCATTAAGCCGCCATACCCCCCCTTCCCCTCCTCCTCTTCTCCTCTTCATCTCCTCCTCTTCTTCCTCTTCCTTTTCTTCCTCCTCTTCCCTCCCTTTCCCATCTTTCCTGATATGATAAAGGCTTTAGTCCTCCAGACAGCAACTGATTTCCTGGGGCATGGTCCCCTAAATAGGCCTTGATCCTTCTCACACACATACAACCCCTCACCCCCATTTGTTTACATGAAATCTAAATACTCATCATAAATATCACCTCACCTCACATGTAAACAACCTTCTACTCTCAGTCAACCAACAAGCATTTATTAAGTGCCTACTGTATGCCAGGCATTATGCTAGATGATGGAGATACAAAGTGGAAAAAAAATGAAACAACCTTTGTTCTCAAAGAGTTTACATTGTATCAGGGGAGATAATATGTCTGTGTGTGCATGTGTGCATGCGCATGCATGCACATGCAAAATCAATTTTATTGTTGTTCAGTCATTCTAGTCACATCCAACTCTTTGTGACCTCTTTTCTTTGTGACCTCATTTTCTTGGCAAGGATACTACAGTGGTTTGTCATCTTCTCCAGCTCATTTCATAGATGAAGAAACTGAGGCAAACAGGGTTAAGTGACTTGCCCAGGGTCACACAGTTAGTGAGTGTCTGAGGCCCTCTGCACCACCTAGTTGTCCCCACAGAATCAATACCAAGCAGTTAAATGCTTGGCACTTTGGAAGGAGAGGGGAACAAGCAGTTGGAGGGGGTGGGATGGAGGCAGGGGGTGGGGGAACCAGGGAAGGCTTCTAGGACTTGCTGTTTAAACCTAGTCTTGAGAGAAGTGAGGATTTCTAGGAGATGGAAATGAAGAGGAAGTGCATTTCCAACATGACAGTTGGCCATTGTAACCATGGAGATAGTAGATGGAGCACCACATTTGAGAAACAGAGAGAACACTGAACTATAGATGTAAGAGGAAGGAGACTAAAGTATAATGATGTTGGAAAGATAGATTGAAGCATCTGTGAAGGATGTGAAGGCTTCAAAGTCCAACTGGGGATTTCTGTTTTATCCAAGAGAGAGTAGGGAGCCATTAAAGTTCATGGAGTAGGGAAGCGCCATGGTCAAATCTACGCTTCAGGAAAATCCATTTGACTTCTCTGCAGAGGATGGATTGGAATGGGAGAAAGACTTGAGGCAGAGAGATCACTGGAGGCCACTGGAAGAGTTTGGCAAGAGATGATGAGGGCCCCAACTTGGGTGGTGGCTACATGAGTAGAGAAAAAGGATCATACCTGAGAGATGTTCTGGACGGAGAAACAACAAGGTTGCACAACTGTTGGTTGTGTAGGGTAAAGGAGAATGAGGAGTTGAGGATGACCTTGGTACAAATGTCAGTAACTGAAAGGATGGTGGTCCCTTTGACAGAAATTGGAAAGTTGGGAAGAGAGACAGGTTTGGAGAACAGTCCTGTTCTGGACATGCAGAGTTCAAGATGTCGTCCAATTCAAGATGTCCAACCAACGAGGAGGTTGATGACGTAGCAGGAGGAGCCAGGGTTGGCTTTGGAATCAAAGACCTTGCCACTTCCTTGTGAGTCATTCTTCAACCTCATTTCCAAGAAATGAGCGTCACTGCCTGCCCTGCCAACTCCCTAGCGCTGGCTCACTATGTTAAGTGAGACCCTGCTGGCACAATTTAAGGGGCTTTTCCAATGGAGCGTGGTGGTGTTATTTAGGAGGATGTTATTAATGACAGTACCCTCCTGTCTCATGTACCAAATTCTTTAAAGGGGAGCTTGAATAAGGAATGATATAGTAATGTAACATGGTGGCAAACACTCAATTTAGAATCAGAAGACAGGGTTCAAGTCCTGACTTTCCTGAAAAGCAAACTTCCCCCTGGTTCTTCTCTTCTCTAGGGGAAATATTCCCAGTTCCTGAAATTGATCTTCATGTGGCATAACCTCCAGGCCTTTTACTACCCTGGTTGTCTTTCTGTGGGTATTCTACAGTTTATCAATGTCCCTCTGGAAATATGGGAGAACTGAATACTAGAACTAGATGTAGTCTTAACCAGGGTAGAACCCAACAGGACCGTCTCCTGCCCAATTCTAGACACAGTGCTTGTCTTAATGAAACCTCAGTTTGGCTTGACTTTCTTGCCCGTTGTACGGCACTGCTGACTCACACGGAGCCTATGGTCCATTAAAACCCCCAGATCTTTTTCAGATGAGTAGTTCTTACATCTTAGGCAGCTTGGTGTTGCAGTGGACAGAGCGCTGGGACTTGAGTCAGGAAAACAAGTTCAAAATCCTGTCTCAGACGCTTATTAACTGTATGACCTTGGACATGTCACATAACCTCTCTAAGCCTCATCTGTAAAATGAGGATGAAAACATGACCCACTTTGCAAGGTGGTTGAAGATTAAATGAGCAAATACACATGAAGACCCTTGCAAACCCTAAAGTGCTACATACATTCTAGTTATCATCATCATCATCATCATCATCATCATCATCATCATCATTAATTTGTGAGGTTGATCATTTGAACCCAAGTGTAGGACTTTACGTTTACTCCTACTAAATTTCATCTTGGAGGGGGCTCCCACTGTTGTAGCCAGTTGAGATCTGTTTGGATCCTGCCTTAGGCTTCCAGTACGTTAATATCTCTCCAAATTGGAGTGTCATCTGGCAATGTGACAGGCATGCTATCTATAGATCATTATTGAACTCACTGATAAAAATGTCAAACCATACGGGGTCAACACAGGTCCCTGGAACCCTCTCCAGCTGGCAGGAGCCATTATTGACAAGTCTTTGGGTCTGAAATTCAACCAGTCCCAAATCCACTTAACTATGTTATCGTCTAGCCCAGAGGTGTTAAATGTAAGCTGCTACACTCCACCCTCCCTATTGCAGCCAAACCAGTTTGAAATGAAGTCGGGGAAAATTTAACAAAATAAATAAAAATACAATACAACATAGATAATGTTAGGATGTGGTTTTTGTTCTAAGACAATATGTCACCTGCAAGGATCCTTATGTATGGTTTAGAGGCCTTTGTTTATGTTTGAGTTTGATGCCATTGGTCTACTCCACTTCTCTCCATCTTTTTTTTCTCATAAAACTAGCATGAGAGAGTTTGTTATTAGTTATTTATAATGATGTTATTATGGACAACATCTGTCTACCATCAAAGGGGAGCTCAGAAGAGAACTCCGATATCTTGACTCCAATCCCTGCCGTTGCTCTGGGCGCTGTACAGAGGCAGAAAGGCAGAATAGTATTGGGGCAAGACAGACTTTGTCAAATGCTTTGTTCAAATCTTCTTGTTGGTGTTCAGTCATGTCTGACTCTTTATGACCCCATTTGGGGTTTTCTTGGCAAAGATGCTGGAGTGGTTTGCCATTTCCTTCTCCAGCTCATTTTACAGATGAGGAAACCGAGGCAAACAGGGGTAAAGTCATATAGCTAGTAAATGTCTGAGGCCAGATTTGAACTCAGGTCTTCTGGACTTCAGGCTCAGTGTTCTATTCATTGCACCACCCAGCTGCCCCAGCATTAAAATCTAGGGAAGTTCATTATCCCCTGCATTCTCTTGATCAACCAGTTGAGTGACCCTAATGATGACAGAACAAAGCAGTTAGTTGTGATTGGTCCTAGATGTGACCGTGCCAACTCTTTCTTTTCTAGGCATTCTGATGACTGCACCCCAACAGTAACATTAACAATATATTCTAGGATTTTATCCATGTCAAATGTAGTTTGGTGTTAGTTTGCGGATCCTGTTTTTTTCCTTTTCCTAAAAATCAGACACTTGCATCTCTCCCGGTCTCTGGAAGCTTTAAAAGATCCTGTCTTGGCAATCTCATTTGCCTGTCACTTAAGTACCCAGAACATAGTTCATGCAGGCCTGCTAGCTTGAATCCAAGGGCCAAGAGCCCCTTTCCTGTCTCGTTGCTTATCTTGGGTTTTAACTCCTCATTAAGCATTTTGTTCTTTCTTTTCCAGTCCAAAGTTCATTCTTTTTGGCAGAGAAAACAGAAACAAATTAAGAGAGAGAGAGAAATAGAGTAGGGGGGGAAGGAAGGAAGGAAGGAAGGAAGGGAGGAACAGAAAGAGAGATAGAAAGAAAGGGAGGGAAGGAAGTAAGGAAGAAAGGAAGAAGAGAGAAAAGGAAAGGAAGAAAGGAAAGAAGGAATGAAGGCGGGAGGGAAGGAAAGAAAGAAAGAGGAAGGGAGGAAGAGAAAAAAGAAAGAAAAGGAAGAATAAAGGAAAAGAAAGAAAGCAAGGGAGAGAGGGAGCGAGAGAAAGAAATTGTTCTGTTGGCCTTACTTTTCCTCCCCTGCACTAGCTCATTCTGAACTTCAGGGCCCCTGATATTACCCTTAGGGGACCATGACCCACTTTGGTTATTTACTAAGCCTCTCTTGGTGCTTAAACCGTAAGCTGCTTTCCACTGGCATGAATGCTAATACAATCCCTACCCTCCAGGAACTTACACTCTCCTAGGAGAGACCTGGAGCTGGCACAAACAAGTCTGAGACAAGGTCAGATGTAAAGGGGCGAAAGGAGAGATTCAGACCAAGTGAGTGAACCCCCAGGAAGCTTTGAGGAGCACAGGCTCACTTTCAACCACACGTGTCTTTCATGTAATTCTGCTTGTGTGTCTTCAAATCCCGAGGTATTTGGGGCTTAGGAGATGTCTGTGATTTCTCCAGCTGTGTTATGAAACTGTCCCGCTGGTGGTACAGATGTGTGAGGCCACAAGGAGGGAAGGATTCTAATTTAGAGCATTCTAGTTCAGACCAGGACGACCCTAAGACCACTGCTACTTAGTACCTCCTGTTCCTGGCTCACATTGGCTCTTATTAGGGTAGGATGGGGACTGGACCTGTGAAAATACTGGTGTAGAGAAGTTCTAGGTGAGGAAACTCCCTCCACCAATGTAAGTTGGCACCTTTCTCTGTCACCAACTGACTCAGAGTTTCCTGGAGCCTGGAGGGGAATGGGTCAGAGGTCCATTCTTAAGACCAGGGCATTCAGCCACCTTCTTTTCTAGTGCTATTATTGTGATTTTTATTGATACCAGTTTCATGATTCTCAACCCCCTCTCAATTTACGAATCAGGAAACCAAGGCCTGGCAAAGTTGTGACTTGTCTGAGGTCACTTGTGAACCCAGGGCCTCCACTTCCGTATCGAACCCTAGCCTAGTTCTCTTGCCACTCTTGGGTCCAAAAATCCCCACCAGTTTTGTATCTATGAAGAAGTTTCCCCAGATCCTTCATGTCACTATTAATGAACATTGGTCAAAAGCCCTGGGTTCAAGTCCTGACACCTCTAGGTCCTAGATGGATAAACTTAACTTATCGAAGTCTCTGTTCCTTATCTGTAAAAGGGAGATTAATATCATTTACACTGCCCACCCCGCAGGGTCATTGGAAGCAAAAACTGGTGTAAGCCTTAATATGCTGTGGGACAGGGAGCTGATATCACCAGATTTGTGATTCAAATCCCAGCAAGGCTGGTCACCACCAGTATGACCTTGGACAAATCACTGAACCTGTCTGGATTTCAGTGTTTTCCTCCAAAAGGGGGGCTATTAGTATTTGGACTACCTCCCTGCCAGGGTTGTTATGAGAAAGGCACTTTATAGACCTTATGCATATACTTATAAACATGTGAGTTATGAAGCCAAGACAGCTGCTCATTCCCTGTAACCAAAGGTCTTGCAGGGGTGGGGAGGGGCAGTCACTGGAGCCCTGGGACCTGTCTGGCTGCCTTTGGAGCTGTGATGCTTCACAGGGCAGTTGTCATTTGAAGCTAATGACTCACTCTGTGTCACGGTTGTTTGTGGAGGACTCCTCGGGGAACATCTCAGGGAAGGGCAATGTGACATCATTCAGAGAGCCTCCGGAAATATGGGGATGTTCACTGGCTGCCTGGGTTTGAAGATGCAGGGTTGATCCCTGCCAGGCTTTGAAAATTTCCTCCCAGGTACTTGGCTTGCAGTTAAGGCAAGCTGCCACCAGGGGGTTGCTGTTCCCTTGGCCTTGTCCCCTCCCTGGACTCCTTGGTCCAAACAGCCTGGTTTCTCAAGGCACATTTAATGAAGATGTATGGATGAGTTAGGTTTCCTACTCACAACTTACTCCTGGACTCCAAGAATCATTGATTTTCTTAGTGTGGGGGATCCTCTAGCAACACTGATTGCAGCCTTGCCACATTCTAGAAAAATACTCTAAAAATT